>NW_027257570.1:0-300000 GCF_043159975.1 Macaca nemestrina | reverse complement strand
AGCGTCTGAGATAGTTCTCGGCCCATTCAGAAAGTTCATTTTCCCAAGGTTAAAGACACAGCGTCAGGAGGGGTTGAGGACACACCCGGGACACCAGCCTTAGGAGGGGCTGAGGATGCGCCGTGACGGTCTCAGGTCCTGGACATGTGCCCAAGGTGTGTGGGGCACAACTTGGCCTTACACTTTTTAGGGACATGTGAGACATCAATATATGAGATGTTCGTTGGTTTGGTCCAGGAAGGAGGGATGACTCGAAGCGGGGAGGGGTTTCCAGGTCACAGGTAGATCAGAGACAGATGCGTTTCTGGTGAGCCTTTCCAGAGAAAGCAGTAAGATCCACATTTATCTCCGTGTGCAGATGGTGACTTTCAGTTCTGTCCTCTGTCCCTGAGGAATTTCCTTGTGGACCAACGGTTGTGAGGGAGGAACGTGGCTTTTTTTTTTTTTTTTTTTCCTCTAGTCTCTGTTAGGAGCATGGGAGGCAGGTTTGCCCTAAGCCGTTTCCCACCTTGACTTCACTTTAGCTTAGTGATTTCGGGGTCCTGAGATGTATTTTCACTTCACACTTCTGAACACACTGGCACTCTAAACAGTGTTGTAGGAGGCGTTCTAACTGATTTAGAAGAAGAAACTATTTGGAAGGACTTGAGCACCTTCTTCCTTGAGAGAAACAAGCCTTTGTTTATTTGCCCCGAGGCTGTTAGGCTGCCGGCGTGGGTGGCCTTAGAAAGCTGTGCCTCTCTGAGCGCCTGCCTGTGGAATCTGGTGACTTTGAGGTTAATCCAGCAGCTACATGTTTTTGAAAGCAGATTGTCTCTTAAAGTGTTGACTATGATTCTAACACCAGAATTTCAATGTGTATTTTCCACCCTTCTTACTTTGTCTCCTCATACCATGAGATGTTGCTGCATTTGCCCTTAGGCTTCATTGAGGGGAGGGTCAGTTCTGGCCCTTTCTTTAGGTATTGATCTTGAGTGGACAGAATCGACATTCTGAAAAACCTTTCAGCTGTGAGAGTGTGCTGGTATCTATGTCAGTGGAATTCATGTGTTAAACTCAGTAATAGTTTAAGAAATATCAATCCTAGGCTGGGCATAGTGGCTCACACCTTTAATCCCAGCACCTTGAGAGGTTGAGGTGAGCAAATTCAGTTTTGAGCCCAGGAGTTTGAGACCAGCATGGGCAACATAGCAAGACCCTGACACTACAAAAAATTAAATAGTGGTGGTGCGCACCTGTGGTCCCAGCCACTCAGGAGGTTGAGGCTGCAGTGAATCGTGATAGCACCACTGTACTTATGGTGCACTGTGCCTGAGTGACAGAACGAGAACCCCTGCCACCACACACACACACAGACGTCCCCACACACACACATCCCCACACACACACGTCCCCACACACACACATCCCCATACACACATACACAAAGTATCAATTCTAAATGGACAAAAATGAGACCTTTTAAGTGGAAAAACATCCTGTTTGGTTGCTCTACTTGGGTAACTGTTGACTCTTTTGCCAGTAAGAAAATGCAGCGGCCAGGTCTGCTGGGACCACCTGTTAAGGCTACTCTGGGCCTCATGGTTTGAGAACAGTCTGTCCAGGGGAGAGTGGGAGTGGCTTAAGGCCTAGAAGCCAGTTCTTGTGGTTCAGCGTGACTGAGGGTGTGGAGCTGGGGGCAAGGATCTTCAGGGCATGAGAGGGTAAATGGATGGGCTTCCAGGATGAGCCCCGGTGACTTTGCCTGGTTTACATCCATCCAATACAAATCCACAGGCTCTTACTCTAGAAGCTTCTGCCGGGGCTGATGGACTGGTCTGGGGACAGAGGATGCCTTCTGGTTTAGGAAGAGCACTTAGTCACCTAGATCTAGGACTTATGGCACTACAGGGGACTCATGACACTCGGAGCAGCAGCCATCTGCATTCTAGACTTGGTTCTAGGCAAAGTATTTTGGAGCCTGTTGGAACCCTGTGTTCTGTTTATCTGTAAAACAAGTTAGAGTTGTAAATAGCTAAAACCTATTTTTAAAATTTTGTCACAGAATATGGCAGTTGTGGTGGAGCCTGGCCAGAGACCCCCACACTCGGACACTGCCGCGTGCTGGGGTTGCAAGCGTTGCCTTCATCGGCTGCCTCTCCTGGCGTGTCTGTGTTCTTGACACGGGTGCCCATCGAGGTTCGGCCTGTGGGACTCGTGCAGCCATTTGTCTGTGTTCCTCTGAGGTCCTGCGGACTTCATGGTCCTATGGCAGAGCGTACAGTATCTGCTTGCATCCTGATTTCCCCAAACCCCAGGACAGGCCAAGAATTCCTTACACACAGCTGCAGAAGGCCCCGGGGTGTGGATTTGTGGGTGACGCAGCCTTTCCCCAGCTCGGCCTTCATCTCCAGAGTTGGCTTTAGGGCGACAGAAGCTTCCATCAGACTGGGGGGCCCTGAAGCTTTGGTGGTAGGAACTGGGTGACCAGCACGGATGATACCCGATTTCTTTGCATTTGTAGCAATAGTTGCTAATATGACCTATGAAATGTACAGAGGAAGGAAAAAAGGAGGTTTTGTTTTCAGAGTCTGTGCTTTGGGAAATGTGGTCTCGGGGGAGCTGTAAGCACACATCCTTCAGGAAGGGGGGAGGCCGCGGCGTTAAACCTTCCGGTTTTTGTTTGCTGTGTGTGTTCATCGGGCTCATGGAATGTCTGAACGTTTACAGGGAAAGTGGGGTTTCTTCATCCGGTTCGTGGAATGTCTGAACACTTACAGGGAAAGTCTAGCACATGCGCAGTGAGTTAACCTGTAACATCCATGTTCGCCTTGGGGCTAGTGTAACATTTGAAATGAGGCGGACTCAGCGTGTCATGTACAAAGGTGAGTTGTTGGGCACAGACGTTTATGCGCAGCCTCAATCACAGCCAGGACTGGCTCAGAGTCTGCGGTTTCTGGCGGGAAAGGACACTCACGAGGCCATTCTCTCCAGTTGGGGCTGCCGGCAGGGTCCCAGGGTGGGGCTGTCTGGTTGGCTGGCGTCGGAAGTCCACCCAGGTCCCGTGGGCAGCATTCCTCTAAACCAGGCTTCTGTCTGATGGCGGAGGAGACTTCAGGCTGGTTAACAAACTGCAAAGGAGTTAGTGTCGTGGGGCTTCGAGGCTGACCTTCCTCTCTGTGATGCCGATTACATTTTTCTCTGGGCCTCATTGTAGCCACAGAGAATCCACCTCGTCTGACAGCAGGGGGTGCCATGTTGACATAGTAATTTATTGTATTAACCTTTTTATTACTATTTTAATGAAAGACTTTTTTTACTTTTTAAAGTGATAGGGTCTTGTGTTGCCCAGGCTAGTCTTGAACTGGTCTCAAGCAATCCTCCCATCTCAGCCTCCCAAAGTGCTGGGCTTACGGTCGTGAGCCACTGCGCCCAGCCTACAGCCAGGTTTTTAAAAGTCGGCAATTTAAAAACACTGCTCCTTTCACCCCTCAAGCAGGCTGGTTGGCCTTGTACAAACTGGGGTGTCAGGACCTTGGTCCCCCTTTTATTTTTCCCTTTCTTCGGCCTCAAGTTCTGATGGAAACAGCAGTTACAAAGTGGGCATTAGTTGAGTCTTCCGTTACTGAACCCAGAATTCTCACTAGTTAGAGACGTTTGTCCCCAGGATCCCAGAAAGCTGTTTTGAATCTAGCCTATGGCAAATAAGTAAGGAACTAAAGCCTTGGTCCTCTGCTTAGTATCTGGGAAATGTGTTATTGCTCACACCCTTTGATCTGTGCTCACGTGCTGCATCTCGTCACGGGAAGCAGAGTCACCCTGTGGAATAAAGCCTGGCTTACGGTGGCACGTGGGGATGCTCCGGTCTGTCAATCCCTTAGACGGCGGCAGACGTGGAGACTCAGCATTGCATGCAGAGCCTGGGCAACCAGGGTGCATCCTCCTTAGAGACCACACAGCCGGTCAGCAAGGTGGACATCCAGGCAGATGGTCCTGATGGGCTCGCAGCACGGTGGTGAAAAGGAATTGGTTAGCAAAGAAATGAAACTCGCTTGTGGGTCCCAGCTACTTGGAAGGCTGAGGCGGGAGGATTGCTTCAGCCAGAAGGTCAAGGCCACGATGAGTCATGACTGTAATACTGCACTCTGGCCTGGGTGACAGAGCGAGACTCCAACTCAAAACATAAAAGGAAAGCAAGCTAAACCCTTACTCTCCATAGCAGGAGGGAGAATTTATCAAAGTAACTGAAACAAAAATCTTAGATGATGTAATTTCAGTGGTTAAATGAGCTGTCCAGCCCACGTAGCTGGCTCACAACGCAACAGAGCCAGGTGCTATTGCAGCTGCCCTCCCACCCGATCACTTGTGGACATTTTCTGTTTTCCCATATCTCTTTTGGATACGTAGCTCCCTCCTTTATAGTTAAGTATCAGTAAAACAGGTTGTCTATTTTGACACCTAATTATGGTGTCTTTTAAGGAAAGAAAATGAAGCAGATGAGAGGAGCATGTAGGTGTGGTGAATAGATTTAGAGGAATATTTAGTACTTGGCACCACTCTGATCCCTCCTTCTTCTCTCATGCTTAATTACAGCTGCCGCCTCCCAGCACAGAACACTTTCAGCTCTGTGAGTAGGAATTAGATTTTCTAAATTAGAAGTTTGAGTTAAGCGGTATTTTACATGAATGGCCAGTCTCTAAGTGTTCTCTGTACTGGTGTGTGGTATAGAGGAAGGAACGGGGGCTTGGGGCAGGGTCTATGGTGCAGTGTCTTGGTTCCCATCTGTGAGATGAGGGCCATGAGATGGCCTAGAAGGTTCAGACTGTGGAGATTGAATGGATCTGCCCACTCCTGGGAAGCCTCGAGTCTAACTCGACTTGGGCTGGTTTTAGGGAGATGTCGGCAGCGCTGTCCTCACGGTTCACTGGCGGGGGCTCTGGCACCGTCCCCGTCAGGTGTCTCATGATCAGCCCAGCTTGCCCATCTTAGAAGCTGCTGGTCGTGTTCTCGTTCGTGTTATTTGTTGCTTAGGTTCTGTTCATGTGGAGACCTAGGAAGTTCCACAGTGAGAGGAGAGCTGCTGAGCCGCCTTCCTGCCTGGACGCCAGCCCCACAGAGGACCGTGACTGCTTGAGGTTGGCTTCTGCCCCTGGCGTCACCTGTGGACGCAGTGGTAGTTTCTAAGCTCCTGGGGCACACAGCGCAGTTGTGTGGATCCACAGGACACTCTGGCGTTCAAGCTCGTGCCTCCCGGAGGAGAGGACCCTGTGGGCGCTGATGCTGGGAGCTGGCCGAGAGTCCAGTGCGTAAGACTCCCTGTGACGTGCACAGCTGCCATCTGCGCAGCCCCTCCTGATACCAAGATGGTCGTGCGATAAACGCACAAAGCGCATCTCCTGCAAAAGGCCGCAGAGTTTCCACATCCAGGATATCCACCGCGGTGGCTTTTTGGTGTTAATACGATGAATGTGAGCAGCAGGTGGTCTGCGTTCTGGGGGGGTGTGACTGTGCCACTGCAGTTTTGTTCTCATGTCTTGAAGAGCATGAACGGCTCCTGACGAGGGTAGGTAAGGATGCTGTGACCGGAGACTCTGCAGGATTGTAGCTTCAGGAACAAAGGAGGTTTTCTCTCTTGCAAACCCTTCAGGGAGGAAGTTCCAGGCTGGTGACTACTCCATGAGGTATTTGGGGATCCAAGTTCCTTCCAGACCCCTGCTTTGCGTTCCCAAGGACACGGCTGTCCTTGCTGTGGTTGGGACTGGGTGAGTGCCAAGCTGGCAGAGTGGGGTGTGGGGGTGAGGCTTAGGGTGAGAGTGGCCATGATTTGCCTAATCTACATGACAGGGAGCTGGGAGTAAAGTGTAGCCATGGTCTGGAGGACGGATGTTGGTGACGGACTGGCTGCACTCACCGCAGCTGGCCCAGGGATGGGGAAGGATGGCTGATCATGCCATTGAATGGTACCTGGTTCTTTCAGATTTGACCTTCTTATGGATTTTCTGCTATAAAGAGGAGAGAGCCTGTGGTTCTAGGCCAAGCATCTCACTCATCTCAAAACATCTTATATCCCTTAGCCAACATTTATGTCAAGTTTTAGAAGTCCTACAAACTGGCAAGCATTTCTCAATCTGGTTTAACCATTGGATTTTATATCTGTGTCTGCATCTCTATTTACATCTATGTGGTTATTTGACACTCTGTAGTACATTTGTAATAGGTTCTATTCGTTGGAAGTTACTTTCAGCAAACCCTTGCTGCTGCTAGAATTTTCAAGGTTGCAAGTAGAAAGGAGAGAATAAAAACCACATCTTCTCTAATTTTAAAATTTGTTGTTCCTCAAATCACACCAGAAGTACAAATATTACAAATTACAAAAGCAGCCAGAATCAAGAGATTTCTGGGTGATTCTGGCTAATCAGCAGTATTTGCTGAGGTGTGTGAAGCAGAGCAACACACCAAGAAGCCCTGGATGGGGGAGAGTTGGGAGGCCAGGCTGTGACTCCAGAGGTGCTGTTGCCTCAGGGAGAGGAGCTAGATGCAGAGAGGATAAATGGCCGCAGGTGCGACCACCGCCGTCCTTGCTGCGGTACGGGGGCCTTTGTACGGGGGCCTTTGTACGGGGGCCTTTGTGAGCTGGGTTATGAACCAGGTGAAGGCCGTGCAGGCGTCAGAGAATCGAGGCCAGACATGACGGGTGGAGGCTTGGTGGAGGTGAGGAGCCAGACAGCCTCGCTAAATGTGCGGTGGCTCACTGCAGACAGCGTCCATCAGTCGCTAGACAGGCTTGATCTTCAGCCCCTACGACAGCTGCCTTTATCCTGTCTGCCTCCACCTTCTGAGGCCTATAGGCATCTCAAATGTGTGTTTCTTAAACAGATTTGGATGAGTTGCTTTCTGCACAACACACCTGGACAGACGGAGGCTGGTTCTCCACAATGGCACCAGGGACTTGGCGGAGACTGGCGGGACAGAGGCACAGCACCAGCTCCCTGGGAGAAGGCAGTGCCTTGTGGGATGGAGGAAAGAAGAGGCACACAGTGCTGAGGTGTGAACTCTAGTTTGCTCTTAGACATGACACACATGCTTTCCAGAGGTTTCCACGAAGCACCGTTAAAGCCACCAGTGTGGACAGGTCCTAAGATCAGGAGACCCAGAACATACGTGTATTTGAAATCCTTCATGTGCTGCAATCTCTTCAAAGAGGACCACAAGTCATCTCTAATAATGTTGTCAAATTAATTTTTTAATAAGTGACATGGCTTTTTTTTTTTTTTTTTTTGTGGGGTAGGGCTGGTCTGTGACAGTAAAACAGATGCAGTGGCACAGCTGGTGGGTGTTGGTTCTGGGCCCCAGTTAGGCAGTTGTATGAAAACCAAAAAGTCTCCACAGTGGTATGAACCGAAACACCTGGATTACGTGTTTTCATGTATTTAACATAAATGCACACATTTGTATTCTAAACACACATTTTTCTATATGTAATAAAATTCACACCTTTAAGTATTTAGCATAGAAACAGCTGTGCAGCATCTTCTCCATGCCCGCAGACACCCGGATGTTCGGAGTGGAAACCGCACTGCTGTGGACTTTGTGAGTGGTGAGCCGTGCACAGATATGTGCTGTGTTTGCTGTGTCCGCTGACGCAAGCCCTGGTCAGTCCTGTTTCAGGTGGATGTTTTCCCTTGTAGTTCCCTTCTCTTGTTCTGTTTGTAAGTTCAGTAAACTCGGGACCAATGGTGAGAGTAGGCGTAGAGGAGCACGGTGTCGGCAATTAAGGAAAATCCACGCCAGACCTTGCAGAAGGAGGAGGCGTGTGGAGTTCCGATGCCTGTGTGAGCCATGACTGGTGAGGGCCTCTGGGTAGCAGCTCATCTGGGCTACTTGGAAATGCAGATTCCTGGGCACAGACCTGAGAGGCCCTGGAGTGACCACCCTCCAGGGATTCCGCCCAAACTTGGCCATCTTGTCTTTTGGCAGATCACCCGTGCCCAGCTGTCTCATTGAGATGCCCGGCTATCACAGTTATCTGCACAGCTGGTGTGGGTGTGCCGATGGGTGTACGGGACTGGCCTGTCTTCCTTTCTCCCCCTATGAAGTGTTTGAAGGTCTGTTATCCTACCCTGTTCTCTCCCTGTCCTCAGTGGGCAAGCAGGAGGTTCATTTTCACTTGCAGATGAGGAAAATTCTAAAAGTCTCATAAAGCAGGGAGGATCATCTTCAGAATCTTCTTTGTTCCAATCAGCTCTGATATTTTCAGTTGGAAAGACTTTTCCTCAAACACTTTGCATTCGTTCTGTATGAGAAGTGCTGTAGACTTTCCTGTTGTTTTAGTAATTAGGATCTGTTCTGTTGTCCATTACAAACGTATATATTTTCATTCTGAGACACGCTGAGTCAGTCTTTGCAGTCCAGAGGGATTTCATGTGCATTCATAGAAGCTTCCATCAGAAACCACATGCCAAATAGCTGTGGACATACAACCTGCTTGTGACTTTGGGAATTGCCAAAGTCAAATTCTCTCTCGATTTGAGGCTTTAGGAGCCTTAGAAATCTTGAAATTATAAAACGAAGATGTGACAAAATTAAGTGTATGTCAAACAAAAGAGATACTATACTGCGGGTTTTAAGGGCTGTGGTACATTATTTGGTTATCTTTAAGGATGTCGTGTTCCACCCAAGTTACAAATACATGAAATTTAAATATAAGGTGACCCCTTCAGAACATCCTGGATTTGGTCTTGATCTTCTGCCCTTGAAAATGAGATTCTTTTTTTTTTCTTGAAAATGTAATTCTTTTTTTTTTTTTTTTCTTGAAAATGTGATGGTCTTAAACTGCGTGTCTAGACCATCTCATCTGAATTGCTTTGGAAACATCTGCACGGGCATCTTTCTATTCTTGGGTATAGAGAGAACGACATCATTATGCTTTAAAATAGCAAAAGTCCCATAGAGCAGTTTTTCTTAAACTAATGAGCTATTGTTGGAAATCAAGGTGTGTAGCAAGTTATAGAATCTCTCAGTGAAAGTGATTATTTAAAATAGAAATCTTAGTTTTTAAAATAAAATGCTAATAGAGAACCTTTTGTTCACAAGAATCTAAAATGTTACGTCTTTGTTTAGAATTTAAGGATAGTAATTTGCTTCTGAGATCTTTGTGACTGAGATTTGAAATCTTAACTACGGTTTATCAATGTTTTATATATATGCATGTATGGATATATATATGTAAGATATATAAAACGAAAATAAGCATGCATGTATTTACATTTATATACCCTTCTATAATGTGTATACTTCTAGTCACACAGAGGTCTAAGTGACTATGACTTTATTTGATGACCAAGAGGATAATTAAATAATTTTCCTGCTCTTAGCCTTGCTTTTGCATCTGATCAGGGACCCTGCAAAGTGTGCCTCCCATGTTCCAGGCCTCACACAGCCCGTGCCAGGTTTTGGAAGCAGGAGTTTGTCTGCAGCCACTTCGGGAAGCAGGTGGTTGCCAGGATTGCCTAGAGCTCCAGGCTGTCTCCAGTCCAAGCCTCCCTGGGTAGAAGCTGCCCCACTAGGGGCCTGGACATGGATGTTGGGGCCTGGACATGGAAGTTAGGGCCTGGAGCCAGGGACTGCTCCGGAAGAAGCGCTCCTGTCACTGCTGGGCATGAGAACCGAGGACAGGAGGTGGAACCAGCCTCAGGCCAGTGCACGGCCTCCCGGGAGTGCTTGCGGGAAGCCCCAACCACCCTTTCCTGACTCCAAAGCCAGCACCAAACTGTGAGATCCCCTTGGCCCACCCCTCAGGTTCCTAAAATGGTTAGGGTTTCCTGGGCTGTGAATTTTTAAGTCTAGGCTAAAAAGTCCTGGGACAGACTCACTGGGTTCTTCATGTAGAAACGACGAGGGTGCTGGTGACTCAGAGCAGGCACTGCACCTCACTCCAGGGTCCTTTGCGCCAGGTGGAAACGAGCGTGTGGGTCACACAGAGTCCCTGTATCCTCGCTCCAGGCATTGCTCTTTGGTTTCTTAATTAATAAGCCTTGATAATGAAAATGTGTTCTCCCCAGAGTAGAGTTTCCGGTTACGGAGGCTCACCTGTAAATGCCGTGCCAGGTCACATATGCTGAGATCTGGGCCAGGTCCTGCTTCCTGCCCATGGCCAAGGCAGGTACTTCATTTGGGAGGTGACCCAGAGGGACATCTGAGAGGCCTGCCTGTCCCCGAAGGATGAAGCCGCTGGCCTTCACACTCTGCTCCGGCCTCCATCAGCTCCCTGCTATCTGCAAACTGCCTGCTTTTATGTTGCCATCGTTGGAGATATGTTAGGAACTTCGTATGGAGAAACCCCCTTAGGACGAGCAGATCGTGGAAAGGTGGGAACCAGGGCTGGGAGGGTGGTGACCACGGCCAAAATGAGAACCGCGGTGGGCTGGGAGGTCCATCTTCTGTCTAAAATGTTTTTTAAAATAGTGTCTCAGGAGCATGAGAGGGCAGGCCACAGACGAGGAGAACGTATCTGTAAAAGACTCATCTGATAAAGGCTGTTATCCAAACCGTGCAAGGAACTCTCAAAACAAGAAAATGAACAACCTGATTAAAAATGGAGAAAAGACCTGGACAGATACCCCAACAAAGAAGATACACAGATGGCAAATCTACACGTGGAAAGATGGCCCGTGTCTTATGTCATAGGGCGAGGCGCCACTGCACACCTACCAGCCTGGTCAATACTGGAACTCCGACACGACCGTGAGCTGGTGGATGTGTGGGTGTCAGGACCGTCACTCGTCGCTGGGGGAAGTGGGGCAGCTGCTGTGGGAGGCAGCGTGGCGGTTTTCCATGGAACTAAGCAATCCGACCACAGGAGCAATCACAGTCCTGGACGTTCACTCAGAGGAGCTGAAAATTTACCTCCACGAGGAAATGTGCACACAGATGTTGACAGCAGCTTTATAGCTTTATTTACAATTGCCAAAACTAGAAAGCAACCAAGATGTGCTTCAGTAAGTGAACGGATAAACTGTGTTACGTCAGAAACTGGGATATTATTCAGCACTAAAAAGAACTGGACCACTAAGCCATGAAAAGACACGGATCTTAAACGCATGTTGCTAAGTGAGTCTCCAATCTGGAAAGGCTGCCTGCTGTGTGAGTCCAACCGCAGGACAGTCTGGAAAAGGCAAAGCTGTGGAGACAGTAAAATTGTCAGAGGCTGCCAGGGGTTGGGGAAGGGAGGGATGAATGGGAGGAGCATAGGGGGATGTGTAGGGTGGGGAAGCAACTCCGGATGGGCCTTTCATGGGGGATCCATGCCGTTCCATGTCTGTGAAACCCACAGAGTGAGCAGCAGCAGGCCGAGCCCTCGTGGGAGCTGTGGACTCTGGGTGGTGGTGCCGCATTGATGCGGGTCTGTCGGTCATACAGAAGTGTGCTGCTCCGGTGGGGGCAGGAGAATGATGGAGACTCTGCCTGTGCTGGGGAAGGAGATAGATATGTGAGGACTCTGTACTTTCCTCCTGATTTTGCTGTGAACTGAAAACTGCTTTTAAAAACGTCTATTGAAAAGGCAAACAAGAAAGAATGCTAGCCAAAGAGTGCTAGCCAGATAGCATCTGTGTGCGGGTGTGGCCTGTGTTCTACGTTCAGGATTTCCGTGTTAGAATACACATACCTGAATTACTCAGAAGTTAAACCTTTGCATTAAGTAACTCACTACAAAGTTACAGTAGCAGCTTGAGCACTGGCAGGATAGCCAGGATCCTGTATCCTGACCAGCTTCTCCCCTTACAGGTGCAGTGACACCCACAGCCTCACCCCAGTGAGCAGCAGGGCTGGGACCAGGAGTCAGGCTTTGGGGGGCGGAGAGGAAGTGAGATCTGTAAGCCCGTGGCAGGGAGGAGCCCATGGCAGGGAGCCGGCATGGATGATTTTTTTTTTTTTTTTTTTGGCTAGTTTTCCTTATCACTGAGGCCTTCTTAGACTTGGGGAGTCGGGAGTCCCCACTTTCGGGCACCTCAGAAACCAAAGACTGCTCCTAATTCTCATGTTCCAGATGCCTCAGGGGGAGGTACCTGGGTTGTTGGGTGCGGTTCATTATTTGCTGCTCGGTGGAATTTGCCCCCAGCATTTCTGGTGGTTTTTAAGAGCTGATGCTTGAGCTGCTTAAAATCACACATGGATATTGATTTACCTGTAAAAGTTAAGAATGGAATTTTGAGTTCAAAGGTTTGTGAAAATGTTCAAGTTTGTGTACTAATATATACGTTACATTTCTGGAAATATCTAAAAGTCCAGGATTTATATTAAACACTTCTCTTGATTTTTGTAATACCTACCTCTCATATTTCCATTTGGATAATAGATGTCAGAGGGCTTAAATTTTGAGTGCCTGAATTCACTGAATTTAAGACTTCTTACCTCAAATGTAATTAAACTGAATGTAGCCAACAGTATTATAAGTTTTGATTAAAATATATATATAAGCACATATCCATGAGCATGCAGATGGGGGCAACATATTAAACCATGGAAGTAGAATTAGTGTTCTTTGTTTTCTGAGAAGACAAATTTTTAAAAAACCAAGGGGTCTTACAACTTTTTAGTTTCCAACTTATTTACCCTAACGTGAAAGTTTGGCAGGAGAAGATTGACAGCAGCAGAAGAGTAGATCCTGGGCAAGTGTAGGCTCTGGGAGCAGCGGGGTGAGTGCTGGAAAGAGCTGGCTGGAGGCAGAGCAGGGAGGTGCTCAGACAGGTCAGGATGGCCTCAGGGAACGCGGTTCAGTGAGAAAGGGTTCACATTTCCTGGAGAGCCCTTGTCTCTGCCCATGGAAAACCCAGACTCCTTCCAACTGGGATGTGCATCTCATGTAAAAGTTACTACTCCCAGAAAGGAAGCCAGTGGATATAGAATTTTTTTTTTGTATGCAGAAATTACTTTAAATTTGTTTTTAATCTTATCCTTTTCTTCCCCCATCTTAGTGTCTAGTGACTTCCTGCAGGTAACGCACACATCTTAGGAGAGCGCTGTATTTCAGTTGCTGTTGGCTCTGATGTGACTTTGTGGTGTCAGAGGTTCTGCCCAGAGCGTGGCGCTCTCTGCTGAGCGTTGCTTGTTGAAGGCCCGTGTGGAAACTTTCCCTGTAAGCTCGTCGACCCCAGCAGTCTTGGTTCAGAAACCTTTGGACTTGCTGAGACTTCACAGGGCCTGCTAAACTTTCTTGCGTGACCTTTTCGTTTTAGTGTTCCCCATTAATTCAGATGTTTTCCAGAAGGTAAGTAAGCTGCTGAATGCAGGGTGGGGGGTGCCCTCCATTAGCCCTGGGGAGAAGCATCGCTGTTTCTCCGGGTGGAGCTTCCCTCCCGCCATGGTGTGCTCCAAGATGGAGTAGGGTTCTTTGGCAGAAGTAACCGTCAAAGGCCCGCCTCTCAGCGGCAGTGTGGCTGTGGGTGTGCGGCCTCGTGGCCATACGGGCCCCTCCCTGTCAATGGCACCAAGGAGAGGAGCAGGGGGAGGCCTGGGATCTGTGCTTCCGAGACTGTGTCGTCCGTTTGTAACTAGACGTGCAGAGAAAATGTTGGAGATAAGTAGGCGACAGTGTCTGTCCCTAATGAGCTCAGGCGTGCCGTCTGAAATGGCCCCCTTCCCAGGCTGGCTGTGCCAGCTGGGCGCCCAGGCCTGACCTCCCGCCAGGACAGAGGCCCCGTGTATGTGGTGGGGGGAGGGTGGGGGGGAGGGTCTTGCTTTATTGCGGTATCCAACGCCACGCGGGGTCAGCGATTGAGTTCAGAAACCTCAAAAACTCAGCAGTGCAGACTTTGGACATGACCCGTCCAGCTCTGGGGCTCTTTCTCTGAATTTCCTTCCATGGCATCCTCATCCCAGAGGCTCCTGTCCCCGCACGGCTGTTGGCAGCTTCACAGCTTCCTCTGCCTCCCCTCCCAGGCCCTGGTGTGGCTGGGGCAGCTGGTGGCTGTGCAGACCCCACAGCCAGTAGGTGGTTGGTGCCAATGGCTTGGGTCTGGGTTACCTGAGCCAAGGACTCCAGTGCACGGCTGAGCTCACCTTGAATGGCTGGATTGGAAGGCCTTGGGTTGTAGAGAGGCAACCAGAAGATTGCGGATTGAAGGACAATCTGCAAAGGAGAAGGGGAAATAGGTGTGCTGGATGGGCAACTGGAGAAGTCTGTGCAGAACCTGGGACCCGGTACAGATGCAGAGCTGGCATGGGGAATCTGGTGACACGGCCACCGTGGAAGTGGACAAAGTCAAATGCTTCAGACCGACATGGAGGGGCTGGTCTAAAACGATCCTCCTTTTCCTTTAATCGTAGCATCTGCTGGCTTACGGGGTGGGGGAATGAGATCTGTGGTGGCAGCGAGGAGAAACAAGGATTTTAATTAAACCCCTCTTTCTGGGAGAGGGGAGTAGCCGTCTCTATAGGACGGTGAGCATTGTCACCTCAGGCAGCTCAGGCTGCTGCAACGAAACACCATTGACTGAGTGGCTTATGAACAACAGAAATTTGTTTCTCGTAGTTTTAGAGGCTGGAAGGCGGGATCAGGGTGCCGTACGGGTGGGTTCTGGTGTGGGCCCCTTCCTGGTTCACACACACCTTCTCTCTGGCCCTGACACAGTGGGAGGGTGACAGATTTGCTGGGCTCCTTGTCTGAGGCACAAACTCCATTCATGGGGCTCCAGCCTCGGGAACTCATCACCTCCCAAAGACCTCCTGACAGCATCGCACTGAGGGTGAGGATTTCAACCTGTGTTTCTGGGGACAGGCAGGCGGTTCATAACCGTCAGCCTCTTTGTGTATTTCTGACTCAACATTGAGTCTGCATTGGGCTGTCCAGGGGACAGAGCCTATGTGGACACTGAGCGAGGTCAGAGCTGCAAGCATGTACACATCGGGGGTAGGGGAGCTGCCAGGGCTGTGAGAAGGGGGTTTCAGCGTCAATCAGAGCTGCTTTCCTGGTAAATGTACTCATAAGCTATCCTGGCAACATTTGCTTTTCATGAAGAGTCGGTCAGGCAGGGCAGCAGGCAATGTTGCCAGAAGCTTAGAACTGATGGGCAGCAGAGAAGGGGCAGAAGCCATGACCTTGGGGTGGTCAGCAGTGCCAGGTGTCTGCCCTCCAGGCCTCACACCTGTGACTGCAGAGACTGAGCCGACCGGGGCTTGCCGGCCAGTGTGACTCTCATGCAGGTGATTATCGGGGTGTGCTTTCTATGTAATGTTCCCTCAACCCTATCCCCACCCCTCCAGTTTCTGTGCCTAGCAGAAATCATGCTGCTCTCCTTGATGAAGCATTGAGTTTCCTGTGGAGGTGTAGGAAGAGCACGATTTGGCTCACGTCAAAATACTTTGCAGTGAAGCTGCACGGAAGAGGATTTTAGGCTTCCATTTGACGTTTCAGACAATGCCTGAGTGTTACAGGATCCTCTTGCTTGTTAAAAAAGCACCAGATGAGAAAGGCTACTGGTTAATAAGGGACACTTTTTACATTAGCACAGAGAGGGTGGCTTGAGATAGATTCAGTGTAACGTAGGTGTGTTTGTAAGCCGTGAAAGGGACCATCTCTCTGCTGGCGACATATGTTTTCTGGTATGGATTTTGTTCTAAAAAAGGATGACTGGCATTCGGTAGAATCATTCCAAAATTCACCTGGAAGGCATCCACATGGTGCCTTGTTTTCTCCTGACATTCTGGGCACCACGAGGAATTATTTTTGTCTTCAGCACTAGCAGGAGACTTTTCCTCAACACCTGCTCCTCTTTGGAGTTGTGGGTGCGAAGGGGTCAGAGTGACCCCGTCTTCATGGAGCTTTCGGACACCATGGGGACAGTGTGGCACGATGTCGGGCTCGGGTGGGATGGAGGCTTTCCCCAGAAAACAGCTGCCGATTCCAGGGCGGCCCTCGACCCCTCCTCCCTCTGTTCCTCCACGTCATGTCTGAATTAAGGCTGTTCTATCATAGCGGGGGTGTCATGTTAACTGGAAGTGTGCTTTTGTAAATAAATTAATGGTACATTTGCCAAGGACAGCGACATTTGATTTGATGAATCCAATGTGGAAAAGGAGAAGGGGCTTGGCTGGGTGGGGACATGTGTGATGGGAGCAGAAAGGAGCAGCCATGAAAGCTGGTGGGATGGAGGGGTCGCGCCCGCATTTCCATGGGGTCTGTCGATGTTTGTGCCACTAGACCTGAACCTCTGTCTCCACTTCTAAAACCTGCATGGTGAGGAAGCCCCTGATGGGCCTGAGTTGTTACTTCCCATGGCCATTGCTGGGAAGGGCCCCGGACGCCTCTCCTGGCTGGTGACGGCCCCGGAACTAGACACTGGCTTCGTCCTGACCTCTGCGAGGGGCTTGGGCTCCACGCACAGCAGGTACCTGCGCATGCCTTTGGACGTGAGATGTTGGCGCTTGGCTTGGAGGCCACCGCGATCTGGGTGTGGTCAGGACTGGCTCATCCTTTGGGGAGAGAGCACCTGCCCGGTGGCTTCTCTGAGGTGCATAGCCCTGCAGTGCCCTCACAGGATGCCCTGTCCTGCGGGGACTTCCTGCCAGTCCCCTGGACCCTCAGGTGTGGGAGCCAAGTGTGGTGTGTGTGTGTCCCGGGTGGGGGTGCTGAGGACACCACGTGCCTGCTCGTGCGAAGACTTGAGGCACTGCATGGGCTCATTTCCAGGGGCCTGTTGGCATCTGGGGGCCTGTGGGTGTCTTTCCACTGGCAGGAAATAATGGGTGGCCCATGTTACCTTTTTTGTCTTTTTTTTTTTTTTTTTTGCCAAAAAGCCCTAATGCCAACGTTGCAGTCCCGCTGTGGGAACCACCCATCTCAGGCTCACTGGCCCTTCTGTTTCTGGGCTGTTGCAGTGTTGTGTTGGGATAACTGTGTTAACTTCGTTTGAATTTTCTTCCTGTTCCTTTGGAATAAGTGTCGATAGCTTGTGCTGCTTGTTCACCCCAGAGGCAAGGGTGTCCTTTAGGCCTGGCAGAGCACAGCGGTGCAGGGAGGTGCTGGGCCTCGGCCTCCCTTGTCCGCAGCCTCCCTTGTCCGCAGCCCTCACTGCACGTCTGCTCTTCGCTCCTCGTGCACACGGCCGGGGTCACGGGCTGCTCACTCTGCTGTTTGAGATCCTCTGAAAAGGTGATGCTTACACTGAAGGGAGATTGGGGGTGTGTGGCTGATTTTAAATAGGAGGAAATGACGGTAACAGAATGAGCAATGCCTAGCACTTAGTCTCAGGCCTGAGAAATTGTGTTTTAGAAGCAAGGTATCCTCATCTCCGGTTTTCTTCAAATTAAATCTTTTAAAGAGTCCACAAATAACAAATAGTTAAAGCCTAAAACTATGTAACAGAGGGCCTAGAGCCCAAGCCACTGCCACCTCTGATTCCAAGACACCTCAGCAACTTGGTCCTCTTCCTCAGAGAACCCCGCTTCTGCTCCTCCCTCCACGCTCCTCTTCCTCCCCCGGCCCCTCCCTTTCCCTTGGACAGCCCTCCCCTTCCCCCACTTCCTCGGACAGCTTTCTTCCTCTTCTTCCCCCTGCCTGTCCTTGGGCAACCTCCTTGGAAGTCCGGTTGAAATTCACTGGTCTGTGGGGCCGCCCATTTGACAGACGAGCATGCTGAGGCCAAGGCACAAGTGAGTGACTCAGACCCGCGCAGAGGCTGACCCAGAGGCCGTACCAACGGGTTGTCACTAATGCAAGAGAAGCAATGATGCGGCTTCACTGATCTCCAGGGAAAGCAGGTCGATAACAGGTTATAAACATGGGAACATTTTGGAAAAGCCGTCGTCCACCTGTCAGCTCCATCTCTCCTGCCCGGAAGATGTAGGGAGAACCTGCCTTCAGCCCACCCTCATCCCGTAACAGGACAGAGGACAAGGGCAGAGACCCAAGTCCTGTCAGTGCCCTCAGGAAACCCCCGTTTCCTCCTCATGGTGGAAGTGGAAACCATCCCGCTGGATGATCTTCCCGGGGAGACCCTCCACCCTCAAAGCGAGGAATCTGGTTTGAGCGCACACACATTCTTGGTGCCATCACTTTCTGCAGCTGAACACTGCGTACGTGGCCCGTTATTCTTGCTAGTCCGGTGTTACTGGGTCCTGGGAGTTTCTGTGGGCTGATGGCAAGTGTTTACCATTGTGTTTAGAGAGAACAGAACTTTTTTGTGTCGAAATCACATGATAACCATTGCCATGTGATTCCTTGGGTTGATTGGGGTGGGGGATGCTCAAGTTTTTTCTGAGGTCTAAGTGCTTGTTTGAGACAGTCTCACTTTGTCACCCAGGCTGGAGTGCAGTGGTGCGATCTTCGCTCACTGCAACCTTTGCCTCCTGTGTCAAGCAGTTCTCCCTGCCTCAGCCTCCCGAGTAGCTGGGATTATAGGTGTGTGCCACCACGCTTGGCTAATTACAAAAATTTCTAATACAGGAAGGGTTTTGCTGTATTGGCCAGGCTGGTCTCGAACTCCTTACCTCAAGAGATTGGCCCACCTTGGCCTCCTAAAATGCTGGGATTACAGGCTTGAGCCACTGTGCCCGGCCCGATCCTGACATCTTTTAAAGCTGCCTTCATGTACCAAAAGCCAGTCTATGTTTGAAAATCAGGCTTGTTGAAGAGCCTAAGAGGAGAGGGATATACTTCAGCTAGGTAAATAACTATGCATATGTTAAAAATATGGGCCGAAATCTATCCCAAATATTAACTCTTCTGCTTTGCGTTTTATATCCATTAATGGTTATTCTTTCACTATTAAGATTTTTAAAGATTCTTTTGATAATTGTGGACAAATTACTATTAAAACTCAGCTGCATTTGTAACACTTTAAAGAACTAACTGATGACATTATTTTTCTCGGAGGCATTTTGGATAGTTACATAATTGTTTATCTCTTTGCCAGAAATCTTTTTTTTTTTTTTCCCAGAGCAGAAACCTGAAAAGAAGCATTCCTTTGCATTAAGTGCTATTTCACTGTGTGACCATCAAGTTTTGAATGTGAGAACAAGATCATCTTGTATTTTTGGGATAATTCTTGCTTAATAGTGATAATGCTAAGTGTTTAAATTATGGAACAGTTTGTTTCTTTGAAAATTACTATTTGCCTGCTCACCAGATGGGAGCTGATGAGAATGTGGATGTAAAAATTAAATTGTATAGTCAGCCCGCGCGCCGGCCGGCTCCGTTATGGCGACCCGCAGCCCTGGCGTCGTGATTAGTGATGATGAACCAGGTTATGACCTTGATTTATTCTGCATACCTAATCATTATGCTGAGGATTTGGAAAGGGTGTTTATTCCTCATGGACTAATTATGGACAGGACTGAACGTCTTGCTCGAGATGTGATGAAGGAGATGGGAGGCCATCACATTGTAGCCCTCTGTGTGCTCAAGGGGGGGGCTATAAATTCTTTGCTGACCTGCTGGATTACATCAAAGCACTGAATAGAAATAGTGATAGATCCATTCCTATGACTGTAGATTTTATCAGACTGAAGAGCTATTGTAATGACCAGTCAACAGGGGACATAAAAGTAATCGGAGGAGATGATCTCTCAACTTTAACCGGAAAGAATGTCTTGATTGTGGAAGATATAATTGACACTGGCAAAACGATGCAGACTTTGCTTTCCTTGGTCAGGCAGTATAATCCAAAGATGGTCAAGGTCGCAAGCTTGCTGGTGAAAAGGACTCCACGAAGTGTTGGATATAAGCCAGACTTTGTTGGATTTGAAATTCCAGACAAGTTTGTTGTAGGATATGCCCTTGACTATAATGAATACTTCAGGGATTTGAATCATGTTTGTGTCATTAGTGAAACTGGAAAAGCAAAATACAAAGCCTAAGATGAGAGTTCAAGTTGAGTTTGGAAACATCTGGAGTCCTATTGACATCGCCAGTAAAATTATCAACGTTCTAGTTCTGTGGCCATCTGCTTAGTAGAGCTTTTTGCATGTATCTTCTAAGAATTTTATCTGTTTTGTACTTTAGAAATGTCAGTTGCTGCATTCCTAAACTGTTTATTTGCACTATGAGCCTATAGACTATCAGTTCCCTTTGGGTGGATTGTTGTTTAACTTGTAAATGAAAAAATTCTCTTAACCCACACCACTATTGAGTGAAACATTGAACTCGTATCTGTAAGAAATAAAGAGAGGATATATTAGTTTTTTAATTGGTATTTTAATTTTTATATATGCAGGAAAGAACAGAAGTGATTGAATATTGTTAATTATACCACCATGTGTTTAGAAAAGTAAGAAGCAGTCAATTTTCACATCAAAGACAGCATCTAAGAAGTTTTGTTGTGTCCTGGAATTATTTTAGTAGTGTTTTAGTAGTGTAACCTGTATTTTCCAACTTGTTCAGATTATTACCAGTGAATCTTTGTCAGCAGTTCCTTTTAAATGCAAATCAATAAATTCCCAAAAATTTTTTTTTAAAAAATTGTATTTAGCTTGTATAAAAGAAGTTTAAAAAAGCTTTTTTGTTTTGTGCTACTACTGAAGTTGCTTAGCTGTGGAAATGAGGTGATTGCAGGCACCTAGAATTTGATCTCCTTCACTTCCACGATGGGAAGAAATTCTCCAAGAAGCACAGGAATCTGACTTTCTGATATTGAGACTCCTAGGCGTCAAGCCCCATGGAAGGGGGGGTGGTGATTACATGAGCGTTGGCGTTGATGTGGGCATCCTCCAAGCTGGACGCAGGGAGCAGGGAAGGGCAGAAAGAACAGGCCCCTCAGGAGCCATGAGAAAATAAAGTGTTGGCAGCAGTGGTAAGGGTTGGTGTCAGGGGCCAGGAAGAGGTGGCGAAGGGGAAGCATGTGCCTCAAGGCAGCCCTGGAACCCGCAGTCCCTGCAGTGAGGTCTGATCTGCAGGGGACATGGACGGCCAAGCGGCAAGGCCCACAGACAGCCTGGACTCTGCTGCCTCAGAACTCTGGTGGACGTTGCAAACGGCCCCACAGAGTTGCAGTGCACATTCCTCGGACAGAAAGAAGACGCTTGGAACTGTTCCCAGCACGAAGCCAGTGCCCTGTGAACAGTGGCTGCTGCTGTCGTGACTGAGTGCCGTCCAACTGGGGACATTTGCTCTGCTCAGTTCACTGCCTTCAACAAGCTTGACGCATTGAACGAGGGCTCAGTCGATAATGTACTCTGTAAATACTCTCTCCCGGCTAGAGTGAGCAAAGCCCAGGGAGCGGGTGGTTCTTCAGTATTACTCAGGTGTTTGTGGCAGGGCCAGCTGTGCGGCTGCCAGAGCGAATGTGACCAGGAAGCCTCTGTCCCCCCGAGGTGGCCAGCGATCCTGTTACATGTGCCATAGGCAGAAGGTGGGCACTGCTGGGGAACTTGCTCATGTTCCTGTTTTCTGATTGGAAATTCAAGGTTTCTGAGCATCCTACTTCGAATTTGTACATTGCTGAGACTTGTACACATTGCAACGCTTGTTTTTTTCTGCTTTTCAGATCTATAGAACCTGGCGTTTGGCCGTGGCTTCCAGGACAGGCTGGATGCAGAGTGAAGTCCTCTCCTCACTGTCAATGTTTGCAGATGTCTTCGTGTATAAACTTCGTATTTCTTGAGACTTTCAATTAGGTTTTTACTTAACTGGACTTTTAAAATTGCCATGCACATAACTCTACCAGTTACAATCTTGAGCTAACATGGGTTTTTTGTTTTTGGTTTTTGGTTTTACTTTGATGAATGTTTAACATTTGCATGCTGGATGTGGGGGTGGAGGTCATTTATCTGCTTTTCATTGCCTTCTTGGTTATACTTAGTGACTTTCAGGTAAGGTGTGGAAGGCGTGGTACAGGGTGAATTGCAGGCCGCACTGTGGCGCCATGGAGGACAGGTGCGGGCTGCAGTGGCGTGCACAGTGGATGAGAGACAAGAGGAGACTTCCATCCTTGAGGGAAACACACAACAATTTAAAAAACTGATCGTCTAGCTTACATGAGGTCCAACAAATTCAGTTTGCAAAGTTTAGCTTCCAAGTTAATTTAGTAATTTTTCCCCTAAGTCATTAATTTAGTAGCTTATGTTTAAATATATTTCTTTTGTCTAAAGGAGGCCATAAATTCTAAAATGAATGACTAAACATGTAATAATTTAGGCATACAGCACCTGAAGGGAAAACTGCCAGTATGCTAAAATATTGGATACAGATGCTTTTAAAAAATATAATGTAGCATTCTTACAATGCATGTGCTCTTAGCGTGTAACTTGGTGGGTAGTTTTGAACTATATTTGTGGGAATGTGTATCTTGAATACTTGAGGCTACCACTGCAGATGTGTGTGTGAGATGTATAAATACTGAATGTTCTTCTCCCTTCCCTTAAATGAAAAACATTAGCTCCCTTTTATTTTCATTTTTATTTTTTATTTTTTGAAGTGGACTCTTGCTCTCGTTGCCCAGGCTGGAGTGCAATGGCACAATCTCGGCCCACTGCAATTTCTGCTTCCCGGGTTGAAGTGATTCTCCTCTCTCAGCCTCCTGAGTAGCTGGGACTACAGGCACCCGCCACCACGCCCAGCTAATTTTTGTATTTTTATTAGAGATGGAGTTTTGCCATATTGGCCAGGCTGGTCTTAAACTCCTGACTTCAGGTGATCTGCCCACCCCGACCTCCCAAAGTGCTGGGATTACAGGCGTGAGCCACCGTGCCCAGCCAGCTCCCTTCTGTAATGATTTTTTATACAGTTGTTTTTGCTTTTTGTTTTTTTGAGACGGGGTCTCACTGTGTCACCCAAGCTGGAGTGCAGTGATGCAAATGTAGGCTGACTGCAGCCTTCACCTCCTGGGCTCAGGTGATCCTCCCACCTCAGCTTCCTGAGTAGCTGGGAATAGACACATGTCACCACGCCCAGCTAATTTTTTTTTTTTTTTTTTTTTTTGTATTTTTAGTAGAGACAGGGTTTTGCCATGTTTTCCAGGCTGGTCTCGAGCTCCTGGGCTCAAGCGATCTGCCCGCCTCAGCCTCCCAAACTGCTGGGATTACAGGCGTGAGCACCACATGTGGCCCATTTTTTTTTTTTTTCCTTCCAGGATTAGAAGTCGACTTTCAGAAAACCCTTCAACCTTGCAAACTTAATTTTCCATAACAATATGCCTCTAGGATAAAAACAAGACAGAAAGAAAGTATGTGTGGACTGCAGTTAAAAATTTTCTACACAGCATAGCTTAGGAGAGTTGAGATTTACAAAGAGCAGGAGGCCCCTTCAGTGCCTTCTAGGCATTGGGAATGGCGGTCTGTGGGCGACCCTAACGTGTGCGGCGTCCTGAGACTTGATCGTGGTGCTCACGCTTTTCCCGAGGGCCCACCGGGAGTACCAGAGACTCTTCTTCTGCAGTCGGCCAGCCAGGCAGCAGCTGCTGGAGAAGGAACAAACAGTAAAAGACAGATGTACACGGTGTTGTTGTGGCAGAGAGGTTGAAACCAGGCTCACTCTGTTCTTACAGTTTTAAAAAAACTAATAATGAAGTCCTTGAATATGTATTGCATTTCAGGATTTTAAAGCAGTTATGGGTGTGTCTGTGTGTCTCTCTAGCTCCCGGGTGCTACCTGTGAAGAGAGCTCAGAGATGCCACCTTTCCTTGCTGAGGTGACAGGGTCTGGAGAGGTGTGAACCCCGTGGTGAGGGGGGTGACTGACCTGGGGGGAGGCTGGGTCAGCAGTGGGGATCCACCCCCACTCCACGTTTCTGTAGGGAATCCACAGTTCTAAGTCTTTATGATATGGGTAACATGAACCTGGAAGAGGTGTTATTTTTTAAGAAGTAAGTGCCATGCTCTTTTTTCCTCATACTTCCCCATGTTTAAGCAGCATTGAAGGATAAGGCACTAGTAGCATGTTGGTTTGGAAACAATCTTGTTGGTTATTTTACCTTGAATCTGATACTAAGGTTGCCTGGTAACAGAAGTTTTCCTTTAATAACATGGAACTCTGTTGAATCTGTTGCCCCATTGGCTGAGCAGTCTGAAGTCAGTGCCCTGGCAGCTAAAGAGGCCTTAGAGGAAGGCCTTGGGGGAAGCCGCTGGATGGGCAGGAGGCACCCCCCTTGATTGAGGGAGAGAGGTGCAGTTTGCAGGGACCCCACGTGGCACTTGTGGCTCTCTCCTGCCCCCTGCTGGCTGCCAAGCAGCCTCGCCACAGTGTGCTCAGCGTGAATGTTCACGGGGCAGGCCAAGGCTTTTGTTCCAGAAACACTGACTTCAGAAACCGCAGGCTGTGTGTGTTGAGCATGGCAAGAAAGACTTATGTGTGTCTTAAACCTCTTGAACAAAGCAAGTTGATGTTTCAAATGCATCTCCAAGGCTAATGACTTTGCTATGGTCAATATTCAGGAGAAAATAGGGTTTGATGAAATAGAAGCACAGGAGTGGCAAGTGAGGTGCTTGTGCCCCGTATGACTAAGCAATGTCCTGGCCGTTCCACACCATGGCCTCTGAGCAGCCAGCGTGCAGATACTGGGTCAATTTAGATGGGACTCCTGGAACTGTCGGCCGTCCAGGAGAAGTACGAGGAGTTGTGCCTATGATCATGGTTCCCGCTACTGTGTCCAGCAATGTGTCGCGTTCCGATTTCAGCATCAGGGCAGACACAGCCCTGAACGCTATCACTGAGGTAAGTCCCAGTGCGCCCCGCCAGGTGGGCGCCCGCTGACGCTAACCCGATGGCCCCGGCCATTATTATCTACCAGTGCGCTAGAAACAGCCTTTTACAAATACCCTGAATGAGAGCTTCTCGTTCTTTTCTCCCCCCTGGAAAAGTAGGTTTTTAGACTGAACATTTTTGATCTCACTCCCAAAAAAGTTTTATCGCCTCTTCTGTGTGGCCACCGGCCCGGACTTAGCGTGGCCAAGACCCCGGATGTGCCCGTGAGTACCTGCAGCGCTGAGGATGGCTGGGCCTCAGTCTCCTGTGATTGCACCAGCATTAAAATCCGCTTTTTTTTTTTTTTTTTTTAATGTTGAGCCTAAATATTCTTTGAGCCTCCAATTCCCATTATGAGGAACCCCTACCTTGATGCTGAGGGTAGAAATTGAACTGAATGTTTTATAATTGTAGTCATTGTCCTGAACGCACCACTGCATTTGTTATCTCTTTGGTCTTGGCTGTTGACCTCATTTTCCCCTTTGTAAACTGGGGATGTTAAATTACATCTAAGGCAATATTGGGGCTAGTTTAGTTTTTTTGCCAAGAGACAATACTGAAACATACTCTTCTGTTTGTTTTTTTCTTTGTGAGACAAGGTCTTACTCTGTCACCCAGGCTTGAGTGCAGTGGTGTGATCTCGGCTCACTGCAGCCTCGACCTCCTGGGCTCAGGTGATCCTCCCACCTCAGCCTCCCGAGTACCTGGGACCACAGGCACATACCGCTATTCTGGGCTAAAAGAAATATATGCCTATCCTCATGTTTGTGTGTCACACTTGGTGATTCACGTGGGAATCTGAAGATCCGTACCTAACGCAGGAAGCATTTCATTTTTTTAAAACTTGATGTCTAAAATTTTCCAGAAATTCTCAAGTTTTGATTTTTCTTGTGCGACTTAGTTCTCACGAATATTTTTCAAAGTTTTTTTTTTTTTGTAAACCCTTGGCATGCAACTTATTTTGAGCACTGGTAATTAAAATAACAAGATTTTAACATACAGCTCAAATGGTTAGAAATGCTTAGCACTCATTTCTTGCTTTTCTGAGTGTCTTAAACTTTCTTCACTTTCTTTGTGAAGGAAACCTGCCCAGGTTTTCCCGTGTTCACTGGCTTTGGGGGCAACTTTCACCTTATTTTTGGCAGTCACTAATCTCTGACCTAGACACTGCTTCTGTAATCCTGGTGACGGGCGTCACAGCTTTGCTGCTGTGGGTCCAGCCCGGCTCTGGGCTGACCTTCACGCTGGGAAGGTGAACATGAGTGTCTGTTTCACAGAGGGGGGATTCCAGCATGGCTTTCACTGCTCTTTCACCAGCTTTAGCTGGATTTTTGAGTCTGTGAAAGTTGGGTATACAATGGGAGGGATTGAAGCTTCTTTTTTCCCTAATCGTTACCTAATTGGCGCTTGCCCAGAGGGAATGGGTGGAGAATTTGAGAGCAGTCACTGCAGTTAGCTGAGCATCTGAAGATGTGGGACAAAGCTGGTGTTGATCTCCCTGTGACACTTTATTTTCAAGTTTCCACACAAAGCATAGATGCTTGTGGTATGTGATGTACACTTTCATTCAGGAAGAAAATCTCTCTTTAATTCCAGCGTCCTCTGCTATAAATAACTTTTTTTTTTTAGATTGTAAATATGTAACAAATGTGTAGGGTCAAAATTTGAAAACCAAAACACGTGAGGCAAACACCCCACAAATGGTCAGTTCCACCCGCTTTGAGGGACTGTGTGATTTTATTATGCGATTGTTTTAAATTCAGTTTTTCATTCATTCGAGTTTCTGAAAGCTAGGTTAAAAAATTTTCTTCCTTTTTTTCTTTTTCTTTTTTTTTTTTTTGGAGACAGGGCCTCACTCTGTTTCCCAGGCTGGAGTGCAGTGGTGAAATCATGATTCACTGCAGCCTCGACCTCCCAGGCTTAGGTGATCCTCCCACCTCAGCCTCCTGAGTAGCTGGGACTATACGTGCATGCCACCGTGCGTGGCTAATTTTTTGTATTTCTACAGAGACGAGGTCTCCCTGTGTTGCCTGGGCTGGTCTCGAACTTCTGGGCTCAAGCAATCCCCCTGTCTTGGCCTCTCAAAGCACGGGGGTTACAGGGATGAGCCACTGTGTCGGACCTTAAGTTAACTGATTACAATAGAGAAAGAACTGGAGCGTGTAGTTAGTTGAGCCTCCCGTTGGCCAGGCACAGCCACCTTAGTGTGTTTGTGTGTGTCCTCATTGCCCTTCTGATCCTGAGCTCCGAGGAATGAGGCTGTCTTGGGAGTGCTGTGGTTCTAGTCTCGTGATGGGTGAGTGACGCCGGCTGAGCTGATCGAGGTCACCCTGGCAAATGCTGCAGCTGCTCAGGAGTCGGGGCAGGGATGAGAAAGCTGCCAAGGATCCCTCTGTGGACCCCTGAAGGGAGAGGGACCGAGATGTGGACATGGCAGCTGTTTTCTCCAGAGCCCTGTTTACTGACGGCCAAACAGGGTGAATCCTGAGAAGGTTTGAATTTGGGTCTGAACTGGGCTCGTCTGGCCGTAGAACAGGAGCTGGTGGTGAACTCAAAAAATGAGGGCATGAGGCCACTTGACGTGGGTGACTCCAGGTCACTCCAGCCACTGTCCTGAAGCCGTCAGAGGCTGAGGACGTGTGGGAGTGAGCGTCTCTTCCCTGTCTGGCCACACACCCTCTGTGACCCATGACTCCTGGCCTGGCCCTGGGCAGAATTTATGTTTGGGGTCTGTGGATGGCTCCAGTTGTTCAGTCAATTTGGTGATTCTCATGGGGTGATTGTGCCCCAGGGGATGTTTGCACCGTCCAGGGAGGTTTCTGGTTAGAACTGGGAGAAGGGATGCTCCCAGCACCTGGGACTGGAGACAAGGGACGCTGCGGAAAGTTCCTCCAAGCACAGGGCGAGCTCCATAGTAGGCGTCTGGCTCAGGACGTGGCCATGTTGCGCTTCAGAAGTCCTGGGCGGATCCGATGTGGTGAAGTCGTCATCTGCTTTGGACATGTGCGTCCTCATCCTCATCCTCACTGATGATTTGCTTCTTGCCAGCATTGATGCTTAGCTGACGCCATAGCCCCTCAGAATCTATGCGGTGCTGGCGAGTGGGTCTTCCAGGCAGAACAGAATGAATGGAATATCTCAGAGCAGGTGTTACACATTCTCAGGATGTGGCTGCAGGGATTTTCGGTTGGACTCTTCATTCCTTAGCGCTGGCTGGTGCATTACTCTGTCCTGTAAGCTTGATCAGGTCACATCAGAAACACAGTAGGTGGGTGCCATGCTGCTGTCAGGTGTCGTGAAGGTGGCGGTGACCACAGCCTTGTAATTCCTTGTCATAGTGGCCCCACCACAGACCCAGGGGCCCGGCTGTGTTTGGTCTTGAGAGTTTTATGCTTTTCTGGGCAGGGTCTCCCCTGTCTTGAAGCTTCCTTGCCCTTTTTTGGAGACTGAAGGAAGGGAAGAGGGGAGAGAGGATTTGCAGCAATGTGGCCATTCCCACAGATTTCAATGTGCAGTTAAGGAGCTGAGACCCCCCCACCTGCCCTCTTGTGTGCCTCAGGCCCCTCCTGGCCCCGGGTCTGACCCACACCCTCTGGCTTCCAGCAAGGGCTTCTTGGAGAAGCAGCCAGCTCCCCGCAGCCAGTCTTGGTCAGTCCTGAGCTAGGGTATTCCACAGTAAAGGAGTGACATCAGCTGTCTGAAAAGCATAAGGAGCCCCACATGTGGTCCTGAGGGGGCCACATCCTGGGCACCAGGCCAGTGAGTATCCCCAGATGAGTGTTTCTGGCTGGGAAGCAGGCTGGCATTCGGATTGAAGTCCTGCAAAGACTGCCATGGCCAGAGCCTGTACAGAGCAGCCCAAGAGCTGGGCATATGCTGGGCCTGGGTGGATGTGGAGGCTGTGCCATGGGGGCACGGGGGCCCCTGCTCACAGCTCACCTCGTGGTCACCCCGCACTGACCCACCCACCTTACCCTCCTACCCACCACGCTGTGAACTCACCTGCCACGGATCTCTACTCACTGTCCAAAGCCCTCTGCCCACACACGGGCTCCTGGCCTTGGGATGCTTTGGGTTGCACCAGGGCTGCAGAGCCTGGGTCGCTCACTGTCCAACTCTCCTGGGGAGATGTGGGCCCCGCCCTGTGTCCCAACAGTAGCATTTCTGCAGCAGATGTGGGGATATTCACAGGAAGAGGGACACATCCAAGTCCATAAATAGTTGGTTTTGCCACCGAGTGGATGACGAAACACCTTGCTGTGTGGGGCCGCTTGGAGGTGGGAACAGTGGGCGTGTGGACCTGTCCGGCTGTTACCTTGGTTAACACCCTGAGGTGGAGTCTGAAAAACCCCGGTGCACACAAGCTTGAGAACTGCTCCCATTTCTGACACCAGAGCCCATTTCCCAGTGGAACCCCAGAGCAGCAACTCAGGTTCTTGCTCGCGTGTGTGGCTTTGTGTGCGGCTTCCCGCCGGAGAGCAGAGATGCGGCCCGGGGCTGAGTGTGGCCCCCCGGTTATCCAGCTGCCTGCCTCCTTCCCTGCCTGCGCGTGGAGGCCGCCTCTGCACGATGATGGCGGTCTTGGTGTGGTCCTTACAGCTGTGGGCCCCATCCCACTCATCCTTGCCTGCCTGCAGAAAGCTACAGGACTGGCTTTGCCTTTGCCTTTAAACGTCCTGACCGCCCTGGCCTCCCTTACCCACAATGAGATGCCGAGAGCTGAGCTGTCCCGCTCGTGACTAACTCGCCACTGCCTGCAACCTGCTCTGCTGCTTGCCTCACACCCACCCTGCTGTGCTGCCTGCAGGCCTCCCCTTTCATGAGGACCTGGGCTGTGCCCAGGCAGCCCCCTGTGTCACTGAGGCCTGTCCTGCTCCCATATGACCTCCAGAGCTCCCCTGGGCCCCTTGACCCGCATGAACGGGCTTCCCCTGGTGACTCAGGCCCCTCCTGTCGCTTCCTGGACCTCAGCGCAGGCCCTGGGGCTGGCAGGTGAGCACCCAGCACCCCCGCTAACCGCTTGGCCCTGCTGCTTCCTGCTTACAAGAGCACGTGCTACATGGCCAAGGCATAAGGCCACCACCAGGAGCTTTGCATCCCCCATGTGTGGTGCCAGCCACGATTAGCAACAATGTCCCGGGGACAGAAATAAGCCTGGGCACGGACACTGGCCTGAATGCTGTTGTCCAGGTAAGAGAACCCCGTTTCCTCCCATTGCTTTCTTTCCTTTATTTTAGCAACTTGTTTCTTCTGTGCTAAGAATGAGCCAGATTTATTATTACTCTTTCCCCCCAACCCTTTGCTAGCTTGGCTTTATGTCGGTCATACTGGCCAGAACAGGGTAAATTTTTAGCTTCTCTGCCTTAGGGAGAGGCTGTCTTTATTGATTGAAAGTGAGATGATGGCCAGTCGCGGTGGCTCAAGCCTGTAATCCCAGCACTTTGGGAGGCCGAGACGGGCGGATCACTAGGTCAGGAGATCGAGACCATCCTGGCTAACACGGTGAAACCCCGTCTCTACTAAAAAATACAAAAAACTAGCCGGGCGAGGTGGCGGGCGCCTGTAGTCCCAGCTAGTCAGGAGGCTGAGACAGGAGAATGGCCCGAACCCGGGAGGCGGAGCTTACAGTGAGCTGAGATCCGGCCACTGCACTCCAGCCTGGGCGACAGAGCGAGACTCCGTCTCAAAAAAAAAAAAAAGAAAAAAAAAAAAGTGAGATGATATATCCAGTCCTTGTGGTCCTGTTTCTATGCCACCTAGACTAGGGGAGCGTTAGCACCATTTCTGTGGAGCCGGCCTCTCCTGCCTGCGTTGACAAGCGAGGCTGCAGGGCCAGCTGCGGGAGCCTGCAGGAAGGGGTTTGAGTGCCTGGTACCTACGAGCTCTGGGACAGAGCCGGGCCCACTGGGGGCCGCTGCCTGGAACCATAGCCTTCCTGGTGAGATGAGAGTTTCTTTAGAGAGCTGAAATCATGCCCTCCTCGGCAGGCAGCTTCACCAACATGTGCTGTGGGGGGAGTGGATTCTGCCAGTCATGGGCGTGGTGCTGACACCCGCATGGTGTCCCCTCCAGTCCCTGATAAGCTGATCCACCTCTATGGTCAGGTAGTTCCACAGGCCTTTGCTGCAGAGAGGGTCCTCACTCAGCTGCAGACGGGATGGCGGCCACCTTGGCACGTTGGGGTCACGTCAGTGGCTTGGCCGCCTGGCGCCTCCTGGAGAGCAGCCGCTGGCCTTTACCTTAGATGTTCACATCCAAAAGGGCTCCAGAGTTTGCGGTGAAAACTCCCAGCCCTGTTGAAGACTCCTTAGTTCAGCGTGGCACAGAACCTCGGAAAACAGTAGTTCTGCTCCGAGTTCTTCCTTCAGAACTGAGTTCCAGTGCAGGGAAGGGAGCAGAGGGGCCATGAGGTCAGCTGAAGCCTCCTGTGCCTCCCACTTGAGCTGAGGGCCATCTCTCTCCTGGGCTTTTCCCTGTTGCGTTCCCTAGTGCTATGCTGGCCTTGCCGAGGCTGGCCCCGGCTCGTTTCCTGGACTTCCTTGGGCCCCACGCTTGACTCCTGTTCGTTGAATGCCATTAGGGTCCGGTCATCACTGGCTTCACTCCTTCAGCACCTTGTAGATGTCCACACGTGCTTCCACCCTCGCACCCCGCACGTGGTGCAGCATTACCCCGGCCAGCCAATTTTTTGGTCAGACACTGTTTATCAGGCCGTCATAGGAGATTCCATAGAAAGGCCACAGGTCGAAGAGGCTATTACTCCCAATATCGCAGGGGCCGTGGCTCTACACCCCTCCTGTGATATTGTTAATATCCTAGGGAAGAGAGGATTATACTACACCCAATATCGCAGGGGGTGTACCCCCACCCAGTGATATTGTTCTTAATGTACTCCACCCCCCACCACCAGGGATATCGTTCTTAATATCCAGGGGAAGACAGGATAACATTATGCCCAATATTGCAGGGCAGTGTACACATCCTCTGTGATGTTGTTCCTAGTATCCAAAGGTAGAGACGATGATATTACTGGCCATATCGCAGGGGGTGTACACCCTTCTGGGATGTTGTTTTTGACATTCAGTGGGGGAGAGGATAACATTAATCCCAATATCGCAGAAGGTGTACAGACCCCTGTGATGTAGTTCCTACTGTACAGGAGAAAGAATGTTGCTCTCAGTATCGCAGGGGGTGTAACCACACTGCCCCCCGAATATTGTTCCTAATATGCAGCGGAGTGGAGGCTGATAGTACTCCCAATATCCCAGAAGGTGCACACACACCTGTGATAGAGTTCCTAATATCCAGCGGGAAAGAGGCTGATTTTACTTTCGATATCGCAGTGGGTGTACACCGCCCCCAACCCTGGGGCATCGTTCCTAATATCCAGGCGGGAAGAAGATGACATGGCTGACAGTATCGAAGGGGGTGGACAATTCTTCTGTGATATGGTTCCTCTTATCCAGGGGGTGAGTGGACGATATTACTCCCAATAAAGTAGGAACCTTACAGCCACCCTGGGATTTTGTCCTTAATATCCACAGTGGGGAGGTGATATTACTACCAATATTACAAGGGGTGTACACCCCTCCTGTGATACTGTTTCTTATATCCAGGAAAGGAGAAGATGGCGTTACTACCAATATTGAAGAGATGTACAACCCCCATGGGATATTGTTCTAAAGATACAGGTTGAAAGAGGTTGAGATTCCATCCAATATAACAAGGGGTGTACACCCCGCCTGTGGTATGCATCGTAAAACCTAGAAGAGAGAATGACATTGCTTCCAAAAACACGGTGTGTACACCCACCCTGTGATATTGTTCCTGTCATCTAAAGGAAGAGATGATGATGCTCCTCCCACTACCAGAGAAGGTACACACCCCCCTGTGATACTGTTCCTCATAACTTGTGGGCGAGAGCATGATATTACTTCCAATATGACAGTGGCTTGACAGCCAGTCTGTGACATTGGTTCTGCACACCAACTCCGCGCCCCTCGTTTCCCATGCGTTCTCTCCTCACTGTTGGAACCTCGGGGGAGGCTTTGTCTTTGGTTACAGATGAAGAGATGAAGGGTCTGAGAGGTTAAGTTACTGGAAAGGGGTCCCGATCCAGACCCCAAGAGAGGGTTCTTGGATCTCACAGAAGAAAGAATTCGGGGCAAGTTCATAAAGTGAAAGCAAGTTTATTAGGAAAGAAAAGAATTAAAAGCATGGCTACTCTGGTCGGGCGCAGTGGCTTACTCCTGTAATCCCATAACTTTGGGACGCCGAGGCAGGTGGATCATCTGAGGTGAGAACTTCGAGACCAGCCTGGTCCAACATGGCAAAACCCTGTCTCCACTAAAATACAAAAGATTAGCTGGGTGTGGTGGCAGGTGCTTGTAGTCTCAGCTACTAGGAAGGCTGAGGCAGGAGAATCGCTTGAACCCAGGAGGCGGAGGTGGTAGTAAGCCAAGATCATGCCACTGCATTCCAGTCTGGGCAACCTCCAAAAAAAAAAAAAAAAAAAAAGGCTGCTCCATAGGCAGAGTGGCCCCAAAGGCTGCTGGTTGCCCATTTTCATGGTTATTTCTTGATCATACGCTAAACAAGGGTTGGACTATTCATGAGTGTTCCAGGAAAGGGGTTCCAGTAATTCCCAGAACTGAGAGTTTCTGTCCTTTCCTTTTTAGACCATGTAGGGTAACCTCCAGATGTTGCCATGGCATCTGTAAACTGATGGCGCTGGTGGGAGTGTCTTTTAGCAGCTAATGCATTATAATTAACACATAATGAGCCATGAGGACAATCAGAGGTCACTCTCGTGGTCATCTTGGGTTTGGTGGGCTTTGGCTGGCTTCTGTACCGCAACCTGCTTTATCAGCAAGGTCTTTATAACCTGTATCTTGTGCCGACCTCCTATCTCATCCTGTGACTAAGAATGCCTAGCCTCCTGGAAATGCGGCCCAGCAGGTCTCAGCCTCCCTTTACCCAGCCCCCATTCAAGATGGAGTTGCTCTGGTTCACGTGCCTCTGACAAGTTGGCGTGGGTTGAATGTTCTCTAGTGTGTGGTTGTTGGAGCTGTTCCTAGGAGTAAGAAGTATTGTCAGTAGGAAATAGGCCTCTATTAGCCCTGGAGCTGGCAGTCTGCCCCAGTAGGTCGACCTCATTTTAGTGGTGACCAAACTGGGGCTCAGAGAAATCAACTCCCTCACCCCGCACCCCCAGACTGAGTGGTGGGCTGGCTGAGGTTTGAATGTGGGGCTTGAAGACCCATCATCTCCTCTGGTCCCCCAGTCTCTGCTGCCCAAGAGGAACAGGATCCCAGGATCCAGGCCCCTCATGGCACTAGCCACGGTGGGTGGAGATGGGGAGGCACAGTTCCAAAGTCCCCCAGACTCTGAGGCGGGTCGGGGGCCGAGAGCAACCCGGACCTGCGGACCCCACCCTGAGAAGAATGGCTGCAGGCTCGGCCCAGCGGGCAGGAGGTCTGTGTCCTCAGTAAACGTGACGGCGCTTCCCGCTGCTCCAGCCAGGCCGAGCCGTCTTCATGTTTCCAATCATGCGGCCTCCAATTCCCAAGATCAACCCACAGAGACAGCGATCTGGGGTCAACATGAATGAGGCTTGTCAGCAGATCTGACCCACTGCTTCCCGCCAGCCCGGCGGCAGGTTCTGGAAAGCTCTCTGCTGCCCCCTGGTGGGGAGGCTCCGGGCAGGGCTCTGGCTCTCCCAGAACCTCCAGGCTCTGTCACCTCTGCTGGGTGGAAAACCAAACCAGGACTGAAGCAGCAGATGGGTGCCTGATTCCTTTTCAGAGCTCCGCCCACTGGCAAGTCTCTCTCCGGGCCTCAGTTTCCCCTTTCATTAAACGAGGGGCTTGGGGGATACCAAGGAGGGGTAACTGCTTAGTGAGGATGGGAGGTTTCTTCAGGGGAGATGAAAACATTTTGAAACTAGATGGCGTGAGTGGTTGCACAGGACTGTGAATGCACAAATGCCACCACATGATTGGCGTTGAAATAGTTAATCACATGCGATGTGAATGTCACCTCATTTAAAGTGTTTAAAAGAGGGGCCTGGGAGAGTACAGTGTGAGTGAGAATCACGTGGGACACCCACAGTCTCTGAACCTCGGTTTCCTTGCTGTAAACTGGCAAAGAGACCGTGTGAGCCGTGTTTCCTGGGGCCAAGAGATTCCAAGAAGGAAAACCTGGATTCCTGGGACTGGGATGAGGGCCGGGGGCCGGAAGAGGAGGGGTATGTGGGGACGGCTTGGGGGGCAGCCCAGATAAGGCTTTCAACACTGGGCAGCAACGTCTACATAGGCAGTCTGTGTAGATCCCTGCATCTCACTTCCCGCAGGGCTGATCAGTGGCCAAAGGTGGGACTGGCCAGGCTCGGCCCAGCCAAGTCTGGGAGCAGAGGACACTGAGTGAGGGATCCCCGGGGCCACCCTCACGGGCCTGTGGCTCTCCTGACACCACAAGAGAGGATCAGGAGCTGACCTTGGGTCCTAAAGGGGGACACCTTCCTGGCAGCAGGCTGGCAGGGTGGTGTGTTGGTCAGTGTACTGGGCTCTGTCTCCGCCCCTACCTGCTTTGTGACGGTGGGCCAGACACTTAACCTCTCTGTGCCTCTGTTTCTTCAATGGTGAACAGGGGCACTAGCAGCCCCCACATCCGGGCACAGTGGCCTGAAGGTTAAAGGCAAGGGTGGCATGAGACCTACAGCAAAAGCTCTGAGCAGGGAGCTGCCCAGGGAGTTCACCATCTCCCTTCTGGCCACCAAGGAAACCGAGGCTCATGGTGACCTGGCCCAGGTGTGTTGGACTCAGGGTCCTTCCCATCCCCAAGATCAGAGGGCTGCCACCAGGGAAGGAGCTGGCCCCTAGACACACCCCAGGAAGCACACAGGGAAGGATGCCCTGGGGACTTCGGTAGGTTATTGCAAAAAAAAAAAAAAAAAAAAAAAAAACTTTATTGCTATTTGACCCCTGCTTTCATGCCTCCATTTCCCAGAAAATGAGCCATGGGAGGCAGGAGACCACCCTCCTTGCACAAAACCCACTCCCTCGGATGCTGTCCTCAGCGAGGGTGGCTGGGGGCCAACCTAAGGGGGCCCACCCGCAGAGTGGCAGAGGAGGCAGGTGGACCCTGCGGACGTTGAGCTCTGTGGCGAAGGTCCTGGCCTTCTGGTAGAAGAAGAGCGACTTCTCGCGGTCCAGGAGAAAGTTGTGGGAGATGGTGGCCGGCCGCGTGTAGATCTTCAGCTGTGCCTCCTTGTTGCCCAGGTCCACGGTGGCTGCCAGTGCCAGCTTGGTAGTACCTGGCTGCATCAAACGGGTCCTGAAGGGGACAGGCCATGGTCAGCAAAAGGGGGACTCAGAGTCTGTCTTCCCAGAGGGCGTTCCTGTCTCCGGGTCCTTCCATATGTCCAGCCAATCCTGGCTCACCCCATGAGCCCTGAAGCCTGTGACACTGCTGTGGTCTCAGCTGCAGGTGGGGGGGATGACCCTGACACCCCTGGAATACTTCCTGACTGTCCCTACGCCCCCACTCACATCAAGCCTCCTGCCCCAGTCCCACCCTCTCTGCAGGCAGTGGCTGCTTTTCCCATGGACTGAGGTCAGGGCCGATCCTGCCTGCTCTGAGAGTTCCATGCAGGACCCATGGCTCCAAGCCCCAGCAGGGGCACAGCGTTGAGTGACCCAGGCTCCCCTCTGGCCCCTGTCCTTGCTGACCATTTCCAGGCCCTCCAAGGGCCAGGCCAGGTACACAACCATCTCCCAGGTGTCCTCTCTGGCAATGTTCCCTGAAATATTGACGGAGTGTGACTCCCCAGACATCCACTCCTGTTTTCAATGCATCTTTGGCTCAAACTCACCATCCCTGGGTTGGCCTCCCATACCTCCTCCTTGACCGTCCCATCCCCCACCCGGCTTCTCCCCAGGTGCCGCCTCCACATGGGGGTCACCCAAGGGACCTAAGACTCGAGCCTGGCCTGTCCCCCTTTACCATCTCAAGATGGCTCCCAGGGCCAAGGACAAAGTCCAAGATGCAGCAGTCCATTCCCTGACTGCCCCACCCCACACACGGAGCAGGGGCGTGAGAAGGCCCTGAGTCACCGCCCAGCCGAACACTGGACTCTGTGCTGGGTGTATGGCTGAGCCTAACATCCTTGCTCCCAGGCTGAGGGACCTGGGAGTGAACACTGACCATACAGGGTGGCCCGGGCTGTGGTAGAGGGAAGCCCAGAAGCCTGTGGGGGGCCCAGGAGGCCCCAGACTCAGCCAGGGGTGGGAGGCAAGGGCTTCCTGAAGGAGTGGGGGCATCCCAAGTAAACAGGAAGGAGCCAGCCAAAGCATATGTCTCTGCGTATGCGTGTGTGTGCGCCTGTGTGTGTCCTCCAGGAAGGAGTTGCTCAGTGCAGGCAGGCCTGTGTGTGTGTGTGTGTGTGTGTGCCTGAGTGTGCGTGTGCCTGTACATGTCAATGTGCCTGTAGTGTGTGCAGCAACTAGTGAGTGGCAGGCTGAGCCAGGACACACCTAATCCACCCTATTCCAGGGCTCACTCTCATGTGTAGACTAGAGGGGACCCCATTTTAGAGGCAATCGGCAAGAATGCCCATTTACCCCTGCCTCTCCGCCAGCCTTCCAGGCCCCATCCAGCCCGGCTTTCTCTCCCACTCCTCTGGGCCCTGGGTCCAGAGCCTCCTATACAAGGAGGAGGGCGTGGCCTTGGAAAGACAGCCTCCCTTGGGAATTCCGAGGGGGCCTTCCTGTGGGAAGCTGGCCTGCGCTGACAGCATAGTCACAATGAGGCCCAGAGGGCTGTGCATGGGAAGGAGGTTAAAGGAGGCCTCTGCCCCTCGACCCCAACCGTGGACGTTGGCATCTCAGCTACTGCTTGGCCCTTTCCTTCCTCCTGGGCAGGCGGAGTGGGCGGCAAGCTTGACCAAGAGAGAGAAAGGCCTCTTCTGGGAGGCCCGTCCCCTGGATCCCAGGTGAGCCCCTGAGCAGTGAGCAGTGTCCCTCTGGGCCTGACACCTGGCACCTCCCTGTCTGGCTGGGACCTGGGAGGCCACCGTGACAGCTTCTGAGCACCAGGTGTCGCCAGCACTGGGCGGGGGCCTCCCGGGCAGCCCCAGGCCTGTGGTGGGGGATTCGGGGTGGGGTCTTAAGGCTGCCCCAGCTCCTCATGTTGTTCTAAGGTCCCCAAGATCTCAGTCCCTGGACTGGAGCGCCCTGGTCCCTCAGCCCATAAGGAGCACTGACACGGTGCCAGTGCGATGCTGAGGAGGGGTGGGCACCTGCTGGCCAGAGGGGTGCAGACATCCCAGGTCTGAGTCTGCCAGTCCCAGCTCTCCACCCCTGCAGGGCTGGGGGCAGAGGGAGTACAGGTCTCAGCACCTTCCCGCGAGACAGACCCGACCCAGCAAGGCCTCAGTCTGGCTGGCTTGGGCCCCACCCCATTGCACCTGCCCTGCGCTGGGGTTTCCCTGTCTGTGAAGCACATGGTAAGACACTGGCCCCACCCCACCCTTCCTGGGTGATGTGAAGATTCAAGGTGTCTCGGGACTCCAGGAAGGAGTTGCTCGGTGCAGGCTGGCACCCTGGGCAGGCTTCCTAGAGGAGGCGCTGGGATTTGGGTTGGATCTTGCAACGTGGATTCAACATGAGGATGATGCCATCCTCCTAAATGTCCTCCTCCCGACCCTGTTTTTGTTAAATGCAACTTGACACTTGATTGTCAAGACTCAGCTTTGGTGTCACCTCCTCCAGGAGGGCCTCCCGACTACGATCCCCCTTTACCCAGAGGCCACCATTGCCCGCTCATGTGTCAGCCTCCTTGGCTGAGACTGAGTTCTTGGTGGGGCCTGGCCAGCTTGGGAGCTGGGTTGTATCTGCTAACCTTGCCGGCTCCTCCAGCCAGGTGCAGAGCTCCCGGGAGGCCACTGGGCCATTCCTAAGGAAGGCTGGAACCCAGGCCTCTGGGGTCTGGGTGGAGATCCCACTCCAAGGGGGCCGGGAACACCCCGAGCCCTGCCCCTCCCACGCACCTTCAGGTCGTAGATGATGTCGCCGAGCACCAGGTACACCTTCAGGTAGTAGAGGGTCTCCTGGTCGAACTCCAGCGGTGAGTTGCAGAGCGACAGGGCCTTGAGGTAGAAGTGCTCCGCCAGCTCGCCGTCGCCCAGCCGGTGGTAGGCCACGCACTCATTCAGCTGGTCCCCTGGGGTGCAGGCCAAAGGGGCAGGTGTGAGGACGTGGCTTCCTGGGGCAGGCAGGGCACAGGCCCCTTAGGAGCAGGTATGCAGACCCCGGGCAGCCCCTGGCTTGCCTCCAGGCACCTGCAGTCACCTGGGCAGCTCTGGCCAGTCCCTTCCGGGTTCCCAGACTCGCTTTCCCATCTGCAAAGCAGAACTAATAAGGCCTGCCCCCGTCTACTGTGAGGCTTTGGCAAAGTCGGACTTGGATGGCCCAGCTCTGCCTACACATAGCCACCTGCCTTTGCTCACTGGTTTTAACCAGGGGAGCCCAAAAACCATGCAGTCCAGGTGCTCCCGGGCACCAGGGCTCCAGGCAACCCACAGACGTGACATCGGACTCCTGGGTGTGTCACGATCAGAGCCCCCTACCCTGGGGAGTCACTGCGTGCCTGAGCTCCAGGTCCCCCCACAGATGTGCAAACCCACCTTGGCTGTCTCTGATATCTTTCCCTTTTCAGGGCGAGTGCCGTGGAGGCTGCATTCAATGCATTCCCACACAGCTGCACACCTACTGTGTACTGGGCCCGGAGCACAAGGCGCTGGGGCATGCGGCCTGCCCAGGGCTCCCTGCCTCTGGAGGCAGACAGACAACCCTGGCACAGCACCAGGGGATGCCCGACCTTAAAGGGCAGGCTGCTGGAAGGGGAACTGGGACTTCATCAGCCAGAGAGCTCTGTGCTTGATGAGGGTGGGAAGGGCACAAGAGAAAGGGAATATGCCATTCAGCCAGGCACAGGGACCAACGAGATGCCTGGCATGTCTGGAAGGCACAGGCCACACTGGGCAGCCCTTGTGGTCAGCAGCGGGAAGAGGCAGAGGAAGCAGAGCTCAGCCAGGCAGGGGGCTCAGCACCGCGTGAGAGACCTCGGGATGTGCCCCACAGCCAGACGGGGAAGCCAGCTGGCCAGATCTGCCTGCCTGGGCAGAAGACCAGGAAAATCTGGCAGGTGTTTCAGCTCCTTCCCTGAAGACCTGGAGGCTGGGCTCTGGCAGAGTGTGGGTCCTGGCAGGGTGGGGGCTCAGGGGACTTACCCAGAGTGATGCTGAGTGCTAGGGCCATGTGGGCAAACTCTGTGCCCTCCTGGGCTTCCTCCAGCGTGGCCAGCAGTGCCACCAGCTTGTTGCACAGCCACAGCTCCGCCTTGCAGTTGCCGGTAGTCACTGCTGGGGCAGGGCCCGGTCCTACCACACAGGCAGGTGGGGTCAGGCTTCCCGCAGCACCCACCTTGCCCAGCGCCCCCCTCAGAGCCCGAACATGTGCTTGGAGCTTCCCACGCCCCAGCTACCCCTGGATCTCGACGCAGCTCTGTGCTCTCAGATAAAGCACAATTCAAACACACAAGTTGGGGGCTGAAGAGTCACCCGAGGTCCATCCAGCTACACCCGGCAGCCTCAGACCCAGCCTCTCCCACCTGGGCACCGGGGGTCTGACGGGGGGGAGCCAGCACTCCTCTCTAAAAACATATTTATCTCTGCCCAGGGCTGAGCCACACCGTGAGCTCAGAGAAAGGGAGAAGCCGTCCCTGCTTTGGGATGCATGCAGTCCTGGACCTCCCACTGACATGCTGTGTCCTTTGACATGTCCCTGTGCCTCTCTGAGCCTCAGTTTCCTCATCTGTAAGATGGGGACAGGACTTCCTGCTCGTGGTTGCTTGAGAGCATCAGGTGCAAGGGTAAGGCCATTGCCATGTCCAGGCCCCAAGCATTTGTCCCAGGCACAGTATCATTCCCGGTGAGACCACTAGGAAACCAAGCATGTGCATGGGTGGCCCTGCCTCCAGGTGCGAGGCCTCTGCCCTGCCACACCTGTGCCTCAGCCCTCCAGGTGCCCCCTGAGGCTCACCCACATCAGCCCACAGGCCAGCTCACCCGGTAGAAGGACACGGCTTTCTCCCGCTCCCAGGCCCCATTGAAGAATATGTCTCCAGCTGCCTCAAACAGCTCCAGCCCCAGGTTGGGGTCGCCTGTGTACAGGGCCACATTCTGTGCCCCCTGAAAGGAGGCAGAAGTTCCCTCAAGACCCACACCTGGCGAGGTGGCCACGCCCACCCTCGCCAGCCTCCTTCCTGTCACACACTGCAGGTACACCTGAGCATTTTTCAGACCCTGGGCATTAGGGCTGCCCCCACCACTGGATGAGGACAATGAACTGATGAACCTGAGTGCCAGGAGGTGACTGAGCAGCTGCAGCCCGGGAGCCCGACACCTGTGAATCCTACCACCAGGGCTAGCCCTAGCCCACTCTCCCTGCATTCAAACCAGTCTCCGTGGCCCCCAGCTTGCTGGGAGCCCATCCCCTGGCTCCTTTCTGCATTGCCACATCCCTGCCACAGCTCCGGACTGCACACCAACAGTGTTTGTGGGTGGGCCTGGTCCCCTCTTGGCCATGAGCTCTTGATCCCTCTCCTCAGCTCAAGGAGGTATACAGCAGGTGCTCAATGATGAAAGCTTCACCAGGTTCATGGGCTTCACAAGTTGTTCCAGATCACACTGTTTGGGAAAGCCTCTGAAAACAGCCGCTACGATAGATGCATTTTGTAAGGAGATGTGCCACGTGTCGCCTGGAGCAGGTTCTTCTGTGTGTTAACTGAGTGGCCACATTATTTGAGCATGTGCTGTACACCAGCAGGTGCTGGGCACTGTGAGGGGCCCCGCCTCTGCCCTCAGGGAGAAGATGCTGGCCACTGGGGGAGGATATGAGGGAACCAGTTGGACAGAGGGAAAAGGCATACAACAGATGCTCAGTAGTGGCTTAGGAATGAGTGGATGGATGGATGAATGGATCAATAGATGTATAGACATGGATGGATGCTTGGATGGATGGATGGACAGATGAATGGGTGGGTGGTTAGAATGATGTGTGTATGTATGGGTAGGTAGACAACGTATGGATGGGTGGAGGGTAGATGATGTATGTACATATGGATGGATAGATGGGTGGATAGACAAATGTATAAACATATGGACAGATGAATGGAGGGATGTATTAATAGGTAGACTGGTGGGTAGATGAATGATGGATGGATGGAATGATGAAGAGGTGAATGGATGGATAATGGAAAAATGGATGAACAGGTGAACAGAAGGATGGATAGAAGGATGAACAGTTAGAAGGAGGAACAGTTGGATGGATGATGGAAAGACAGATGGAAGGATGGATGATGGATGGACCCACAGGTGGATGGGTAGATGATGGAAGGATGGATGGATGAACAGGTAAACATGATGGACGGATGAATGGATGGGTGGATGGACAGGTGAATGGATGGATAGACGGGTGAATAGATGGATGATAAAAGGATGGATGGACAGAGAGTGAACAGCACAGGGGCCCTCCTGCAGCCCTTGCCACTCACCTGGATGTACAGGTCCACCAACTCGCTCTGCTGCAGGATGTAATAGATCTTCCCTGCTTGCAGCCAGGCATGTGCCGCCACCTCTTTCTTCTGGAGGTCAATGAAAATCCCCAGACTTCATTTGGTGTAGTCCAGAGCGGATTTGTAGGCCCTGGAATCAGACACAGGTGTCAGAATAAGGGCTCTCATCCTCCTGGAACCAGTCTGCCTCCTCCCATAGGTCTGGTGACACATGAATCTGGAATGTGGGGACTGGGAACGGCCCTCTTGTGTGTGCAGTGTTCTGCCCTTCCCAGGCTGCTGGGAGGGCCAGGGTGAACACACACGGCATGGAAAAGATGAAGGACATCCTTCTGAGGGAATCGAGCATCATGCTGCCCTGTGGCAGGAGGAGTGTGCTAGTCCATCTCCCCTCCTCCCAGACAGGGCCTCTGTCTTCTCCAGACGCACCAGGAGACGTTAGTATTCAGAGGCTATCTAGGCCGATGGTTCTCAAGATGTGCAGGCATCGCAGTCACCTCGAGACCTGTCTGTATAGCTTGCTGGCCCTGCCCCCAGAGCTTCCGGCTCCACAGGCCTGGGGCAGACCCTAGAACTCCCACTTGCCACAAGCTCCTAGGTGACATGGATGCTGCTCTGCTGGTCCAGGCACCACACTTTGAGAAGCATGGCTCTAGCACACTGGCCCATTTTCCTTCTGTGAACCTGAGGCCAAGACTGGAGCCAGTCTCCCAGGTCCCCATGGAATCTGGCTCCTTCTCTGCTCTCTCAGTAAGTCCGACAGTCGAGAGGGTGTGACTGCAGCAATGTCACCGGGCCCTGTGAGTGGGGTGGCCAGGGCCATGGTTACCCCACCAGGTCAGGATGCTCGGGGGAAGCCAAGTGGGCCACATATGGGACATGAGACCTTGAAACCCTGCCCCAGGGAAGCGGGTGACACAACGGGCTCTGGCTGCTGTGGTCACATTTAAGGGGACAGATGAAGGCCAGGAGTGAAGACTCGGGGCAGGCAGAGGTCAGATGATGAAAGCCACCCTAGTAGGAAGAATAGCCCAGACTGCACGTACTGCCTCTGCTGGGGTTGAGATGACCTTTGGGGAGATGTGCAGGCAGGGATGGGAAGACGTGTCACCCAACAAGAGAGGCTCAAGCTGGGACTCGGGCCATCCGCAGCCCTGGGACGACTCCAGGCCCAGCAGCTCAAAGAATCTGATGCCAAGAAACCAGATGATCCCAAGGACAGGGGCTGCTGGGGCCCTGGGCCAGCTTCCCTGTGCTCCCCTCCCTGCCCTGCCCCCCCCCCCGCCCTCTTTGTGCCCCTCCCCGCAGTGGGGGCTTGGGCGCTGGGTTCCTGGAGGGTCTCCTTCTAGTCAGAGAATGCCCCTGGGGAAGAAGCCTGGGTCTGAACCCCCCACCCCTCCTTGGGCAGATGTGTGGGACCGGGGCCCCTTCACACGGTCCTTTCCAAAATCTCATCCCTCCTAGGGCCAGGAAATGGGCAGATTTGGCCACAGCCCCTGGGGCTCTGGGCCAGGCCACAGGAGGCACCTCTGAGTGGTCTCACTATGCCATGACGTCCATCCTGGGAGGATGGACAAAGCGCTGCAAGGCAGAGGGGATCCACAACAGCATCCCTTGTCTTGGTCATTTCCCTAGACTCAACTTCCTCATCTATCCTATATCCTATTCCTGCGGCCTAGCTTTCGGACAGCCCTGCCCACCTACTGTCCGTTCACTGCTCAGTCTGCAGTGACTGTTCTATAGCACTCCATGGCTCCCCAGTGCTCTTGGGGAAAAGGCCAAGCCACAGCCTGAGGCCCCAGGCCCTGCTTAGCTCTCCAGAAGAGCTTCTCACCATCCAGCACCCAACCCACCCACTCCCAACTCTGCACCTCCCTGTGTAAGCCCGGCTCACTCAACCCTGCTCACACTCCCGCTCACTCACCACCATTCACCCACCGCCACTCATCCTCACTAGCTCACCCCTGGGCCTTCACACAGGCTACACCACCAGCCCCTCTCCCCTACCACCACCATCTATTACTTGACTAAATCCTCTCAACCCTCTGGTCCCACACTAAAGAGGCTTCCTTAACCCGGGGCCAAGTGCTGCCCCGCCATCACGCCACTCACCCTTTTGTGGCTTCTGTGGCCTGAAGCTCACATTCCCACGTTCAGCCCCTGCCACCCAAGGACCCCACAAGCCCCATTTGTGGGTGGGGCCTGGCCCACTCTGCACAACAAACTGCTTTTGCATGAACCGCTCTGCGGCTTTGGGCAATCACCTCCCCCGTGTCCTCTGTGAAGTGGGATGACAGGTGCACAGGCTGCCGATATACCAAGCAGATAACATGGGCACAAGAACCGGCGTTCCAGGCCTGGCTCATGGCAGGGCCCCAAGTCCCAGCTCAGCAGAGCCTGCCTCGACCCCAGGGTTATGTCTAGGGATTCCCAGCATGCAGGACTTTCAGTGCTCAAGGCAGGATGGTCCCTGGGCAAACCGGGAAGAGCTCGCTGCCCCAGTAGGGCACAGAGGGCCTGCCCCTGCATGGGAACGGCCTGTCTCCAGGGCGCTTGCCAACATCTGCTGTTGGCCATGACGCAGCACTTTCGATGGTGGAAAAACCATCACTTGTTTCTGAATCACAAACCCCAGGTGTGCCCTGACCCAGGTGGCCCCAGAAGGTGCACAGGAGGAACTGGGGCACTCACTCTCCACGTGGCCCATCTCCACGGCGACCAGACGGGCCCACTCATAGTAGCCCTTGCCCTGCTGAGCCGGGCCCTGGTGGGTGCAGAGGTGGCCCAGCTGCAGGAGCACATGGGTGAAGTCCCGGCCACACTCTCCACAGGGCAGTCTCGAGAACAGCCTCATGGCCTCCAGGAGGTCGTGCTGGGCCAGCCTGCTGGCACCCGCATGCAGGCACCGGGCCCCGAAGTTGGCCAGGACCACTGCCTGGTTCCTCCGCTGGCCCAGGTCCCGAGCCACCCGTAGGGCACGGTAGTAGCCCTCGGCTGCCTGCCTCATCCGGCCCGTCCTCTTCAGAGCCACGGCCCCCATGTTGGCAATCACGCCCTCCTGGTCCTCGCTGGCCACCACTGGACAGACTGCAGGATGTCCAGGCCACTGGGCTCTGCCCATGAAGCACGTGCAGGCAGTCCACGATGGCGCGGACTCCGGTAACAGCACTAGCTTCCACCGCCTGCGTCAGGAAGGTGATGGCCGGGCCGTGGTAGCCATGGTGGCTGTACAGCTGGACCAGGCTGGCGTGGAGAAGGCCGTGCAGCGCCTGGCCTGTGCCCGGGGTTAGGGAGGCCAGCGCTCACCTGAGGTAGTGGGAAGTCTGGGTGGGCAGGCTGTGGGGCTGGAGGACGTTCTGGAGCACCAGGTTCACACTCCTCAGCAAGTCCTGTGTCCTCAATGAGGCCACCTTCACACAGCTCAGCACCAGGTGGGGCAGGCACTTGCAGCTGTAGATGTCAGCTAGGAGTAGGTGACAGTCTGAGAGCCACGAAGCCTCTGGGGCTCCCGAGTCCCTGTGCAAAAGCAGCAGCTGCTCTAGGAAGGGCAGGGCCTCCTCGGGCTGCTTGAGGTGCACGTGGTGCCTGGCCAGCAGGAAGCAGGCCCGGGCCTTGGCCTGCAGGCTCTGGCCACCCACCGCCTGCTGCAGCACCAGCTGCAGGAGCTCTCCCTCCACCTCAGTGCTGCAGATGTGGCCAGGCGTCCCCAGGAGCAGGGCCACAGCTTTGGGAACCACCTGTGTACACTTCTCCCGGTTCTTCTGCTTCCAGTAAATACTGGCCAGGTTGGCGGACACAGCCACCACCAGGAACAGGTCCCCAAAGCTGCCCTCCAGGGCCCCCGGTGCTTCCTCAAAGTACACCCAGGCCTGGGACAGCTTGAGCCTCCTGCTGCACAGCCGCCCCAGGAGGAAGCAGAGCCTGGCCAGGGCCATGACGAGGCCAGCTTTCTTGGCTGCCCCTCGGGCCTGTGCCAGACACCCAGTCAGCTCCTCGTCGCTAAAGCTGCAGAACACGCTGCTCAGCCATGGCAGCGCCACGTCAGCTGGCCTTGTACCCGGGGGCGTTCAGGAATAGCAGCAGTGAGCTCAGGGCCTCTGGGTCCTCCCGGTCGTCCTCAGCTTCCAAGCAGAAGGAGGGCTCCTCGGGGTCCTGCAAGCTCACGTTGCTGGATGCTGGCTCCTGGGGGCAGCCTGGGCAGGTCTTACATTGTTCCAGAACATTCTTCATCTTCCGCAGGGTCTCCTGTGGCTCCGGGCCCAGGCAAGGTGGAGGTATTTCTGCAAGTCACAGAAACACCTAGACAGATTAGAGTCCAGCAGTGAGTCCTTGGTCCACTGGGGAAAGGGTCCCCGCATCCCTGCCCCCTGTGTCCCTGGTGCAGCTTGCCATGAGCCCTTGAGAATTATGCGCAATACAAACCCGGGGCCTGGAGCACGTAGGAACTCCGGCACTATGGGGACAGAACACGCAGGCCCGAGGCCCGACTATCCTACAAAATCACCCTCCCGTCCTGCTTTGTCGCCCACCTGACAGCACGGTTTTAGGGCACTATGTCAGCTCAGTGATCCCTCAGAGATGCCTTTCCCTTTAGAAAGCAAGCCTAACTGGACCCATGTATATGCAGCACTACAACTACAAATGTAACTTTTGTCAGCATATCCGGCCCCCCGATGGGGTAAAGGAATCCATGAAATCCCCAACAGCCAATCAGCTATTGATCAGCTCAAAAGTTGCTATGCAAAATTGGTAAAGCCACCGACAGCACAGGACAGGGATGTTGTACCCATGTACCCAGCTCCGTGCACGGAAACGGACCATCCCTGCAGGAAGGATGGGAAAGCTTCCAGGCCCCTGTGGCCACCTTCACCTTGGATGGTCTGAAAACCTGAACCCCACAGTTCCTAAAGGGTTAACAAAGGCCAGGCTGCTCAAGCAGCCCGCTGGCATCTGCTGGCTTCTTAGCCAAAGCCCCCTCCCAGAGGTGAGCAAACAAGCGCATTTCCTGTTGGAAAACCTGGGATGAAAGGAGGCATTACTGGGAAAGAAAGAACCTAGATTTAAACAGACTCTGTTTCAAGCTCACATGTAAAAAGTATTTTCAATACAAACTGTCTCCTTATTCATCTGTAAAGCCTTGGAATTAAAAAAATAAATATGATTTAGAGACAAATGTCTGACTTGACTACACTAGGTTAGCTAAGAAATCTCCCCCACCCGGCAGAGGCACACAGCCCCTCCCAGCCACTACCCTGGCCTCGAGGGCAGCTGGAAAGCCACGTGCCTTTGTTCCAGGGACTTCGGCAGAGGGTGGAACCACCCCCTCCCCGAGGCAAACCTACAACAGCCTTCCCTTCCCCACTGGCTTCGCGGGCCGCCTCTGGGACCTTGTGCCTGCATCCCAAATGTACTGGGATGGATCCCATTCCCAGGGAACTTCCAAGGGCCCTTGGGGCGTCCACATCACCACGCTGTCCACATGCGGACCCTGTGTGAGGGGAAGAGACAAAGCCGTAGAGGGGAGACGGGAGGGCCTCCCTGAATCAGCCCCTCAGGAAGGAGCAGACCCTTCAGGGACCTCAGTTGAGGCCCCTGCAACCTAAGACTCTGAATTCTGCCACCCACTGAGGGCAGTGTGGCCTCCCACCTCTGAGGCAGAGCACAGGGCGAGCTGCAGCTTCTCCAGGTCATGAGAAAGGAACCCACAGCTACACGTGGGTCCCAGCAGTGGAAAGGATGCCCCGCCTCTGTCGGGGACCAGGCGGGGGCCAGCATGTTCACTGGAAGAAGTGTGGGACCCCACAGCCTCCAGTGCCAGAGTAGATGGCAGGTTCAGGCCCACTTCAGGCGACGTCCCCCCAGCCCACACCACAGAAGGGTGACAGCCGGATCCAATGCCCACCGTACTCAGCTCTGTCACCTCCCCCGGCATTACCCCAAGGCCCAGCTCATAACCAGAGGAAGCCTGAGCCACGGGCAAAACCCACCTCGTTCCTGCGGCTGCTCGGTCTCAGCTTCCTCTACTGAGTCTGGCAAGGGAGAAAAGAGAAGCCATCAACACCCCCAGCCAGCGCCTCTGGTCCCATGTCAGCTTGAGTTGGTGTCGGTGTTGCAGGGTGAGAGCATTGCAGGGTGCAGGGCTTGAAAGTAATATCATTCTCTTCCCTCCTGGATGATGGGAACAACATCACTGGGGGTGGACACTTTCTGCGATATTGGGAGTAACATCGTCTTCTGTGCCTTGGAATATTAAGGACAATATCACGGGGGGGGGAGGGGGCGTGTACATCTTCTGCAATATTGGGAATAATATTATCCTCTCTCCCCCTGCAAATTCGGAAAGCTATCACATAGTGGGTGTTCACCTCCTGCGATATGGGGATTAATACCATCTTCTCCCCTTCCGGATATCAGGAAGAGTATCACACGGGGGTGTACAGTGTCTGCGATACTGGGAGTAATATCAACCTCTCGACCTTGAGATATTAGGAACAATATCCCAGGCTGGGTGTACGCCTCCTGCTCTATGGGGAGTCATATCATCCTCTCCCTTCCAGGATATTAATAACAACATCTCATGGCGAGTGAACACAGCCTGCGATACTGTAATTATTATCCTCCTCTCCCCCTCTGGATACTAGGAACAATATCACAGAAGAGCTGTACCCTCCCTGCGATATTGGGAGTAATATCATACACTTCTGTGAATATTAGGAGCAATATGACCGGGTGGCTGTCCATTCATTGCTATGTTGGGAGTCATGTCATACTCTACCCCCCTGGATATCAGGATCAGTGTCACAGGGTGAGTGTACACCTACTGCGATATTAAAACTAATATCATGCTCTGTGTCCCTGGATATTAGGAATGACATCACAGGTATGTGTACACCCCCAGCGGTATTAGAAGCAATAATATTATAAATTATTAAACATCAATGATTGATTTTAATAATTATCAGTCTGGTCTCGAACTCTTGACCTCAGGTGATCTGCCCGCCTTGGCCTCCCAAAGTGCTGGAATTACAGGCGTGAGTCACCGTGCCCGGCCAACACTTCTTGATATCTCTTTTTGGACCTCAAATTTAGCATGCCCAAAACGCACTTTTGATTCCCCCTGCTATAACCCACTCCTCCCAGTCTTCCCAATCCCAATAACAGCATCTCTAGTCTTCCAGTTACTCAGACTAAAATCCTTGACATCATCCTTAAAACTTCTTTTTCTCTCTCTTGTCATCCAACCCATTTAAACTCTCCTTTCAAAACATATGCCAGACCTAAGCAATTCTCACCTTCCTCATCATTTCCAACCAGGTCCAGCCCTCATCATACCACTCTGGGTAACTGCAAAAGCCTCCCAATCGCCAGGCACAGTGCCTCACGCCTGTAATCCCAGCACTTTGGTAGGCCAAGGCAGGTGGATCATCAGAGGTCAGGAGTTCAAGACCAGCCTGGCCAACATGGTGAAACCCCTCTACTAAAAATACAAAAAATTAGCCGAGCATGGTGGTGGGCACCTGTAATCCCAGCTATTTGGGAGGCTGAAGCAGGAGAATCACTTGAACTCAGAAGGCAGAGATTACAGTGAGCCGAGATCGTGCCATTGCACTCCAGCCTGGGAGATAAGAGCGAAACTCCATCTCAGAAGGTTAAAAAAAAAAAAAAAGCCTCCCAACCCACCTCTCTCCTTCTGCCTTTCACCCTACCCTGCATTCTACCTTCCACTCTCAAACATTTCAGAAAAAAAAAAATTATATCCACAGAGAGAGAAAGAGAAAATACAAATGGGGTGAAATGTTTGGGGAATCTGAGGGAAGAGCATACGGGAATTCTCTCTACTATTTTTGCAACTTTTCCAAAATTCTGGATTATTTCGAATTCAAGAGTTAAACAAAGAAAAAAAAACAAAAAACAAAAAAACCACTATCTCCTTTTGTGAATCCATCCTGTCTTTCCCCTGGCAACTGAAGGACGTTCTCAACTAAACACATCTATTTTTTCATGAACAGTAAAAGAATCCTTGCCTAGTTTTGTCTTTCTGTGCTTGGCAGTAGAAGTGTGTGTGAGTGTGTGTGTGTGTGTGTGTGTGTGTGTGTGTGTGTGTTTCATATATATGTGTATATACGTGTGTGTGGTGTGTGTATATATAGAGAGAAATATATATGTGTGTGTATATATATAAATATATGTTGCATATTGACAATGATAACGTGTATATATATAAATATATGTGTGTGTGTATATATATGTAATACATACCCCATAGCCTGTCCTTAACCAGTTCTAAACTTAGTGGGAAAAATACATACCTAAGCAGAGAATTTCAAAATAATATGATGAATATTTTGACAGAGGGATGCGTTGCTATGGAACACGCTGCTAAGACACAAAACCTCCTAGATGGGACAAGGAATGAACTAAGTTTTGCACCTATAGGCACCCCCACTGATATCCTCACAAACTTTTATAGTTATATGCATTTGCTTCCCCCGGAACCCCCGTTTCATAAGGGTTAGTCCTAGAGCCTAGTAAGTTCCTACTACAGCTGGCACACGTATGCCATTCAAGAAACAGTGGCTGAGTGAATGACGAGTTAAGAACCATTTGTCAGCCAGTGCTCAGTAATACAACACGCACTGGTATGCAAATTATATTTGTGTTGAAAGCAAGGGCAGGATCACAAATTGTCTTTCCAGAGAAAGCAAACCTCAAAAACTTCTTTGCCCTAGTAAAGCACGTTATAAGAAGCTCCCCTTATATAACAGAAAACCTCCTCATTCGTTACCAATGGCACGTAAACCTAGTACGCCTCCGCCTCTGATGACATCTCTTCCATCCCCAGGGCTAGATAAAGGAGGTTCTGGAAACCCTGGTAGTTGTGAAGGTGGCTCCCAGCTCTGACAGTCTTGAACCCTGCGGCGCGGAGGTCACACAGCAGAACAACAACCGAGGGAAGCATCAGCAGGCTCCGAATATGTTTGAACCAGAGACGGCAAATAGGCTGCAACCAACTGAAAACACCAGAGATTCACGGTGGCCACCTGAGGGGTTGTGCTCTTAAAAAACAAAAATTAAAAATAAAAAGTAAAAAAGTGAAAAAGGAAGGGGTCAAGAATCCATCAGGTCTGACTGAGACATGTATCAGTGACTAACACCACATATGGCAAAAGCACTCCGGTACGCTTTGGGTCCCCACAGCTTCAGCAGTATTCAAACGCGTGTGCTGCCCTAAGACTAAGCCATGGGAATACCCCCAGCAACTCTGCCAGGAGAAACAGCTCACATGGATTTGGCTAGAAATACTGTTGTCTTTAACAAATTAACACTGAATAAATCCTGACTTATTAGAGCCTGCGAGAATGACATTCTCAATGATAACAGTTATCACTACAATCTCCAAACATCTGCAATCCTGCAAGGAGGAACTGTGACAGCGCAGGCCACATGTCCAGAATGCTTCCCAGACTGCCTGTTACAGAATAAAAGAAATGAAACCCCCCCTAAGAATGTCTTCACTCACATTTAGCCAGTTGTTCCTTTGTGTGCATCTCTGTGCTAAAATGGCCATTCTTCCCCACAGCCTGAAGTCCTATGCTAAAATAAATGAGACTCACATGAAGCCAGAAACGTTCAGATGCGAGGAAACCAACACAAACGAAATGGGCTGGAGAGTGTGGCCAGGAGGATGGTACTTCCCAGGAAGCAATTACTCCATCTCTGCCCACGAAGCAGGTAGTTGTCACTGTCCCCCAGGCCCACGCCAGCCACTCGAAGTAGGTTCTAACCAAACTACCTCCAACAATCAACGTAAATACACCACACAATTGGCTTCTGAAAGGACACCTTGCAACCAACAAGAAACTGTAAGCACAACTTTGAAAAACTGTGCAACTAAAAACCTTGGAGAGGGATAAACACTGCCACATTTTGACTCAAATACTGTTACGTGGTAGCACTGCAATAATTCACTGAAACGAAAGAAAGAATGAATGAGGAATATGTTTACATAGGAATCAGGGGAAGCATGACTAATCATTTAAAGAAACAGGTCAAGAAACTGCTAGGTTCAGATGCTACCGTGAGACACTCTCAGGGCCTTAGGCAAATTCACTTCTCTTGGTCGTGTTTCCAGGCTCATCAAAAACCAGCTTTGGACTAGGGAACCTGTTGCTTTCCAATGCCTTCCTTCTGCGATTCCAGCCCAGATTGTAGGACTGCTCTCCCACTTGGTATATGAAAGCGCTTTCAGTGTATAATAGCAAGAGTACATTTCTGTGTTGAATGCGGTCTGGGACCTACTCTATGAGGAACAATATCACCATGTAACTTTAAGCATCATGACAAGGCGCACTCTAGAGAAGGATAACACATAGGATGTGGCCACACGCCTGTGCATGCCTGGCAGGGAGATGGGGAATAAGATGTGGCCACACGCCTGTGCGTTCCTGGCAGGGAGATGGGGAAGTCTCATTTAGTGAGGCCAGGGGGGCCGGTTGTACCTTAACATCCGCAGTCCACGTCAAGTTCGCAACGTCCTTCTGACATCAAACCACAGGTATCACATACTTTTCCATCCTTTCCACCCAAGATTAAAATATGCAGAGCATCGTGATAAAGACGCCTCCATCACCAGCATGTTGGCTCTCGTTCTGTAGAATTACATACTTTCGGTGCAAAATGATCCCCAGGCTGCAGCGGCAAGCAAGACTGGCCTCCATGGGGACAGCAGGCCCTGCAGCTGCCACCACTCCTCTCGCCACAGTCTGATGCAGCTGCAGAGAAGCTGTGGCTGAGGCCATTCACTTTGTAAGAGAACCGCACAGGAGGGAAAAGGTAGGGAAGGTAGGGAAGAGGGCAATGTGGGCCTCTGAGTCCAAGCCAAGCCATCACATCCCCTGTGACTTGCACGTATATGCCCAGATGGTCTGAAGTAACTGAAGAATCACAAAAGAAGTGCAAATGCCCTGCCCCACCTTAATTGATGACATTCCACCACAAAAGAAGTGAAAATGGCCAGTCCTTGCCTTAAGCGATGATATTATCTTGTGAAATTCCTTTTCCTGGCTCATCCTGGCTCAAAAACCTTCCCCACTGAGCACACTGTGACCCCCCCCCCACTCCTACCCGCCAGAGAACAACCCCCCTTTGACTGTAATTTTCCTTTACCTACCCAAATCCTATAAAACGGCCCCACCCTTATCTCCCTTCGCTGACTCTCTTTTCGGACTCAGCCTGCCTGCACCCAGGTGATTAAAGAGCTTTACTGCTGACACAAAGCCTGTTTGGTGGTCTCTTCATACGGACGCACATGACAGGCAGGTGCAGAGCCAGGGAAGGACCTGTGATGAGAACAGAAAGGAATTCGCCTCCCTGTACGCACACTCGGATTTTATGACAATGTGGGCAGGGGGCTGAACTGGATGCCTGAGAACATTCCTCCAAGTTCTTTTGCTGATTTTCTAAATATTGATGTAAAATCTGAACTCAGACAAAATTTTTTTAAATCGCTTTAATCAACATCTTTGTCTGGTGCTCAGCATCATGTCCACATGATCATCTAGAAAACCAACTTCTGTTCTAAGGCTCACATCTTCCTATAAAGTCCCAGGGATTTTACAAGGGAATGCACCTCTCATTCGCATCTAGAACACACACAACTACCATTAAAGAAATGCTTAATTTGCTTACACGATTTTTTAAACACCCAGATTTGAAATACAATAGAGAAGATAACTTTTTGATAGTTCCGCTTTTGAACTGCGAACTGCGAACTGCGAGTGGAGAAAATAACCTACCATGATTTCTAACCAGTCAACAACCTGTCTTCCCTGGCTGCAGTAGGAGTAGTGTTTCTGAGCTCTTTCTGGGTTCTTTCTGAAAAAGAACCCAGCTGGTTAGGGGACAGATAATCAGCAGTTGTCAGCGGGCTTCCCGGGTCCCACATCCCCACGTGATACATGGAAGTAAAAAGCTATCAATGACCAAGCATCTGAACGCTTATCCCACCTCCCCATCTGCTTCTTCTGCCACGCAAATTTAAAATTAATAAGCCTGGTATTAGAGAACAGAGTTGGTGCTGCATCTGTCTTCCTAAAATTATGGATAATTACCAGCCCATAATGGCTTCAAATCAGATTTGAGTAGTCCCTTAGACAGGAAGCTAAAGTGCCTCAGCCCTAAACTGAGAAGAAAACAGAAACTGGAAGGCTCTAGGTTTGATTTTTTCCCCCTTGTTCTAAAGTTGCTGTTCCCAAATCTCCTTCTACTGTCTTGTTTATAAAATGTATGGGAAACAGGGAATTTAAAGACATTATAGAAATGGCCACTTTTTCTAGGTACAAACTTTGTGAACATGATTTTCAGCTGCTGGGCTTTTTCTCCACAAACTGTGAGCCTGGAGTACATTTTCTCCCTCGTGGTTACACATTCAGAGTCAGGGAAGGTGGCTTTAGCAGTAAAGAGGGGACTGCAGTGAGAAGTGACTGGGCACTGAGAAGGGCAGACAGGGACTCTACCTCGGTGGCCTGCAGTGCTCCCGGGCCTCGGCCTTTACTTTTCTATCTGTACAAGGGATCTAAAGGCCCGTGATTCTAGGCCACGACAGCTCTTCATACACACATACGCAAACATCACATGCCTATGTCAAAAGCTGTGACACGCGGCTGATTTCCTGAAGAAGTTATCTTGTATCATTTCTACTCAAGTACTCCACCTCCTTCCAGACAAGTATCTGAGGATGATGGGCTATCCCACAGCAATGTGTGTAACTCTCCTGCTCACGATCCCCGTTCACACAGCGTTTTCCAAAAGCATTTGGCGTGAAGTGACAGAAGAAAGAAGAATAAGGTTCTTTCAGCCCATTCATTCATTCATTCATTCAACAAATATTGACTATCTACGTGCCAGGCACTGGTATATCACCAGGGAGATATATATAGATATAGATATAGATATAGATATAGATATAGATAGATAGATAGATCTCAGATATAACAGGGAACATATATTTTTGTAGGTGGAGACAGACAACCAAAAAGCATGTTCAAGAGTGATCAATGCTGTAGAGGAAACACACCAGGAAACAGGAAAGAACAATACCCCTAGCCACCCTACACTGGGGTGATGCTAGCGTTACAAAATGGAAACAGCGGCCGGGCGCAGTGGCTCACACTTGTAATCTCAGCTCTTTGGGAGGCTGAGGCAGGCAGATCACCTGAGTTCCAAGATCAGCCTCACCAACACAGCGAAACCCTGTCTCTACTAGAAACACAAAAATTAGCTGGGCATGGTGGCACACGCCTGTAGTCCCAGTTACTCAGGAAGCTGAGGCACAAGAATCACTTGCACCTGGGAGGCAGAGGTTGTAGTGAGCTGAGATCGCACCACTGCACTCCAGCCTGGGCCGAGATCGCACGGCTGCACTCCAGCCTGGGCCGAGATCGCACGGCTGCACTCCAGCCTGGGCCGAGATCGCACGGCTGCACTCCAGCCTGGGCCGAGATCGCACGGCTGCACTCCAGCCTGGGCCGAGATCGCACGGCTGCACTCCAGCCTGGGCCGAGATCGCACCGCTGCACTCCAGCCTGGGCCGAGATCGCACCGCTGCACTCCAGCCTGGGCCGAGATCGCACCACTGCACTCCAGCTTGGGCTGAGATCGCACCGCTGCACTCCAGCCTGGGTGACAGAGCAAGACTCTGTCTCAAAAAATAAAAAATAAAAATACAATGTAAACAGATAATAAGATACCAAAAGAAAGAACATGAAAGATTAATTGTAACAAAAGGCTTTGTAAGCTGATACTTTCCTTTCTTGCCCCTTACAAATGGAAAAAAAGGGCGGGTAGGGGGTAGCATCAAAATGATGGTGATGTTTTAAGCTGGCTTCGGGTTTCAGATGTCTGACAGCCACACTCATGTACTTCAAGGAAAAAGCTCTGTAAGCCATCTGGGCAATGGTTTAATGTCTTTTTTTTTTTTTCCAGAGAGTTTTTAAAATACAGGAAAACGTGTGTGTTTCTTTAGCTGCCCTGTGCCCGCACACGTGCAAACTGTGCTAACAGATTTTTCCACGTTTTGCTGAATTTGCCAGCTTGCCATAAACAGGCTTCCATATCTTTTCTTAATTGTCTATAAATAGCACAAACACCCAAAAATGCAAATCAAGACAAGCTGTCCCTTCAACTGCTGCTGCCAATACCACGAGTAACGCCAGTGATAGACTATGTTTAGCCATAATGACCCATTAGCATTCTTTTTCCTCTAAAATGTTGAAAGAATAACATTGAGTGTGCACTCACGAGGTGCCAGGCTCTGAGTTTTATCTCGTTTAGTTCTTGTTGAAATCCTGTAAGATCAGTACCATATTCTCTCATTTTTCATCAGTGAGGAAACTGAGGCCTAGAAAGGCTAAGTAAGTTGTCCATGGTCACAGGTTATTTAGGAACTTTTCTCCAAACTTTCAAAAGTTAACTACTGTCACTATTACAAATGGGTTTCTCTTTGTTTGTTTTGAAACAGGGTCTTGCTCTGACCAGGCTGGAGTGCAATGGCGTGATGATGGTTCACTGCAGCCTTGACCTCCCGGGCTCAAGTGATTCTTGCATCTCAGTCTCTCCAGTAGCTGGGATTACAGGCATGAGCCACCACACCTGGCTAATTTTTTAATTTTCATTTTTTGTAGGGATGGGGTTTCACCATGTTGCCCAGAGACTGGTTCTGAACTCTGGGCTCAAGAGATCCTGCCAGGTCGGCCTCCCAAAGTGCTGGGATTACAGGTGTGAGCCACTGTGCACAGCCCTACAAATGTGACTTATACAAAGTCCGAGCAGTGACAGGAAGAGAACAGAGACTTCAGCGAAGTCTCCTGGCTGTTGCAACACCATATCCCTCCTCCATACCGTAACGTGTCTACACCCACCAAGCTCCTAGACGTTGAAGGCAGGCCAGCTCAGAGACGAAACAGCAGTAAAGAAAGAGAAGGTGCAGACATGTGTCTTGATTTCAGCGCCAGCGTGCCTCTCTGCCCTGCAGCTGCACAGGCAGAAACCAGGGGCCGGGAGTCTGAGACAGTGCGTTTGGTTCCTGGCAGGAAATCTTTTGGGAGACCATCCCATACAATTAGTGTTACACTTCTCAAAAAGGAAGTGTGACTTTTATAGAAAAATCGCTTCCATTTAGGAGAAAGGTTTAATAAAACCACAAAAGGATAATACATTCATACAACAAATTAAATTCATCCGCCACAAACTGAAATCCCAAAGCTCTCTGGGCTGCTTTTCTGAGCTGAAATTCAACTCCAGTTGAGAAACAGGTCAACTTTCCTAAAAAGATTTCTTTTTCACATGTCTTAAATAAAAATTCCTTTCTCTCACTTGTCATTTTCCAGATTTAATGGCTCTGTTGGCCTTCCTCTCATTTAGGCCATGAGCACTGACTGCATGTCGGCTACGGCCAGGACTCCAAGGGAGGCACCCTGGGGAACACAGATGACCACAGCACAGTGACACCCTCAGGGAACACACACGGGGAAGGCAAGATGATACAATCGCAGCCTTCACACAGAAAAGAACTTGGCATCCATACCCCGTCCCATTTCTAGAAAACAACGATGCTGAGTCAGAAACATTTACCGAACAGCCTGCAGTGTGGAGGCAGCACCAGGGGGTCCATGCGGGGAAGAGCACCTTCAGAAGGGGGCATGCAAACAACCTGGAGGCAGGAGACGCCCCCACGCACAAGGGCCAGCCTGGGGCCCTGCGGAAATGCCCATGCATCTGGGAGGAGGGAAAGAGGACAAGATACTTAAATGCTCCAAAATGAATAGAAACCTCCCAAGAACCTCCTCCGAAATGGGGCAGGGATTTACAAAAGACCAAAGCAAGCATGCGCAGTTACCTGAGCAGAGCGCCACGAGAGCGAGCTATCGAGGAAGAAACAGGGTCCCTAGAAGCCTGAGCCTCTACTCCCAGCTCTGTGACTCATTCACCCTATGACCTTGGTGAAGGCTCTTAGCTTCTGCGAGCCACAAGAGAATCATGGGAAAACAGAAGATATGAAAACTGCTCTTTTTCACAGAACTGCTGAGGGAATAAAATCAGATAATGGATTTTAAAATTCTCTGTGAATTACGAAGCAAAATACAAACATATGAAATCATTCTTACCATTAATAACAGCACTGTAAAATTAAGAGCAGAGTTAAGACTGCAGCACTTTGCACCCCCCGACTCCCGAGAGAAATAGTGAGTCCAGCCGATGTATTTGGGCAACCCCAGTATCTAGGCTGTAATCCCAGCACTTTGGGAAGCCGAGGCCGGAGGATCACCTGAGGTCAGAAGTTCAAGGACAGCATGGCCACTATGGCGAAGCCCTGTCTCTACTAAAAATACAAAAATTAGCCAGGCATGCTGATGGACACCTGTAATCCCAGCCACTCGGGAGGCTGAGGCAGGAGAATCGCTTGAACTCAGGAGGCCGAGGTTGCAGTGAGCTGAGATCACGCCACTGTGCTCCAGCCTGGGCGACAAGAGCGAAATTCCATCTCAAAAAAAAAAGAGCATTCTTTTTTGCTGATGTTAAATTTCCTGTGCTTAACACAGAGAAATCATACAACACTGAAATCCTGAAAAACTTATCATAAAAAGCATTTAGTGACTGAAAAGACATTCAATATAATCTGTAACAGTGAGTTCCCCTCCTCTTTCCAGCCAGCTCCACTAACGCTGTGACCCTTAACAATGCTTTCACTAACACAGAGGAAAATTAATAGGACCGCTTACCCCTCTCAGCTGACAGTTAAAGCAGTGCTTCTCCCTGGGCTCACTAAAGATGACCTTTACCCAAAACCAGGCTGCAACGACCCCGTAAATGTTGACTAACAATTTCAAAATTCCCATGTTCTTTGTCCACTCCTAAGGAAGATGAACTAAAGCCAGGTGTCTCCAAGTCAGAACTAACGGAGGCCTTAAACATCAGATGGCCCATCCCCTTCTTTCATAACCGGGGGATCTAAAGCCAAGATTATGGAAGAAAACAGCCTGTTTAGTAACAAAGCAAAAACCAAAGCCTAGTCACCTAACCTCTGGTCCAGAACTGCTGCAGCAGTCCAGCACCCACACAGGATGCGTCTCCCTAACCAGAAACTCCGAAATCCACAACTTTTTCAGTGCCGACGTGATGCTCAACGAAATGTTCATTGGAGCAGCTCAGACTCTGGAGTTTTGAATTCAGGATGCTCAACTAGCAAGTATAATACAAATATTCAAAAATCCAAAAATGTAAAAAAATCTGAGACACTTCTGGTTCCAAGAAGTTTGGATGAGGGATATTCAGCCTGCATTTTTTTTTCCCCCTCTAATGAAGGAAATTAAAAACGAGGCCCGAGCAAAGCCATTCAATCCATACTAAAGCCATTGAATAGTTTAATTAGTACCCATTGAAAGTTAAGTGCTACCCACAGATATTTGAAAGGATGAATACATACATGCCCATAATCCCAGAATTTGGAAGGCCAAGGCGGGAGGATCACCCGATGTCAGGAGTTCAAGACCAGCCCAGCCAGCATGGTGAAACTCCATCTCTACTAAAAATGCAAAAATTAGCTGGGCCTGGTGGCTCACACCTGTAATCCCAGCTACTCGGGAGGCTGAGACACGAGAATCGCTTGAACCTGGGGGGAGCATGTTGCAGTGAGCCAAGATCACACCACTGTACTCCAGCCTGGACGACAGAGCAAGACTCTGTCTCAAAAAAAAAAAAAAAAAAAAAAATTAATTTAAATTGTGTTTTCACATGGAGCGCATGTTCCCAGAACACAAGCCCTGCCCTATGCTCCAAGGGCACACAGGGTGCCCCTTTATCTTAATACTCACCATATTCTATGGCAGCCGTTGGCGCGTGTCTGTACGTCACACTAGACTTCCTGCGCATGAGGCAGGGATCATATATTATTACCTCTCTGTCCCCAATGTCTGGCCTGGAAGACACTCAGTAAATGATTACTGAACTAAGTCAGTTACTAAGACATTTTAAACTTGTATTAACAAAATTGATTTAATAAGTTTGCCAATGCAGCGTTCATACCACACAGCTTAAATCTCAACCTGCAGATTTATCTTGTGTTCTGCTAGATTATCACCTATTAACATTCAGGAGGCACCTAGTGTGTGCTAGGCGTTACTAATTGCTGGGGACCTAGCAGTGACAAAACAACATTCGTTGTTTAAAGAGAAGTTCTAGTGAAAAGAGGAATAGAAGGAACAGGCTAGATTGATGAGAGAGCTAAGAAAAGGACAGGCTGCCATGGGAAGCACCTGGTCTTGTCTGGATGGTACACAGTTAACGAAGTCTGAGTGCTTTGTACAGCGTAAGATCATCTCCTCCAAAGAAGCTAATGAAGCTTTGATTCCCCAGTACCACAAGTCACCACAAAGGTGCGCACAGCCACATGCTTAGTGTAGGAAGTGAAACCAAACAAACAAAGTTCCAACTTCCAGAGGCAACGGTCCAATTATGAAATCTTCTGGCTACGTTCAATTGAAATTCAAGGTATTCAAGAGGCCAATATTTAAGTGATAAATTAACTCAATCACTTAAAACTAGTCTTTGGTTCAAGAGGTAAGGGTATACTACCTTTTACAAATTTATTAGCTCTTAATATTTACATTTAAATATGATGATGACGGTGTAATAATAACTTCACTGATTAGTTTCTATGTGTTAGGCACCAAACTAAGCACTTTACACACACATTTGCACAATCCTGTGAGATGATAATGACCCCTTGTCATCCCATTTCACAGATGAAAGTCAAGTTTACATAAGCTTAAAAACTTGCCCCCAATGACATAGCTAGTTAGCAAAACCCAGGCAGCCTGACTCCGTAGGCCTTGCTTAAAGAAGTAATATTTATAAACTGTCCAGCACAGCGGTGGTACAAACAAGAGTTTAATAAATGCCTAACGAGCACTTCATATCCAAAATCATTTCCTGCCAATCAAACGAGACTTACTCTGGTTCTGCAGAACCAACTGTCAAATTATTGTTCCATGAAGAAAAGGTGGAATGGGTAGAGGTCACAACAGAGTGAATAACTGGTAAATATACTTCATGGCAGGTAGTAACAGGATGTGGCATTTAGGCTATTTCCACATTTGTTTGCATAACACTTTTTTTCACAGTTCTAAAGCACAAGAGCCATTTTAAGCTGGTGAAAGCATAAGGCATGTCTACGATCCAGGACTCCAATTCACTGTGGATCAGTGGATCTCAACCTTTACGGTATATCAGAACCACCTGGGGGATTTTAACAGCACTATAGCTGCCCAGGCTCCATTCCTGCAGATTCTATTTCAACTGGTTGGGAGTAAGCAACGCATGCTTTTTTCACAGCCCCCCAGATGCAGCTAGGTTTGCAAACCACTGTCCAAGACGCTCTCACACTTCCGCTCAGTTCAACACACACTCGCTGAGATTCTAAGCACTACGAATCGGGCTAAGTTAACAAGTCAGGCTCCACTCCCTAATAATATTGGCAAAGAAACCAATATCAGAGATTTATTCCAGTCCAAACCAAATAAATTGCCAGGTGAAAAAAATGCCCTGGTATAGTTTGTCATACAAAACAACTTCCTGTATCTTCCCAGTCAGTAGCCTAGGGACTGACTCTGAGCGATGAGAATTCAGAACCAGGGGAAAATGCCAGTCTGAGGCATCTGCCACACTCCTAGCACACCCCCAAAAGCGCCCAGCTACACTTCACATCCACTGTCCTAACAGAGGTCAAAATAGAGAAGAGCAGTGCAATACAGAAAACAGAGCCTGCTGGACATCAAAAGGCTGGGGAATTCCAGTCCTAGCCCTGATACCAATCAGTCTGGTCACTTCTCTCTGGTCTTGGTGTGGCCAACAGTTACGCGAGAGGGTGAGGCATAAAAACACAGATGTTAGGCAACCTCCAGCATCCAAAATACATAGAAATTAAAAAGCATTAAGGTGATATCAAGGAATGTATGCCATCAACCAGAAAAGTAACTGAAGTATTCCTTTTCCCTTTTCTTTTTTTGAGACGGAGTCTCGCTCTGTCACCCAGGCTGGAGTGCAGTGGCCAGATCTCAGCTCACTGCAAGCTCCGCCTCCTGGGTTCACGCCATTCTCCAGCCTCAGCCTCCTGAGTACCTGGGACTACAGGCGCCCACCACCTCGCCTGGCTAGTTTTTTGTATTTTTTAGTAGAGACGGGGTTTTACCGTGTTAGCCAGGATGGTCTCGATCTCCTGACCTCGTGATCCACCCGTCTCGGCCTCCCAAAGTGCTGGGATTACAGGCTTGAGCCCCCGCGCCCGGCCCCCGCTTTTCCCATTCTTAAGAAATCAAAAGTGGAAGCAGAAAATTGAGCAATCAGCCTACCAAGTTGACTGGGGCAACAAAATACACTCACGGATTCTGCTCACAACAGCGGGGGTGACAGACCAACAGGAGAACTGCAGAGCGTCCCTCTCTCCTCTGTCCACCCATGCCACGAGCCCGTGAGTGCGTCCACATGCATCGCCCAGTCTCCTGTTCCACTGACGCCAGTGTCCACTCACCGCAAGCCTACTATGTGCCACATGTGCTATGATGCTCCCTCGTCTCATCACCATAGACATCCCTGCTGGAGGTGAGTATGTGACAGACGAAAATCACGGAGGCCTAGGGAGGTTGAGACCAGCATTCCCACTGTGGTGAGGGCGTGCTTGAGAGGGGACTCCACGGCTGGGCCCTCCATGCCGCTCTCCTCAGTGATCACTCCCAGACCAGAGGAGCCAGGGTGGATTGTCTTCCTCTCACTATTTTCAGCCCCTTGGCTGACCCAGTATTCCCCAGAAAGCTATGGAGTCCTGCCAGCTCTGAGGCCACAAAGCCATAAACGCACGGGACACACAGCCCATCTGTCTCTAACGGGTCTTTTACTTGTCATGCTGGTCATTTCTAAGAGCAGATGGGTTAAGAAAGACTTGGCAAGTTACCATGAAATGACCCCTCCGCTCCTACTCCCTGGGGGAAGGCTGACTAGCGAGCAGTCAGGCCGGCTTTCTTCCCCCACTCCCTGCATTCCTGTCCCCAAGGAGCCACAGACAATCTCACCAAATATAGGCAGGAGACAGCGGCCTCCTTCCTACAGCTGGAGTGGGGAAGGGTCCTCTCGGGCCTTTCAAACTTCATGAGAACCAAACTGTGAGCTGTACTGACCCGGGCCTCGCCCATGTTGCAGGCATGTACAACACAGGCTGTCAGTGGTATCATCAGGCAGAGCTACGAATGTGCTTTCCATTGTTTTCATACAATGATTCCAGAACCGCTATCCACACAGCTCCACTTCTCACACATACGACGTGCTTCACGGATTACACAGCATGTTCACCATGCCCCTCATCCGCTCCTCCCAGCAGCCTTGTGTGATCCCTTGAGTATGCTTCCTCATCTCCATTTCTTAAGAAATGGAGTTTCTGAGGTTATGAAACCAAAACTTTCCCAAGAACATCCAGCTAGAATTAGAACCAGGATATGAGGGCTTCTGATTCTAGAACCAGTATTTGTGCCACTGTTCCACATGGGCCCCTCCAGGGATTTCTGCCTGATCTTAAAATGCAGACAGCAAATCCGTCTCTCTAGAGTCCTGGGGTTCCCAATAGACAAGAAGTAAAACTTCTAACAGAAAGCTTGTACTTATTTGGAAGGCTACCTGGGATATTTCTTTTAAGTTAGTTTGTTCATGTTTTGGAAAGATTGTTCCAATGGCAATGCAGGGAATGAAGTGTAGAAAGGATTCCATGATGAGGCAGAGAAACAATTCGGTGGCTCTTACAACAGTCCAAATGAGGCATGAGGCGCAACCAGAAAGGACGGAGGGAAAATGCATTGGAAAGAAATGCAAAATGAAGTCCACTCAGACCCAGGATGGAAAAAAGGAGATTAAGCATGATGGTGGTTTCTAGTTTGAAAGACTGATGAACAAGGATGTCACTAACTACTGCAGAGTGGTATCTGGGGCCTGGGTGCACCAGTTTGTTTAACCATTCACCTGCTGAGCAGTCTCCGGGCTGTTTCCAGTTTCTAGCCTTTATAAATAATGCTGCTATGAACAGATACATAGAGGCTTTTGTGTGAACATAAGTCTTCATTTCTCTGGGATAACCGCCCATGAATGTGAGTGCTGCATCCTACGGCAATTGCACGTTTATTTTTTAAGAAACTGTCAAACTGTTTTTCAGAATGGCTGTACCATCTTCCATTCCCACCAGCCAACTGTAAGTGATCCCGTTTCCCCGCATCCTCACCAGCATTGGTCTTGTTACTACTTTTTATTTTAGCCATTCTGACACTTGTATAGTGACTTGGCTTTAGTGTGCATTTTTCTGATGGCTGATGGCGTTGAACATCTTTTCATGTGCTTATATGTTATCTGAAATGTCTCTTCTGGTCTTTTATTCATTTTCAAAGTAGATGGTTTGGTTTCACTGCTGAATTTTGATCGTTCTTTATAAATTATAAATATGAGTCCTTTATCAGACATGTGGTTTGCAAATAGTTTCTCCCAGTCTCTAGCTCCTCTTTTCATGTTTATTTTGCATTTTACATTTTGGTCCATGATCCATTTTGAGTTAATTTTTGTACGAGGTATAAGGTTTAGATAAGAGTTCAGGTTTTTTTCCTATGAATAATCAGGTAGCCAGTAATTTTTTTTAAGAGACAAGGTTTCACTCTGTCACCCAGGCTGGAATGCAATGACAAGATCAGAGCTCACTGCAGCCTGGACTCCTGGGCTCAAGTTATCCTCCTGCCTCAGCCTCCTGGAGTAGCTGGGACCATAGGCAGGTGCCACCATGCCCAGTTAATTTTTTTAGTTTTTGTAGAGACAGGGTCTTGTACCATGTTACCCAGGCTGGTGTGGAACTCCTAGGCTCAAGTCATCATCCCACTTATATGGGGCCAGGCAGTGGCACATGCCTGTAATCACAGCACTTTGGGAGGATGAAACAGGAGAATCACTTGAACCCAGGAATTCCAGACCAGCCTGAGCAACAGAGGAAGGCCCTGTCTCTGCAAAAAATTTTAAACATTAGCTGGGCATGGTGTTGTACACCTGAGGTCCCAGCTACTTGGGAGGCTCAGGTGGGAGGATCTCTCAAACCCGTGAGGCTGAGGCTGCAGTGAGCCATGATCACACCACTACACTCCAGCCTGGGAGACAGTGAGACCCTGTCTCAAAAAAAAAAAAAAAAAAAAAAAAAAAAGCTAGAGCATCACCCATATTAAAGACAGGTATTGTCTTTTTGAAAATTTATTACTGTTATATAATGGACATGTAAAATGTCCAGTTTGAAAGTCTGAAAATATATAAGTCTAAGTATTCTTACCTTAAAATTCTGATTCCTATCTAAGATATCACATACTGTTTACATAAGTATCACAATGCCTGGACAACAACTAAAAATGTGTACGAGGGAGAAAAATGAGCATGTATGCCTATTAATTAAGGTACATTTCCCCCTTATTACATAAAAAAGTCATCACTGCAAACCCCTGTGACTGTATCCAAAGCAAGCCTACAGTTTTACTTCTCTGTATTATAAAATGCAAGGCTAAAATTCAAATACTCTACATTTCCTGAAGCCAAGGGTAGTTTACTTAAAATAAATGCCTAGGGTCTATATCAAAAATATGAAAAAGCTAGCTACTTCATAGCCATTCCAATCTAAGTTCAGCTTTTTCTTTTTTAATTGACATGTAATTGTGTCCTGTACATATGTATGGAGTACCCATAGTGATGTTATAATACATGTAATGTATGTGATCAGCGTAATTAGCATATCCACCATCTCAAACATTTATCATTTCTTCGTGTTGGTAACGTTCAATGACCTTCCTCCAATTATCTGGAACTATATATTCTTTTTTTTTTGGAGACAAAGTGTCGCTTTGTTACCCAGGCTGGAGTGCAGTGGTGCGATCTCGGCTTGCTCACTGTAGCATCCGCCCCCCGGGTTCCAGTGGTTCTCATGCCTCAGCCTCCCGAGTAGCTGGGATTACGGGCGCCCGCCACTGCACCCGGCAAATTTTTGTATTTTTTAGTAGAGGTGGGGTTTCACCACATTGACCAGGCTGGTCTTGAACTCCTGGCCTCAAGTGATCCACCCACCTCAGCCACCCAACAGTGCTGAGATTACAGGTGTGATCCACTGCGCCCAGATAATTTTTGTGTTTTTAGTAGAGACGGGGTTTCACCATGTTGGCCAGGCTGGTTTCAAACTCCTGACATCAGGTGATCTGCCTGCCTCGGCCTACCAAAGTGCTGGGATATCAGCGTGCGCCCCGCGCCCAGCCAGCTGCTCTAGCTTACACTCCCCTACAGTGTGTAAGAGCTCCCTTGTCTCCATATCCTCGCCAGCACTTGTTATTTTTTGTCTTTTTGATAATACCCATCCTAACAGGTGACATGATACCTCACTGCAGTTTTGATTTGCATTTCTCTGATTATAAGTGATACTGAGCATTTTTTTCACATATATTTTGGCCATTTGTATGTCTTCTTTCAAGAAATGTCTGTTCGGTTGGGTATGGTCACACAAACTTGTAAGCCTAGCACTCAGAACGCTAAGGTAGGAGGACAGCTTGAGCCTAGACCAGGCTAGGCAGCATAGCAAAACCCTAGCTCAAAAAAAAAAAAAAAAAAAAAAAAGGAAGAAGAAGAAGAAGAAGAAGAAGAAGAAGAAGAAAGAAGAAAGAAGAAAGAAGAAAGAAGAAAGAAGAAAGAAGAAAGAAGAAAGAAGAAAGAAGAAGAAAGAAGAAAGAAGAAGAAAGAAGAAGAAAGAAGAAAGAAGAAGAAAGAAGAAGAAAGAAGAAAGAAGAAAGAAGAAAGAAGAAAGAAGAAGAAGAAGAAGAAGAAGAAGAAGAAGAAGAAGAAGAAGAAGAAGAAGAAGAAGAAGAAAGAAATATCTGTGTCTGTTCAGCTTTTTGACCTCCAAAAATTAACAGCCCATTTTAGAATTGGATGACCTGTCTGATTCAGAGACAATCTGTGTTTGGTTCTACTCTGCTACTTCCTATGTGACTTTGGGAAGTTCCCTTAGCCACTTTGAGCTCAACTTCCCCAATATTAACCAGGAATAAGTACCACCTGCCTCTGCTGGTTAACGCTGAGGACTGAAAGGAGAACCTCCACAACGCCACTTGACAATGCCGCCTGGCGGAAGCCCCTCAATGCGGGACTGCTAGGATCATCTGAAGCCAAGTACAACTTTCCTTTCCACTTTCCCAGGCTCACTCTACATACGATTAGCAAGGAATAGCGAATAAAGGAAACCAAAATAATTGCTTCATTTTTAATAAGAAATTTTTTAAAAGTGGGGGTGGTGTAAAAGTAGGAGGGAGAGGAGGGGAAGGAAAAGCAGCCAGTCACAAGTTCTAGTCCAGGGCTCATCCCCGGCCTCCTGACTCAGGTAATCACCAGTCCCCACCTCCTGGGGAGGGGTACTTTCTCGGCTGGCTTCAGCCACATGGAAGGCACTGCCACAGGTGTTCAGAAACCATGAGCACCTTGAAATGGGCAATGTGCTTTGGGTAGCAATTTCCCTAAAGAAACCACGGCACAAAAGTGACCCACATAGGAGGCACCAACGGCTGTAAATACTTGGTGGCAAAAACTGATGTCATACCTTCTGTACAGGAGATACACACCCAAATAAAACTTGCCAAAATAGCAGAGAAAAAAATACAGCAGACATCCAGTGCCATTCTGTTACAGAAATATTTATATCCCAAAGCCAGGGACCTCTCTGGAACACTGTCTTTATTTCCACGTTTCATGGAAGATGTTTGAGTGCACTCACCGGTGTCTCAACAAACTTCTAGCCCCTGCTCTAAACCCTGTGGCTCCTCAGCAAAACCCAAAAACAAGTACCAGTTTTCCTTCCAAATGGGAAATTTCCTGACCTAGCGAAACCAGCATCAAAACCACTTATGAGATAGCTGATTCCAGGCGAAGCCCTCTAGTCCAGGATGACTCCCCTCCTGCAGGAGCGGGAATGGTGGGCACAGCACTGGCCTGCCAGACCACATCTCCAGGCAGTTTGAAACCATGGCTGCTCAGGTGAGCCATGACAAAAATCAAAACCAAGTATCTCTGAAAAGTATGTATGTCAAGAACCAGACCTCGGACCAGACTCAGCAGAAATGGATGTTGCAAGGCTTGTTCAGACACCTCCTCTCCATGCCCCCTCTCCCCGGGACCTCCCTCCTTTCACTACGGGCCCAGGGCCAATGGACCGCTCCCTTTACCTCTAGTCCAGTGCAATTTCAGGCTGTACCAGACCCTGAAATGTATTCACTGAATGCACTATTTCTTGAAATGATCGTAAATCACCTGACTACAACAACAATTGTTTTAAAAGTGTTCTCTCTCTCTCGGGAATCGTGCCATGAGTTTAAGCAAGCAGCTTTGCTTCTCTCTACTGCAATTCTATCATTTGCAAAATGTTCACAATTACTGTGTTCACCCATAGCATTGTTGTAAAAAGCCTTAAGACCCACTTATGTAGCCTGCCTGGAACACAGACCCTGTCACACGGCAAACGTCCACTGAAGGTGAGTTATCTGTAGCTATTATTACCTAGCACTCCAGCGAACAAAAGGAGTCGATCAGGTCTCATTGTATCACCATGAAAGGATGTCCACGTAGACTGCGGAGTGGGAGTGGGGGGGACTCAATGTTTATCAGGTACTATTTTGTTTTTTACAAAGTGTACATATACATTTGTAGGTACACTGGAAAAGTTCTGGAAGGAAATACACCCAGTGTTAATAGTGACTACCCCAAAGACACATTCATCCAAACACACAACAGAAAAACACTTTCTTTCTGTCTTCCATATCATTTGAACTATTTTCAATAAGCATCTATGGCTTTTGTAAAGTTTTTGAAAGGAATTTATTGCATTTTTTTCTGGAGAAACAAGCAGGAGCATGAAAAAAGTGGAAACAGAAGGTAAAATGGAATGGGACTCAATGGAATGGAGTCCAAGCCAGGCTCAGCAGGCACACGAACCACACACCTCTCACTACAACTCAACACCAGCTCTCTCTTCTCTTGGTCCAATGGCCCAAGACTTAGAGATAAAATGTCTATTGTGATCACATCAATCACACCAAGGAGCTTGGAACCACCCTTCCAAACTCCTGTGGTTCTGTGTACCTGCCCGGGGCTGTTAGCTTTCCTCCTGTGTCTTCGGCTGGCCTGTAGCCCCCTAGTGGTGGAAATGCACCCTGACACTTACCATCATCCCCACAACACTCAGCACCGCAGAGACCAGGGCAGTGATGCCCACTCGGACTGTGATTCTACTTATAAAGCAAAGGACCAGGGGCCAGATGCGACTTGTCTGTGGTAACTCACCAGCTGTTGCTTGAACCAGAACAAAGCCAGGTCTCCTGATGCCCAGAAAAGAGCTAGTGCCTGTTCCGCTAGAAACGTGGTGAAAATGTTTTGCTTGCTGTGAAAAGATGCACTACTGGAGAAGATGGGTGCAACTTCTCATGGAGCCGCTCGGCCCAGATCACCAGGCAACAGGGCTGCCGGATGAGACACTCGGCCCAGATCACCAGGAAACACGGCTGCCAGATGAGACACTCGGCCCACATCACCAGGAAACATGGCTGCCAGATGAGACACTCGGCCCAGATCACCAGGAAACAGGGCTGCCGGATGAGACACTCGGCCCAGATCACTAGGAAACAGGGCTGCCGGATGAGACACTCGGCCCAGATCCCCGGAAGCAGGGCTGCCGGATGAGACATGGGGCCCAGATCACCCGGAAACAGGGCTGCTGGATGAGACACTCAGCCCAGGTCACCCGGACACAGGGCTGCCGGATGAGACACTCGGTCCAGATCACCCGGAAACAGGGCTGCCGGATGAGACACTAAGCCCGTCCACCGGAAAGGAAATCTGGCTGGGCAGTGGAGGGAAATTCACACAGGTTACCCCGGCCTAACAGCAGCAACAACATGAACAAAGCAAAAAATACCTGACTGGAAAGTCGTAGCCTGGCTAGCAAATTCGAAACAGAGCCACAATCCTAGCAGCACACATCACTGCAACACAGAGCTTCCATCAGTGTGTGCACACTTCAATTAGAAATGTAAAATGTCCATGTTTTTGGAACAAGGGGGCTATTTGTGTGTGTGTGTGATGTTAAACAAAACAGCTCAGAAGAAAGTGTTGGCAAGGAAATAGAAGTAGGCACCCTTATACGTTGACAGTGAGATAACGGTATGGCCCTAACGGAAGGGAATCCAGGAACACCCATCAACATTTAAAATGCGCAGAACCCTGGATCCCACAATTCCATTTCTAGCAAAGCATCCTATGAACATATTCACGTAAATATGCAAGAATTATGTACAACTCAGCATTGATTAATCCAAATGGCTGGGAACAACCTAAATACTTACCAGTGGGGAACTGGTGGAGAACAGTGTTTATCTTATGCCAACATCTATGTTTTTAAAAAGAAGACACATACGCTGGGCACAGTGGCTCACGCGTGTAATCCCAGCACTGAGAGGCTGAGGCAGGCGGATCATGAAGCCAAGATATCCAGACCATCCTGACCAACATGATGAAACCCCGTCTCTACTAAAAATACAAAAATTATCTGGGTGTGGTGGTGCACGCCTGTAGTCCCAGCTACTCAGGAGGTTGAGGCAGGAGAATCGCTTGAACCCGGGAGGTGGAGGTTGCAGCGAGCTGAGATCATGCCAGCCTGGTGACAGAGCAAGACTCTGTCTTGGAAAAACAAACAAACAAACAAAAACTGGCAACAGTGGTCACAGGGCGGTGATGGGAGTAGGACTTCCTTTCACTCTCCAGGACCTTTTGAATGCCGCTCATATTACATATTCAAACTATATGACTACAGTAAATATTTTCAAAGTAACTATGAAAAACTGGGGGAATAATAATATCTAACACACAGGACTGCTGTATAAAGGATGAAAAACATTAAGCACTATCAGAGTTCAAAGGAAGCAAGATTAATTCTAGCTTGGATGTCAGAGCGAGGATCATGTAAAGGAAGTATTTCAAGTCTTGAAGGAGGGAGAAGATTTAAAGAGGCAGAAGTGTGAAGAAGATGTCCCAGATGGAGATAAGAACACAGGTGAAGAAGATGAAGAGATGAGAAGGTATAAATTCTAAGTGCAGTTTTCAGGCTGGGCTTCAGAACAGGGCTTAGGCAACAAGCTGGAGTGCAAGGCTGATGGTGGGAATGGAAACACTGAAACCCAAACTTGCATATCACGCCCAGATCATGAGCCTTGAATGCCAAGCCAGGGAACCCGTCCTCGATCATAACAACAAAAAAGTCACTGGGCCGGGTGCGGCGGCTCATGCCTGTAATCCAGTGCTTTGAGAGGCTGAGGCGAGAGGACTGCTTGAGGCCAGGAGTTTGAAACCACTCTGGACAACACAGCAAGACTCTATCCTTACAAAAAATTTAAAAAGTAGCTAGGCAGGATAGCAAACCTGTAGTCCCAGCTACTCAGGAGGCTGAGGCGGGAGGATCACTTGACCCCAGGAATTTAGGGTTACAGTGAGTTGTGATGGCACCTGCATTCCAGCCTGAGCAACAGAGCAAGGGCATGTCTCAAAAATCAAATAAAATGAAATTAAATCACTAAAAGTTTGTATAGACATAAAGTATAAAATCATACCATATATGATTTAATCCAGATATATAATATAAATTAGACGGGGAAAAGAGAAATTAGGAAGCTATTATAAGAAGACAAGACTCAACTAAGACATGAGCAAAGGCCCTGGGCTCACAGTGCTATCTTTATATAAAGGAATGAACTACCACATTTATTTTCATGGCATCACCAACTTAAATACAGACTACATTATTCTGGAACCATCTCTGCATCAGTCAAATCAGATGGCCATAATACCATAGGCAAATACCATAAAAAACACCATAGGCTGTGTGGTTTAAACATTAGTTTATTTGTCCAAGATCAAGGTGTCGGCCAACTCAGTTCTGGGACAGGGACCTCTTCCTGGCTTGCAGACAGCCACCTTTCTTCTTGTTTCCTCACACCAGGGCAGTGGGAGCTCTCTGCTTTCTCCTCTTCTTTTTTTTTTTGAGACAGAGTCTCGCTCTGTCACCAGGCTGGAGTGCAGTGGCACAATCTCAGCTCACTGCAACCTCTGACTCCCTGGTTCAAGCAACTCTCCTGCCTCAGCCTCCCGAGTAGCTGGGATTACAGGCACGTGCCACCACACCAAACTAATTTTTGTATTTTTAGTAGAAACAGGGTTTCAGGATGGTCTCAATCTCCTGACCTCGTGATCTGCCCACCTCGGCCTCCCAAAGTGCTGGGATTACAGGTGTGAGCCACCATACCTGGCCTGGTTTCTCTTCTTCTAAGGACACTAATCCTGTCAGACCAGGGCCCACGCTCATGACCTCATCTAACCCTAATCACCTCCCGAAGGTCCTATCCCCTAATACCATCACACTGGCAGTTGGGGCTCCAGTACAAGAATCTGGGGGAGACATAAACATTCAGTTTATAGCAAGGTCTTTTCAATCCTGTTGAAAAAACAACCAACTGAGTAGGCAAAGAAGTACCTTATATGTAAGCAAGTCAGGATTTTTCATAATTCTGCTAACACATTAAGGTCAATTTAAAATGTCTGATAACAAGAGTCAGAAGCAGAGATAAATGGAAGTTAGTTACTCTGCATTTTAGGCCCACATTGAGCTGTCTTTCAATGACATTGTGGCACAAAGAACATTACTTTCTATTCCTGGTTTTGCCACCAAAAAAGCTGGAACATTTCCCTGTATTTCCATTTATCTCTAAAATCACTGGGCTGACCTAGCAGACCTCCAAGGTCCCTTCCATTCACAAACTCCACAAATAACTTCCTACCAACAGAGGCTACACAAATAAACTACACTGACGAGGGGGAAAGCTAACACTAGCAAACAATGAGATGCACACAAGACAAGACGTATAGAGAACTGGGTCAACCACAAACTGGTGGACGATGAGCCGGCGGTGGATAAAAACACATTCCCTAACGATGGACAGAGAGGCAGTGGCGCCGAGGTATTATTGTTGAAGATTTCCTGTTTTAAATCTTCAAGATAAATGGCCCAATTGTTTATAGTCATTCTGATTAAATGTGAACGTGAAAACTTCCTCCAGGGGACACAGACATCTAAAAAGTTCCCAATGTATCCAATCCGTCATTTGATATTTTTACTGACAAGAGAAATGAGGGACTGAATATACAAACAGACCATGCCTGATCATATGTATAAAGACAGAACTCAGACCACAACCTGCAGCTGCCCACCCAGGAAACCAATCCCCTATCTACAGTCAACAGCCAGGAGGCCAGCCAGGCTAGCACATCAGACAGGAAGCCAGACTGCTCTCTCTCCACAACCCAGAAACTAAACCACAACTCTGTCCCACGTGGCCAGGACTTGACTCAAAACTAACAGCCACCCTAATTTTGGCCCCTGTTTCCCAGGTAGGATCATTCAGAGAAAGCCAAATACGCCCCTAACCAATCACATAGGACACCCCGCTTCTGCACAGCCACGTCCAGCCCCCACAACAGCCGCCACTGGGAGCCGTTCTTTTCCATCTTGAAGCTTCCCCGCTCCTCATCTGCCACTCACTTGCATGTCAGTCTCTGCCACACGCAAGTGACGGTGCCGACTCCCTTACCACAGCAGCTCTGAGAAAGTCGCCTCTGCCTGTCTCATGTGGGCGGCCTTCTTTTTTTTCCCCCAAAGAGTAAGTCTTAAATGAGGGGCTTCTCTCTATATGGCCAAGCTATGGCAGATTCCAAGCCTGGAAAGACCATACACCCCTCAGGTCCTCTTTCCACAAAACACAGCTTCCTTGAGTTCTTCAGTCACTCCCCACCAACCAGGGAAGGAACCACGTGTTATGGGAAGATCAAGGGCCTTGAAGTCAAACTTCTAAGTTCAGCAAGTACTTCATCTTTCCATTTAATAGATTACATGGCCTTGGCCAGGCATGGTGACTCACACCTGTAATCCCAGCACTTTGGGAGGCTGAGTCAGGCGGATCACCCGAGGTTGGGAGTTCAAGACCATCCTAACCAACATGGAAAAACTCCGTCCCTGCTAAAAATACAAAATCAGCCTGGTGTGGTGGCGCATGCCTGTCATCCCAGCTACTCGGGAGGCTGAGGCAGGAGAATCACTTGAACCTGGGAAGCAGAGGTTGTGGTGAGCTGAGATTGCACCATTGCACTCCAGCCTGGGTAAGAAGAGCAAAACTCTCTCAAAAAAAAAAAAAAAAAAAAAAAAAAAAAAAAAAAAAATGACGTGACATTGAATAATCTTCTTAACTTCTCTAAGCCTCTATCTTCATCTTCAATAAAATAATTTTACCTCCAAGATTGCATTAAATGGAATCCCACATGTAAAACAGCTGATAAATATCAGGGACCTAACAGCTGTGCGCTCCTACTGCTGCCCCACTTTACCACAAGGGAGAAGCGCAAGACGTCCAGAAAAAGCCTGTTGACCCCTACACCTCAGCATCCTGTGTTCACACAAGGCACAGTGGCATCCAGACTTACCGGGGTCGCCCAAATACAAGACATGTTTTGATTTTTCAACTTAGATACACATGGCTTCTAACGTTCACCATATATGATCCATAATTTAGAGGAGATTTTCCTACACTACCCTGCGGTTCTATTTTAGCAGACTTAGATGTGCCATAATAGCTCACTCTCTTAAGCCCTCTTCAGTATCAAAAACAAAACTTTAATCTGTAACACAGTTATCAGCAGTGAAAGTGGAAAAGGTACCTATGAGTCAAAATGACCCTCTGGCCCGCCCCGCCCCACCGTACAAAAAGCCGTTCAGGAGGATTTGGGCCGATTAAGAGAATGCTGTCTGTATTCCCAGGGACAGACAAACGCCTACCCTGGTTAGAAGCTGTGCTGCTCAGCCTCCAGGGTAGAAAGCTCCCCACACCCTCTACCCAAGGAGAAGAGAAGCACATGGGGTGGCCAGGCTCCAGCATGTGGACTGCTGAGTGTGGTTTCTGCAGTCCAGGTCACCGCCCTGGGTGAAGCTCTTCCTTCCTTCTTTTCCACCCAAGTGGCCAAGGTTGTACGGCTGCTGTAGGGCCTCTTCCCTAGGATGAGTCAGCCCAGCCATTCCCCTTCCCCTTCCTTTTTTTTTTTTTTTTTTTTTTTTTGAGACGGAGTCTCCCTCTGTCATCCAAGCTGGAGTAGTACAGTGGCGCAATCTTAGCTCACTGCCACCTCTGCCTCCTGGGTTCAAGCAATTCTCCTGCCTTGGCCTCCCAAGTACCTGGGATTACAGGCGCCCGCCACCACACCCAGCTAATTTTTATATTTTTAGTAGAGACAGAGTTTCAACTGGTTGGCCAGGCTGCTCTCGAACTCCCGACCTCAGGTGATCCACCTGCCTCGGCCTCCCAAAGTGCTGGGATTACAGGCATGAGCCACTGAGTCTGGCCGAGTCAGTCCAACCATCCTAACTTTTTGTTCTGGCAAAATTACTCTCTTCCACGTCTACCTTCCAAGTAGCTACATCAGAGATCTGGCCTTGGGGCAGGCTTGAAGAATCCCCGTTTTTGGTCCTCAAGAGGTCCTACCAGGGTCTGGGACAATTCCAAGGCTTGTGTTCTTAAAGAGGAAAGAAACCTCACATACACAGCTCTCACAGAGCTCAGGCGAGCCCGTATCGGAGGCAAGGCTTGGGAGGCGGCCCTAAGGTTTGGGTGTGCATCTATGATAACAGCTAAGAGATCTGAAGCCAGCTGTCTGGGTTCAAACCTCAATTCCAACAGCACTGGCTGTGTGATGTTAGACAACGTCCCCAGCCTCTCTGTGGTTCCGTTTCCTCACTGTAAAAGGGCCACAATAATAGAGCTGCTCTAAAAATTAAGTGAATTCGTGCATATAAGGTATTCAGAACAATGCTTGGCACATGGAGGAATTCAACACACACGTATTGAACAGAGTAACTTAGCAATTAGTAAATATACTCATGCAGGCCAGGGGCGGTGGCTCACACCTGTAATTCCAAAACTTTGGGAGGCTGAGGCCAGAGGGTCACTTGAGCTCAGGAGTTTGAGACTAGCATGGGCAACACAGCAATATTCCATCTCTAAAACTGTGTTTGTGTAACATATATGTATATATACACTCATATATTCACAGTGTATTTATAATATACAAAATAGTTGGAATACAGACTTAACTATTCACAATGGTTACTTCTAGAGAAGGGGGAATGCAAATTTCAGCTTTTTATCCCACACATATATTCTTGTATCATCTGAAATATTTAAGCCAATTGTATGTATAAATTTGCCCCGAAACACATAGCAGAACACTGTAGTTTTGACTCAAAAATCTTCAAATCATGATGGAATTGTTCTGTGAAAGTAAAGTTAGAGAGATGAAAAGTCTCCCTCCAGCCTAAATGCTCTTTCATCTGACCTATATTACACACACCAATGCAGACGCCCCAATCCTTTCCCCACTGTCACAAGAATTTTTCAGAGAACTGCATTCCCCTTTACAAACTAGATGATAGTTAGAGTTACCAGGCAAGAACGTGGATCCAGTTCTGCTTTTTCAAAGCCCAATGTTCCTCACATAATAGCAATGCATTCTTCAACCGGTCAACTGCCCCCAACACCTGAGCTCTCTGTTGTACACAACTCAACCAGGCCTGGGAGAAAGCAGGTGCAAATTTCACTTACTCAGTAACAACACATCCCGCCTGATTCTTCTGCTGGGCTAGTTCTCAAGTCATCTTTTCCTAAGCTTTCATTCGGTTCTACCACACGTACCCAGGCTGGGTCAAATACTCTACCAGGTTTTTTTTTTTTTTTTTTTTTTTGAGACGGAGTTTCACTCTGTCGCCCAGGCTGGAGTGCAGTGATGCCATCTCAGCTCACTGCAACCTGTGCCTCCCGGGTTCAAACAATTCTCCTGCTTCAGCCTCCCAAGTAGCTGGGACTACAGGCGTGCCACCACACCCAGCTAATTTTTGTATTTTTAGTAAAGATGGGGTTTCACCATATTGGCCAGGCTGGTCTCAAACTCCTGGCCTCGTGATCCACCCGCCTCTGCCTCCCAAAGTGCTGGGATTACAGGCCTGAGTCACTGCACTTGGCCTACTTTACCAGTTTTATTCCTGAATTAAACCTGTTATTACTATCAATAATGTCAATCAGTGCCATTTCATTCACCGTATGACACACACACACAAAGCACTTCATACTCGCTCCACCTATCTGCTTTTCTGCAATGGCCACAGTCTTCCCCATCTTACATGAGAGGCACAGAGAAAGACAATGACTTCTCCAAGGTTCTGTAATTCACAATCAGTGGCAGAACCAACATGCCCAACCAGGTCTGGCCAAAGCCTGTGTTTCAGCCACACCACCTGGTTGCTGCCCCGAAGGTTCAGTGGGCAAGTAACAGATCACTCCGATGGCAGAGGCTTCAGAAATGCCTTCCACCATGGTACAAGGGACGGTTCGCTCTCAGGAGGGGAGGCAGGGGTGGGAATCAGCACACAGTTCTGCTAGGTTTCTCATGCAGGGCACAGACTACGTATTTTGTGCCTTGCTTTGCAGGTGAAATGTCTCCTGCCCCCTGTACAACAGCTTTCTTTGTCCTCTCCACATAAAAGTACAACTGAGTTCCTCAGGGGCAGGCAGTGATCACTGCCCTGTGCCACACCTGACTGATGTCCAAACAGGAGGACACACAAGCTCTTCTCTTATGGCCCAGGCTGCCCCCATCTGCTAAGCATCGAAAACTACACACAGGATTTGCAGAACATGAATGACATGGAGGTGACTGCTTTATCTCTGTTGAAAACTTACTGCACTATAGTAAAAAAGAGAATTCAGGAAAAGCTGAGCATTTGAGGCTGGCTGGCTGTAATCTTCAGCTGCTGAGAAAGCCTCAGCTGCTCGGTTCCACTTTGGAAATCCAACTCCTCCCTCAAAGTCCAACTCAAGTACATCTCCTCTGCGATACCCGCCCCCTTCCTCCCTTTCACAAGCATGTGTTCTCTCTGCAGTCCCAGAGCATTCTATCGTCACCTCTGGAGCCACACTGTCCCAGCCCACAGCCAGCTCAGTGCACAGCTGCCTCTCCCTGTGTGTACCTGCAGGCCCCACCTGGGCTGGAAGGCTGCCTCCTTCTCCTCCACACAGAGGCGGCACTCAGGAACTACTGAAGGAGGGAGGGAGTGGATGAGGAAGATCACCCAAGGGCCACAGGGAGTGGCCTGCAGCTCCCAGCAGGAACAGCCCCTGCCCTGCCAATCCGGAGGTGCTGGCTCTGTTCTCAGCAGGGCCGCTAAAAGCTCCGTTATAACAGCTCTAGGCCACAACGGTCAACTTGGTGTCAGGCCCTAGAGACACCAAAACTCCTAACAAATAAAGAGGCCGCGTATGCAGCTTGCTGGTTAAAAGCACAGGCTTTGGAGTCAGAGCTTCAATTCCACTTATTATGTGACCTTGAGCAAGTTACTCAATGCATCAATCTCATTTTGTCACTGGCAAAATGAGGACATTATCTGCCACACAGTGTTGCTGAAAAAGTTAAGAGAGGTGACAGACACAAAGTGCTTGGCACTTACTTACTCTTACTGGTTTATTACAAAGAAGAGAACACAGGAACAGCCAAATGTAAGAGACGCACACGGCACACCACGGGGCAGAGAGGTCGGGGCTCCCATGCCGTCCCTGGAAGTGCCGCTGTCCCTGGAAGTGCCACCTCCCCAGCACCAAATGAGTTCACCAAACCAGAAGCTCTCCAAACCCAATATTTAGAGGGTTTTATGGAGTTTTCATAACATAGACATGATTAAGTCATTGGCTACTCGTGACTAGCTCAATCTCCAGCCTGTCTCGTCTCCCCTCCCAGAGGTAGGGGTGGGGCTGATATGTCCAACTCTTTACTCATGACTCATCTTTCTGGCAACCAGCCCTAATCCTGAACCTGTCCAGGGGCCCGAAGCCACCTGTCATCTCATCATACAAAAGACACTCCTAACACCCCAGAGATTCCAAAAGTCTTAGAAGCTCTTGTGTCAGGTATTGAAACCTAAGACCAAATATTATAACCAATGATGTTCCTATCACTCAGGAAATTACAAGGGTTTTAGAAGCTCTGGGCCAAAAACCGGGAAGAATACTAAATACATACACTATTGTACTATGTAGCCCACATCACAATAACTTTTTTTTTTGAGAGAGTCTACCTCTGTTGCCCAGGTTGGAGTACAGTGGTGCAATCTCAGCTCACTGCAACCTCCACCTCCCAGGTTCAAGCAATTCTTGTGCCTCACCCTCCTGAGTAGCTGGGACTACAGGTGTGCGACACTACAACTGACTAATTTTTGTATTTTTTAGTAGAGACGGTGTTTCACTGTGTTGGCCAGGCTGGCCTTCAACACCTGGCCTCAAATGATCTTCCTGCCTCGGCCTCCCAAAAATCTGGGATAAGTCACAAGCCACCATGCCTGGCCTCACTACCACAATAATTATACTGAGAGGATGGGGGAGAAAAACGTGGGCGCCGGGCGCGGTGGCTCAAGCCTGTAATCCCAGCACTTTGGGAGGCCGAGACGGGCAGATCACGAGGTTAGGAGATCGAGACCATCCTGGCTAACACGGTGAAACCCCGTCTCTACTAAAAAATACAAAAAAACTAGCCGGGCGACGTGGCGGGCTCCTGTAGTCCCAGCTACTTGGGAGGCTGAGGCAGGAGAATGGCGTAAACCCGGGAGGCAGAGCTTGCAGTGAGCTGAGATCCGGCCACTGCACTCCAGCCTGGGAGACAGAGCGAGACTCCGCCTCAAAAAAAAAAAAAAAAAAAAAACCTGGGCAACAGGAGCAGTGGGGAGGGTAAGCAACCTGAATCCTTGTCTTCCACAGTAGGACATCTCCCTGTCTTTCACACAATCTAGAAGCACCAGCTAAAACATAAACATAGTAACCTCCAAGGAGCAGGGATCAGGGTGAAGAAGGGTAAGGTAGGGGATTGCTGGGTTTTGTTCTAAGCCTTGTTAATTTCTGATTCTTAGAGCTGTATGCCTGTACACCTTTGCTAAAAATGAGTATTTACCTGTAATCCCAGCACTTTGGGAAGCCAAGGTGGGCGGATCACGAAGTCAGGAGATGGAGACCATCCTGGCTAACACGGTGAAACCTCGTCTCTACTAAAAATACCAAATATTAGCCGGACGTGGTGGCGGGCGCCTGTAGTCCCAGCTACTCAGGAGGCTGAGGCAGGTGAATGGTGTGAACCTGGGAGGCAGAGCTTGCAATGAGCTGAGACCACGCCACTGCACTCCAGCCTGGGTGACAGAGCGAGACTCCGTCTCAAAAAAAAAAAAAAAAAAAAAAAAAAAAAAAAAAAAAAGAGAATTTAATGTTTAAACAAAATCTGATACTTGACCAACAACAATAGTATATTAAGTGATATGGTTTTTTGTTTTTGTTTGAGAGAGGGCCTTGCTCTGTTGCCCAGGCTGGAGTGCCGTGGTGCAATTCTAACTTACTACAGCCTCAAATTATTGGGATCAGGTGATCAACTTCCTGAGCAGCTAGAACCACAAGTGTGTACCACCACGCCCAGCACTTTTTTTTTTTTGGTAGAGGTGGAAGTCTCGCTATGTTGCTGGTCTTAAACTCCTGACCTCAGTGGATCCTACTGCCTCAGCCTCCCTAAGTGCTGGGATTACAGATGTGAGCCACCACACCAGGCCCAAGTGGTGTATCTAAAATTTTTTGGAATCCAACCACTTTGAAAATGTATGGAGAGCTATAAATAGTCTCCCCATAAACACACATGGATGCATATACACAAAATTGTTGCACAGGATTTTGGGGACTTCATAAATTTCTGAAAGCCAGGTTAAAAACCTTAGGATTATAGATTCTAGTTTCTCTTTTTTTTTTTTTTCCTTTTCTTTGTTGTTTTTCTTTTTTTTTGAGATAGAGTCTCACTCTGTCGTCCAAGCTGGAGTGCAGAGGCCTGATCTCAACTCACTGCAAGCTCCGCCTCCCATGCATTCTCCTCCCTCAGCCTCCCGAGTAGCTGGGACTACAGGCGCCTGCCACCTCGCCCGGCTAATTTTTTGTATTTTTAGTAGAGGCAGGGTTTCACCATAGCCAGGATGGTCTCAATCTCCTGACCTCGTGATCTGCCCTCCTTGGCCTACCAAAGTCTGGGATTACAGGCGTGAGCCACCGCGCCTGGCCCTAGATTCTGGTTTATTAAAGGAAATGTATTTCAAGTCAGAGCTTGTCATTTATTGCATAGGAAAATAAAAACTTAGTTAAAAAAATCAAAAACACCCACATGATAAAATGAGGTCCTGCTTGGTTTTAAACTACTTGGTGACCATCAGTTGTTTTCTTGACCTCGGGATGCACCTAATTCCTAACTATGAATAAAGGTACAAACATTGTTTATTGGGCTTTTGGCTTCAGCCTTGAAACAATCAGATTCTCTCAAACTCAAGAATGTGAATCGCTGTTGGGTTGATGCAGCTGTTTGCATTCTAGAAATGGACCTGGAATCGTGTACTTTTCGCCCATGAAGAGTCCTTTGTGTAAAACTTGAAAAGGCAAGGTCCCAAATTCCCCATATGGGTGTTTCTTCCAGTAGAGGAATTACTCTAATGACTTCTTAGCAAAACTTACATAATCAGAGCAGGCCATCAAAATACTCCAAAACACAAAGTTTAGCTCCGTTTCTGATGGACCTCTCTCCACTGCTATGAATCTCACCAACAGCCTCACATCAAGTCAGAGGAATGGTTTTTCATTTAAGAAGGATCTTCCTGGCTGGGTGCGGTGGCTCACGCCTGTAATCCCAGCACTTTGGGAGGCCAAAGTGGGCGGATCATGAGGTAAGGAGTTTGTGACCAGCTTGGCCAACCAAGTGAAACCCCGTCTCTACTAAAAATACAAAAATTAGCCGAGCTTGGTGGCTCGTGCCTGTAGTCCCAGCTACTCAGGAGACTGAGGCAGGAGAACTGCTTGAACCCGGGAGGTGGAAGTTGTGGTGAGCCAAGATCGTGCCACTGCACTCCAGCTCGGGCAAGAGAATGAGACTCCGTCTCAGAAAAAAAAAAGAGGGATCTTCACGTTCCTGCCAATTTGCAAAAAAAAAAAAAAAAAAAAAAAAAAAAAAAAAAAAAATTGGTATCTCTTAACCAGAGGCAATGAAAAGCACCTCCCAGGCTGCTGTAGTAAGTGGATCGGTAACTGTGGTGGGAGATTCCAACCCCCTAGACCTGCGACTATGTCACACAGCAAAAGAGCTTTGCCACAGGCCTTAGGAGGAGTATCCTGGGCTATCCAGGGAGGTCCAATCTAATCCCATGAGCCTCTAAGAGCATAGAACTGGCCAGGCACGGTGGCTCACGCCTGTAATCTCCACACTTTGGGAGACTAAGGCGGGTGGATCACGAGATCAAGAGATGGAGACCATCCTGGCTAAAATGGTGAAACCCCATCTCTACTAAAAATATAAAAAGTAGTCGGGCGTCATGGCGGGCACCTGTAGTCCCAGCTACTCAGGAGACTGAAGCAGGAGAATCACTTAAACCCGGGAGGTAGAAGTTGCAGTGAGCTGAGATCATGCCACCGCACTTCAGCCTGGGCAACAGTGCAAGACTCCATCTCAAAAAAAATTTTTTAAATAGGGCATAGAACTTTCTCCGAGTGGAAGAAGAGAAATGCACACACGGGAACTGGAGAGCCTGACCAGGTCCCTGGCCTAGCTAGTCCTGAGCTGATGGGACCACATGCAAAGACCAGATAGAGGCCTCAGGAGCTGAGGGCAGCTCCCAACAGATGGCCAGCAAGGGAACAGACACCTCAGTCCTGCAACCACAAGGAACTATATTTGGCCAAAAGCACTTGGAAACAGTTCTATAGTGAGGAATGCAGCCCAGCCCACGTGGTGATTTTTGCCCAGTGACACCCACGTCAGACTTCTGCCCCACAGAACTGTGAGATGATACAATTTCGATTCTTTTAAGCCACCAAATTTGTGGAAATGTGGTAAAGCAGCAACAGAAATGAATACAGTGATTTACGTGGAAACCCCTAGAAGTGTGTCTGGCACGGTGTTGACACCTGACAAGCGTTTCCTGATTTCCTTACATCGCAAGGCAAGGCTGGCCACACTCCATCCAAAACAATAGATGATAGACTTGTTCTGACAAAACAGATTCAGTGAATTATAAATGGCCCAGAACACCTACAGATTTTAGGTTTCAGGTCAGTGATTGCCTTTCCTTTCACTTAGAAACCTCCCAATGCTCATCTTACTGATAAACTCTAAGTACCATGCAGGAGACTAAACACCAGACAAACCCAGCCCCAGATGCCCCGAGGGAGCCCATCCCAGCACTCACTCCGTTGCACTGAAATGATGTCCAGGTCAGTTGATCCCACTAGAACAAGAACTCCAGCTCTCCATGTGTGAGTCACCAGTGCTGCCTCTGCATCTCTGCTTCTAGGATGGTGCTTCTGCACTTCACAGGAAATCTGTATCAATGTTTGTCAACACTATGTATGACAGTGTCACTTAATATCTGCACAGAAAACATCAATTCTCTGAGGACCAGGGCCGGGTTTATTAGCCTTTGTACTCCCACTGCCACTGTCTGGGACATCAGAGGCACTCGGTAGAAGTAGGTGAAGAGAAAGAAAAGGCAGAGGAGAGAGGAAAGCAGGACCAACACTGCAGACACAGATTCTGAGGTGGCTGGAGGACAGACAGTGCAGAGAAACTTCCTGGATGCTGGAATGGGGTTCACTGTGATACCTGCTGCTGGATTTCAAATGTCAAAGGTGATGCTTTGCTGACCTTGACCTCTGACTGCCCTTCAGCTTTCCCAACCTCAAGACAGGGCACTTAGAAACTGCAATGTCAAGAAATTATGCTTCATTAAAGCATGGGAATGTTATTTACATGGACGTTCATTACTTCATTTTTTACGTGGGAATGTAAATAATTGAAGAGATTGTTAAAGACTAAATCATGCACATTCAATAACTTTGTAAAATATTAATGATACCTGAAACACAAATTTTGATGTTCCCCAAAAATGCTAAAATATAAAACAATACTGGCCAATTAAAGATAGAAAACAATCCTAATGAAGCTCCCCAACAGACACATTAAAACTTCTCTGTACATTAAACACTTGGGATTTCAAAGGAAAACCCAGATTCATTCCATTCTTAAATACAGTGTTTTTGTTTTGTTTTGTTTTGTTTTGTTTTAATCTTAGGTAATACAATATTTCATTTAAAATTTACAAAATTCCATTACATTCATGATTTCATTTGATCCTCAAAACAATCTCCTGAGTTAGGCAGAATAGATATTATTAACAACTAACTCCATTTTATAGGTAAGGGATCTGAAGTTCAGAAAGTATTTGGACTTAACAAAAGCTTTAATAGGGCCACATATCGAAACCAAATCCTCTGCTCAAAAGAACTAGAGTAAGTTTTTTGTATTTTTAGTGGAGATGGGGTCTCACCGTGTTAGCCAGGATGGTCTCCATCTTCTAACCTCGTGATCTGCCTGCCTTGCCCTCCCAAAGTGTTGGGATTACAGGTGTGAGCCACCACACTCGGCCACAAGTGGTAATTTTAAACTATGCTTCAAACCATTACACAAAGCCAAGTACATCTACTCAAGGCACTCTCAAATTTCCATTTATTCCCATTTTACTCAACCAAATAAAATGTTAAATTAGAACATATTTCACATGACACTTAAAAGGTCAACAAACTGCTCCTGAAAAGTTCTGAGCTCAACAACTCCATTAATGAGAAAAAAACAAACCAACTGGATATAGTGAAGATGCTGCACATAAAACACAATTGTGAAGAATATGCAAGATATTGCCAAAAAGCTGCTTAAGCTTTCATCATAGATACTTGTCCTTAACTCCAAGATAAAGTATATACTCATGTAACTAAACTCGTTTAAAAGGAAAAAAAGGGGAAGAAGAAAAAGAATTTCCATTTTAGAATCCACATTTTCAAAGGCCTCCATTACTTACACCATTGCCGGGAAGAGAATTTTTCTCTGCTATATTTGCTTGAAAGAATTAAAGGTGTAGGGCAAAGATTCTTGGAACTTATGTAGTTTGCCATCCTCAAAAGTAAGAAAAATGAAGCCCAGAAGAGAAGGCCTTCCAGGAAAATTCCAGAGCCGGAGGTAGACCCAGTACATTGTTTTTGTTTTGAGACGACGAAGTCTCACTCTATGGCCCAGGCTGGAGTGCAGTGGAGCCATTTCGACTCACTGCAACCTCCGCCTCCTGGGTTCAAGCTATTTCCTGCCTCAGCCTCCTGAGTAGCTGCGATTACAGGCGCCCACCACCACGCCCAAGTAATTTTTGTATTTTTAGTAGAGACAGGGTTTCATCATGTTGGCCAGGTTGGTCTCGGGCTCCTGACCTCAAGTGATCCGCCTGCCTAGACCTCCCAAAGTCCTGGGATTACAGGCGTGAGCCACAGCGCCCGGCAGACCTGGTAAGTTTTAATCAAGTACTCCGAACTATGCAACAAACACTAGGAACTAATAGAAAAAAAAATTAATCTAAAAGCCCTCTGGAGAGTCAAAGAATTGCAGATTTAAAATAGCATGAATACTTGGATTCATGGTATTGAAAAAGGACCTCGCATTTACCCGCATGTACAAACTGCCTGCCCACCTCTATCAGAGCATTTTTCAAGCTGTGCTACAGTTAACTATGTACTACCCAAAGCCAATCTGTCCCTGCAGATCATAAGCTCTTAAAGACCAGGACTTCAGGAGAACAAGCAAAACTTCAGAGAGAAGGGAGCCACCGAAACAGAGTTCATAGCAATGGGTCCGCAGGAGCTGATGACTGGAGGTGCGCGTAGTGTTGGGGTCTGGGACAGTGGAGGGCAGAGAAGGCAAAAGGGTCTGCATGACACGCTACAGGGCTAGGAGCCACAGCTGCGGTGATTAGTTCAGTTTTCTCTTGTATGCCTGTTATTTATACACCATCTCTTGTTCAGAAAGAACTTCAGGTTGAGTATTTGGACTCCTTGAACCTTCTGCTGTTTGTCTCCGGGACTTTTAACACTCTTAAAAGGGGGAAACTGTCTAGTTTGATTTTGCTTCCTGGGACATTACAGGTTTTTCAAAAGTTTGATGAAAGCATTCACTAAGGAGTGATTCCACTTTCTTTGGTGGCTGAGAAATACAGCGTCTGAGGGGCAGCATCAGGTCTTCCCATCAAGCTGAGGTCGGAGTCTCCCCACCCATGGACCTCACCCTGGCTCTCTCCTCATAAATCTGACCTCTAGCTGTAACTGCCTTGGCCTCATTCCCTGCGTGTGGATGCTCCTGCTTGAAACGCATTTTCCGGCCCGCCAAATTTTTGGGAGAGTTTCTTCCACTCTCCAGGCGCTGAGAGCTACAAAGTTTAATCTGGCTTTCCAGATTTTTTTTTCTTCCCATTACTAACGGAAGAAATCAAGAAGCGCCAGGCAGAAGGGCCCTGCTTCCTCCAATCAGAGCTCAGCCCGGGGCCAGAGCTGGAAGCGCGGCGGTGGGACGCGGTGACAGCCCCTCGCCCCCCGCCCCCCGGACGCGCCAGCCAGGGCAGAGGTCTGTGCGGCCGCTGCGCGACAGCTTCAGGCGCGCGCCTCTCGCTTCCTCCCGCCCGGCAAGTGAGAGGATAAATCACGGGTTGGGGGCAGTGCGCCCCGACCAACAGCGCCCCCAGGGCACAGACAACCACTACACCCGCGTCCCAGGTGGGGTCGACCCAGACGAGCCACGGGGCGGCGCACAGCCCCACTAGCAGGGCGGCCAGGACCCACGCGCGCGGGTCCACGCAGCCACCTATATAGGTGACAAAACACTCAGGAAGCCGTCATGCGGGCCGAGAAAGAGCCCCCACCCAGAGTCACGGACTCCCTCGTTCGAGGGTCCTCGCAGTCCCTTCGGTGATAGCCAAGCAGTCTCGCTGCGAGGGAGGGCGGGGAGGGCGACGGAGTGTCCCACTCGCGGTGACCCGGACCCGTCCCACGAGTGGGTCCTCGCAGGACGCCCTCTGCCGCACACGGGGACCAGCCACGCCGCGGGGGTACCGGGCAGAAGTCAGCGCCCGGGTCCATGCAGTCCCCTCCGCGGCAGACGCGGGGAGCCGGGGAGCAGTGGGGACCGGCCCCCACCCGCAGGGCGACCGGGACCACCGCGCGGGCCCACGCGGTGTCGCAGGAGGCGCGAAGCCCCCGGTGGCACCAGAGGCCGAGACAAAGCCCAGGCGCACGGACCCCGGATCCCGACCCCGGACCCTAAGGAGCCCAGCTCGAAGCAGCCACGCCTGGGGCAGAGACCCCCGCCCGGTCCGGAGACCCGGTCGCCGGTCGCGCCGTCTCACCTCAGGCCGCCGCCTCGCAGCGCTCGCTCCTAGCCGCGGCGCCTGGGCCGACTGGAGGGCAGCTGAGCAGCCGACAGAGCCGCGGCAGCCTCAACAATGAAGCCCCGGGGCGGGGCCGCAGCCTCCGCTTCAGCCCGTGTTCCCCGCTCAGGATCCGGCTGGGATCACTGAGCTGCAGCTGGCGCTGGGCTGCCGCGGGGACACACACTCACAGCGCAGGCCACACGGCCCCGACCGCCGCCCCGCCCCCAGTGGAGCCGGGCGCCCAGGGCCCGCCCCCCGGCCAATGGGGAGCGAGCTGCGCGGAGAGGGCGGGGCCTGGGGAACAAAGGGAAGTTGGGAGGGGGCGGCGCTGGGACTGGGCGTGCGGGGTCCCTCGGGAGGACCGGACCCTAGAGCTGGCCGGATTCTGGCCTTCTAGAAGACCCAGCTCAACGTCCACTTGAAGTCTGCTCTACGGGACCCGCTCATCTCAAGCCCAGAACTCAGGCTTTTAGGGCAGAGAGCGAGATACAGGCTTGCTTTACAAAAAGGGAAACTGAGGTCCAAGGAATAGGATTGCCTGCTGCCCAAAGTCACCTAGTCCCATTCACTCGTTCACCTTGTCATTCAGCAAACATTTGGAAGCACGTATGGTGGGCGTTAGGAGTGAAATAGGGCCGGGCACGGTTACTCGCGCCTGTAATCTCAGCACTTTGTGGGGCCGAGGCAGGTGGATCACTTGAGGCCAGGAGTTCGAAACCAGCCTGGCCAACAAGATGAAACCCCGTCTCTACTAAAAAGACAAAAACTTAGCCGATCGTGGTGGCACGTACCTGTGGTCCCAGCTACTGGGGAGGCTGAGGGAGGAGAATCGTTTGAACCCGGGAGGTGGAAGTTGCAGTGAGCTGAGATTGTGCCACTGCGTGCACTCCAGCCTGGGCGACAGAGTGAGACTCTGTCTCCAAAAAAAAAGAAAATTAATAGATGGGAAGTAGAAGCGAACTTAGGCCTTCCCTGAAGGAGCTCGGCCAAAGAGTACCTGAAATGTCTCTGCATCTCTTTAAGGTCTGATAAAGGAACGAGGAGCGAGCACTAATCACCTCCCTTTCCTGCCTCAGAGCTTTCATGTGTTTGCTGTTCCCCGCCTGAAATGCCAAGTACCAATGATATTTATTTGTTTATAGAAATGGGGTCTCCCTATGTTGCCCAGGCTGGTCTCAAACTCCTGGCCTCAAGCTATCCTCTTGTCTGAGCCTCCCAAAGTGTTGGGATTACAGGCATGATCCACTGTCCCCAGCCCTGATCGTCTTTAAAACCTCTTTCCTCATCTTATTTGAGCTTCCTGCATCATGTGACCCCACACCCTTGGTTTTCCTGTACCTCTATAGCGGCTCCTCTGTGGGTGCCGGGGACCCACCCCTTTCTCTGCCCAACTTGTATATGTCTGGGCTCAGGTCAAATGCCCTTCCATTTGCAGTGGGCACTGCTACAGGAAATCTCTTGCCCTTCCGGGTTTCACAAACCATCCACATGCTCTGCTGCCTGCCAGAGACATCCATCCCAGTCAGATGCCCAGCCCTGACCTTTCCCAAAGCCCCAGCTGGACACAGGGAAGCATCTCAAATTTTCTGCGGGCCAAAACAGAGTGCTTTATTAGTGCCCTAACCTGCTCATCCACATTCTTGTGATTCTCTGTAAACAGCCCCTCCATCCACCCACCTGCTCAGGTGAAAAATCTCACATCCTCCTTCAGTCCTTCCTCCCCGAACCTCTCAGCAGCCCTCTGCCTTCCTAGGACGCTGAGCACCCCTCACTCCCAGCGCCAGCTGGGGTGCTGTCTGAGTGGCTGCCTCCCACGTGGCATGAAGTGTGACCTCTTGCCCAGTGTGGTGGCTTACACCTGTAATCACAGCACTTTGGGAGGCTGAGGCGGGCAGATCGCTTGAGGCCAGGAGACTGGGACCAGCCTGGCCAATATGGTGAAACTAAAATACAACAATTAGCCAGGCATGGTAATGCATGCCTATCATCCCAGCTACCCTACCCAGGAGGCTGAGGCAGGAAAATTACTTGAACCTGGGAGGCAGAGGTTGCAGTGAGCCAAGGTCACACCACTACACTCCAGCCTGGGCAACAGAGTGAGACTGTCGCAAATTTAAAAAAAAAAAAAAAGAAGAAGAAGAAGGAGAAGTGTAAGCTCTCTAAGGCAAGGCAGTGTCCCACTCTGATTCACTTCCATGTGCAAAACAGGACCTGCACTCTGAAGGCACTCTCTCAGGGAGGCTGCTGGGATGGGTGGATGCACAGTTAAGGTCTTCATGGTGGCTGGGGCTGACCCCATCCCCATCGCTCTTCCCACACACACCTGCACACTCATCACTGCCACACTCACACCCACCACTGAAAGCCTGGCCTCTAATCTGATTTGCCTAACAAAGTCCCCGGATGAACAACACATGCTTCCCTACATCTCCCCTGCTAGGGCGCCACCGTGTTCTGGGATGTACTCAGGGATCAGGAGAACAAAACCTCAGGGAGTGAAAGGACATTCCAGGGTGCAGGCCTCTGCATCCCCCTCCATGCCCTCACCCCTGCCTGACACACCCTCACCCCTGTACCTGGCCAGCTCCTACCAATCCTTAAAGTCTCACCAAATTCAATGGTGGCAGCCACACCCTGAAGTGACTGACCCCCCAATGACCTATGCCCTTACATAGTCTTCCTGACCTTGGGTACGAGCAAAACCGGTGACTGGCTTCTAACCCACAGAGCCTGGCAAAAGCAATGGGATGTCACTGTCACAGTGCATCACCTTCGCACACTAGAGAGAGAGGTTCCGCCTGCAGGCGCTGCAGGAGGGAGATGCTGTGCTGAGAAAGGACGTTTGAGGGGGCCCCGTAGGCAAGGAAGCAAAAAGCTGGGCACTTGCCAAGCGGGTCCGAGGAAATGAATTCTGCCAATAACCTCAGCGGACCTGGAAATGGATTCTGCCCTGGTTGAGCCTCAGATGAGGATGCAGCCCAGCTGCTTAGCGTGAGATCCCAAGCAGAGGACCTGCTAAAATGTGCTCAACTCCTATCTTGCCAAAATTGGCTTAAAGGTGTGTGTTGTTTTAAGCTTCTAAGTGTTTAGTTATTGCCTATGAAAGTGTTAAAGCATGAGACAATAACTTAGGTCCCCTCCCCATCACACACACTCTTCTTTCTGGCATTCATCACAGTTATACTTATTGATTTAAAATCTCCCTCTTGGCTGGGCACAGTGGCTCAGGAGTTCCAGACCAGCCTGGCCAACATGGTGAAAATCCATCTCTACTAAAAATACACAAATTAGCTAGGCGTGGTGGTGCATACCTGTAATCCCAGCTACTCAGAAGGCTGAGGCAGGAGAATTGCTTGAATCCAGGAGGCAGAGGTTGTAGTAAGCCGAGATTACACCATTGCACTCCAGCCTGAGTGACAAGAACAAAACCCTGTCTCAAAAAAAAAAAAAAAAAAAAAATTGTCTCTTGCCACTAGCATGAAGGTCCCATGAGAAGAAAAATGGAAACTCTTGCTCATAACAGTGCCCCAAATGCCCAACACGGTGTAGCTCTAGGGCAGTTGGTCGATGGTGGACGCTGCTGGTTGGAGGGCCCAGCTGGCCCTCCCAGCTGCCTTCTTCCTGGTCACATTCCATTATAGAGAACAGAATAGTTTCTTGCCTTTCCAGAGTCCCTCTTAGTGGGGATTGGCCAAGTGACATTGTCCTGCCCCGGGAGACATAAGTGGAAGTTGGCTGAAAGGTTTCTAGCTGTGGTGTGCTGGGGCGATTTGAACCAGGACATGAGAGCTGACCGTCCATTGTTCGGGAATTCTGCAAGTTGGCTGTTCAACACATTCAGTACTTAAAAATATTAAATAATATAAACTCACAAACTAAAAAATGCATTAGACCAGATGCAGTGGCCCACGTCTAACACATTGGAAGGCTGAGGCAGGAAGATCAGTTGAGCCCAGAAGTTTAAGACCACCTTAGGCAAAAAAGGAAGACCCTGTCTCTACAAAGAATTTTAAAATTAGCTAGGCATGGTGGGGTGTGCGTGCAATCCTAGCCACTCAGGAGGCTGAGGTGGGGGCATCGCTTGAGCCCTCTGTTCAAGGCTCCAATGAGCTATGATAGTGTCACTGCACTCCAGCCTGGGTGACAGAGCCAGACCTTGTCTCAGAAATAAACATATTTTATATATTAATAAATTTATAATAAATGTATTTTATATATACATTTGTGTATTATAATTATATATTTAGACATAAATATATATTGTTTGTTTTATTTATTTATTCATTTCGAGATGGAGTTTAACCCTCTTTGCCCAGACTGGAGTGCAATGATGCAATCTGGGCTCACCGCAACCTCCATCTCCCGGGTTCAAGTGATTTTCCTGCCTCAGTCTCCTGAGTAGCTGGGATTATAGGCACGCACCACCACGCCTGGCTAATTTTGTATTTTTAGTAGAGATGGGGTTTCTCCATGTTGGTCAGGCTAGTCTCGAACTCCTGACCTCAGGTGATCTGCCCACCTCGGCCTCCCAAATTGCTGGGATTACAGGTGTGAGTGACCGTGCGCAGCCTATATTATATATTTATATATTATAATTATGTATATTAATTTTATATAATTATATATAAATATAAATATAAAAACTTTCCCTGCCTTCTCTTGTTTCTACCTACAGTCAGTCCCATGACTTCAAATACTATCCACACGTAGTAATTTTAAATGTATATTTTACATATATACATATATATATATATATATATATTTTTTTTTTTTTTTTGAGACGGAGTCTCGCCCTGTCGCCAGGCTGGAGTGCAATGGTGCAGTCTCCGCTCACTGCAATCTCTGACTCCCGGGTTTAAGTGATTCTCCTGCCTCAGCCTCCCAAGTAGCCGGGCTTATAGGTGCCCACCACCACGTCCAGCTAATTTTTGTATTTTTAGTAGAGACAGGGTTTTGGCATGTTGGCTAGGTTGGTTTCGAACTCCTGACCTTAATTGATCACCCGCCTCGGCCTCCTAAAACGCTGGGATTTCAGGCGTGAGCCACTTTGACCAAAATATTTTTCTGTTTCCAAACATTTTACATGACAGGAAAGCGGAGAATAAATCATCTGACACTCTACTGTAAAAAAATCTTTGCGCCTCTCTTCTTTTCATCTTTCCTAAGTGTACATATTACCAAAATGTCTTTAGGTTGAGGTCCCCCTGTGAAAACTTTACAGGGTGTTGTGTCCTCAGCCACCCTCCTGTCTTTTCCTAGTCCTGGCATTTTAGAACTGTCTGGGGATGACCCAGGATACCCACTGTGGCCATGTCTATTGGAGGGTCTAGTGAGTATGAGTATCAGCCCCGGGGTCATCTCATCGCCAAGGACAGCCTGAGGTAGGGGGTAGAGTCTCTCAGGGGAGCAGCTGGATGCTCTTGGCCTTAGAGGAATCTCCTGGTATAGTTTCATCTACAGTGGTGACCCCTTAGGGTCATTAAAATTTGAGGACATTAAAATTATGGACAATACAATGTAATGTCATCAAAGTTAGGTCTTTAAAATTGTTCCTCCAGCCCTTGTTTTTATTCCTCCGAGACATGTTGATGGTCTGCCAATCGGATGCTGACATTGAGAGGAAAAGGCAGAAATGATTTCTGCTCTCTAGATTGTCTCAGACTTGTGAAGAGAGAAAAACTGTCCCAAAGGACAAGGAAAACCCACCCCAGAGAGGATGTGCAACAACCTGAACATGAAAATGCACTGAAGGCGCACAGGAGGACAAAGAGCAGTGCCAGTGCCTCCTAGGTGGTCACTGAGTACTTTACTGAACAGGATGGGTGTCCCGAGGGATAGAATGGCCTGCCGTGACACTTAGAAAGCTCTGTGTTGGAGTCAGCACTGCCTCTCCCTGAGTTTGTTACCTTGAAAAGGCTTGTCCGCTTATTTGAGTTTCAGTTTTTCATTGACTGTAAGATACATTTTGTCAGTACAGCTTGAAAGATAAAAATACTATTTCCAAAGAAGCAAGGTAAAATGATATATTTTATTTGCTAAAAATTCATATTTATTTCTTCCCCAGAGTGAGTGTAGTAAGTTTTAAAGGTCTGTTCTATTTATGGATAATTTCAAATGGAATTGTATTACTTAGCTTTGTAAATGCTACTGGTGAAATAAAAGTGTGATAGATAAATTGATGATTTACAAAGATTCACCAAAATGTCACTTCCCCTCTTGTAGCGTGGTGAAGAATTTATAAGAGTGGACACATCTGTATGCTCTTATCTGGATATATGAGGGTTTTTGTTTTGTTTTGTTTTGTTTTTTTGAGACAGAGCCTCATTCAGTCACCCAGCCTGGAGTGCAGTGGCATGATCTCAGCTCACTGCATCCTCTGTCTCCCGGGTTCAAGCAATTCTCCTGCCTCAGCCTCCCAAGAAGGTGGGATTACAGGCGCCCACCATCACACATGGATAATTTTTCATATTTTTAGTGGAGACGGGGTTTCACCATGTTGGCCAGGCTGGTCTTGAACTCCTGACCTCAGGTAATCCAACCGCCTTGGCCTCCCTTAGTGCTGGGATTACAGGTGTGAGCCACTGTGCCCGGCCTCTGAGGGTTTTTGTTGTTGTTGTTGTTGTTGTCGTTGTTTGTTTTTTTGGAGATGCTGTCTTTCTCTGTAGCCCAGCTAGAGTGCAGTGGCGCCATCTCTGTTTACTGCAACCTCCGCCTCCCAGGTTCAAGTGATTCTCCTGTGTCAGCCTCCCAAGGAACTGGGATTATAGGCACCCACTACCACACCTAGCTAATTTTTGTATTTTTAGTAAACATGGGGTTTTAGGCCCGGCACAGTGGCTCATGCTTATAATCCCAGCACTTTGGGAGGCCAAGGTGGGTGGATCACGAGGTCAGGAGTTCCAGACCAGCCTGGCCAACATGGTGAAAACCTGTCTCTACTAAAAATACAAAAAAATTAGCTGAGCATGGTGACAGGCACCTGTAATCCCAGCTACTCAGGAGGCTGAGGCAAGAGAATTGCTTGAACCCGGGAGGTGGAGGTTGCAATGAGCCAAGATCTTGCCACTGCACCCCAGCCCAAACGACAATGCGACAATGCGAGACTCTGTCTCAAAAAACAGACAAACAAACGAACAACAAAAAGACGGGGTTTTGCCATGTTGGCCAGGCTGGTCTCAACCTCCTGACCTCAGGTGATCGTCCGCCTCAGCCTCCCAAGATGCTGGGATTACAAGCGTGAGCCACCACTCCCGGCCCATTCCATTTTCTTTTTATTCCCTAAATTTTAATATGTTTGAGTTTGTCTGTTCCTTTATCACTTTTTTCTTACATAAAAAAAATTCTGCCTAATCCTTCATAAAAAAAAAAAAAAATGTTGCTGTGACTTCTGGAAGTGTTTTGGTTTTTTTTATCTTTCATATTTGAATATATAATAAGTTGACTATTGTTTATGGAATAGAGAAGAATGCAATGCATTTTCCCAAGTAGATGCTAGCCTGGTTTGCCTCATATTTTAATGTGCATGTGATTTCTTTTTCTATTCTACAGTGCCTATTCTCTCATTCATCAACTTTCCATATAAATGCTGGGTCATTAAGACTTTTTCTTCCCTTGGTCTGCTTGCTCATCTCTCTGCTAATACTGTGCTGTCCTGAATATTTTCGTTTGAAAATCTTAGAAATATGTTAGACAAGCAATCACTCTTTTTTTAGATGACTAAAAATCATTAGACATTTGTCATTTTTACTCTGTATGAAAAAGTAGTTTTTCTTGCCTAAAACAACCTGATTTGGGAATTTATGTGATTTCATAGGATTAACATCTGGAAGTGGTGACATTAATGTCATTTTAAAAAACATGTGTCATATTTCCTCTTATTCCTTTCTGCCTTGACATTGTGCAATAGAAATTTTAAAAATTATTGTATTAGTATTATTAAATATCAACTATTGGTTTTATTTTCTTCTCAATTGAATTTAATAAGCCCATTCTCTCTTGGTGTAATCACATGGAATGGGCTCAACTGCCCAGTTAACAAGCGACAGCACATGTAAAATATTGTCTACCAAGGAAAGTCATTGAACACTTACTGTTCAGACTGTGTTTTGGCGTCTGGTTCCCTAAGCACCACTGCAGTGACACAAAATAATAGATCTTCAGCAGAAAAAGTTCTGGCAAATATATTGCATAAGTAATTCTTATTCTTGTTACTTGGGTTGGTGGAATCCCTTTCAAAATGTAAGTTACTAATACAAACGAAGATTGAACTTTGTGAGCAGGCATTTTTAAGAATAAGTAGTCTCAGGACTGATAATATTAACTCACTTATGCACATCAGGTAGGACTTTATTATGGCAGATACTAGAAATGTACAAAGTGAAGTTACAAGGTAACTCCTGGCAGCACATCTTACTCCCTGTATTCTCTAATGAGATGGGTGTTTCTACTTTGCTGTTGCCTTTTTGAAGAGTTCAATTCTAGCATTAGTACTGCTGTGTGGGAGGGAGTATGTGTGAACAGAGTAAGAGTTGTGACAATCAAGTCATAGAATATATGCTTGGAAATTTTAGAATCATGTACATAGCTTATGAATTGAGTATAGGTTCCCAGTGCTGTCAGTCTCACCTATCCTTCTATACATATGTGTGGAATGTTCTAGGACTCCGTGGCTTTTGAGGATGTGGCTGTGAACTTTACCCAGGAGGAATGGGCTTTGCTAGATTCTTCTTAGAAGAATCTCTACAGAGAAATGATGCAGGAAATCTGCAGGAATCTGGCTTCTGTAGGTGAGAATGACAACACCTTTCACTTAATTACAGAAGTATTTCCCTATCATCAGTGCTATTTGTGATTTGGAATGTGGCAAGGGAATGATTTGGTGAAGAAATCAGACATGGGCACTGTGTACAATGAACATGAAATCTAGTAATGTTTCTACAGTTTGTAATAATTCATGATAATTTTGTGGGTCTGCATTTTAGGAAACAAATGGAAAGACCAGTATATTGAAGATCACTTTGAAAAACCTGGGAAAAATACAAGATAATTTGCACTGAGAAGAGGAAATAAAGTCCTCTCAAGGAATATTAGCATGTCATGGACTTAAAAACAAGCAATAAAAACAAATAAGAGTCACTGTAAATTTCTTTCTTTTTAGAAAAATTTCACCCAAAATGTAACGTACTTCAGTGTAGCAGTCAGTGTTTGGAAAACAGTTTACTTGAAAATAGTACTACAAAATTGTGTATATGAATCTTACTATGTTGGTCATAGCCATGCAGGTGGTAGCTGTGTTTTCAGTAGTAACCCATTTACTTTCACATAATTCGGTCATGGCAAAAAAAAAAAAAAAAAAAATGCATTTTCCCTGGTATTGGCAGCAGTGTAAGTCCAAGACCTATTAATAAGTAGAAAGTTACTAAACCAAGCAATAAAAATGTGCTTGTCATTTTTTTACAGAAATCATATGGCACAGAGACTGTGTGAAAGCAAAGAAGGTAGTCAGTATGATGGACAAGTTGTCAGCCAAATTCCAAATCTTGATCTGAATGAGAACATTTCTACTGGATGAAAGCAATGTGAATGTAGTATTTGTGGAAAAGTCTTTGTAGGTCATTCCCTCCTTAATAGGCACATCCTAGCTCACTCAGGATACAAACCATATGGGGAGAAGCAATATAAATGTGAACAGTGTGGGAAATTCTTCGTTTCTGTTCCAGGTGTTAGAAGACACATGATAATGTACAGTGGAAATCCAGCTTATAAATGTACGATATGTGGGAAAGCTTTTCATTTTCTCAATTCAGTTGAAAGACATCAGAGAACTCACACAGGAGAAAAACCCTATAAATGTAAACAATGTGGTAAAGCGTTCACTGTTTCCGGTTCTTGTCTAATACATGAATGAACTCACACTGGAGAGAAACCCTACGAATGTAAGGAATGTGGGAAAACATTCAGATTTTCTTGTTCTTTTAAGATGCATGAAAGGACTCACACTGGAGAAACACCCCATAAATGTACCAAATGTGATAAAGCCTTCAGCTGTTCCACTTCCCTTCGTTACCATGGAAGCATTCATATTGGAGAGAGACCCTAGGAATGTAAACAATGTGGCAAAGCCTTTAGTCGATTGAGTTCCCTTTGTAACCATAGAAGTACTCATACTGGAGAGAAAGCCTATGAATGTAAACAGTGTGACCAAGCCTTCAATCGCCTCAGTTCCCTTCACCTCCAGGAAAGAATTCATACTGGAGAAAAACCCTATGAATGTAAGAGGTGCGGTAAAGCCTACACTCGTTCCAGTCACCATACTCGCCATGAAAGGAGTCATGATATAGAGGCTGCGTGTAGTGACTCAGCCTATAATCCCAGCAATTTGGGAAGCTAAGGTGTGTGTATTGCTGGAGCCCAGGAGTTCATAACTAGCCTGGATTAAAACAATGTGAAACAACCTGGGCAACATGGTGAAACCCTGTCTCTACAAAAAATAAAATAATGCCAGGCACGGCGGCTCACTCCAGGTACTCAGGAGGCTGAGGCAGAAGAATGGCGTGAATCCAGGAGGCGGAGCTTGCAGTGAGCCGAGATTGCACCACTGCACTCCAGCTTGGGAACAGAGTGAGATTCCATCTCGAAAGAAAGAAAGAAAGAAAGAAAGAAAGAAAGAAAGAAAGAAAGAAAGAAAGAAAGAAAGAAAGAAAGAAAGAAAGAAAGAAAGAAAGAAAGAAAGAAAGAAAGAAAAGAAAAGAAAGAAAGAGAGAAAGAAAGAAAGAGAGAAAGAAAGAGAGAAAGAAAGAGAGAAAGAAAGAGAGAAAGAAAGAAAGAAAGAAAGAAAGAAAGAAAGAAAGAAAGAAAGAAAGAAAGGAAAGAAAGAAAGAAAGAAAGAAAGAAAGAAAGAAAGAAAAAGAAAGAAAGAAAGAAAGAAAGAAAGAAAGAAAGAAAGAAAGAAAGAAAGAAAGAAAGAAAGAAAGAAAGAAAATAATTAGCTGGGCATGGTGGCACATTTCAGTTGTCTTAGTTCTTTTTCAAGGACATAAAAAGCCACGGGGGGTTGGGGGGAAATCCTGTGCATGCCGATCACGGGGTCAGGAGATCGAGACCATCCTGGCCAACATGGTGAAACCTCGTCTCTGCTAAAAATACAAAAATTAGCTAGGTGTGGTAGCGTATGCTTACAATCCCAGCTACTCAGGAGACTGAGGCAGGAGAATCGCTTGAACCCAGGAGGCGGAGGTTGCAGTGAGCCGAGATTGTGCCATGGCACTCCAGCCTGGCGACAGAGTGAGACACCATCTCAAAAATAAATAAATAAATAAATAAATAAATAAATAAATAAAGCCCCTGGAATGTAAGAAATGTGGTAAAACATTTACTCTTTCCCATTGCCTCAAAAACATGAAAGAGCTCACACTGCAGAGAAACCTTAAGAATGTAGGAAATGTGGTCAAGCCTTCAGATTTTCCTGTTTTTGAAGATTTGGGAGGACTCAGAGTGGAGAAAAGCCTTTTTAATTTTAAAAATTTTAAAAATTTTAAAAATTTAAATTTGTGGTAAGGCCTTCAGTTGTGTTAGTTCCATTTGAAGACATCAGCTCATTCCTGAGAAAAACCCTATGAATGTCCCGAATGTGGGAATGTTTCATTTCCCTCATACCCACTGAAGGACATATGAAAATGCACATTGTAGCTGGCTGGACCTTGTAAATACAAGAACGTATACAGGATTAAAACTCTAATAGTTTAGAAACTGCAAGAATATTTTCAGTTTTCAGATTTACTTGAAAAGTCATGTGAAAACTCCCACTGGAAAGAAGTTCTATAAGTGAAGCTTTTCTAATTTGGAAAGCCTGATGCAAATTAATTATCGTGCAGTGCTTGAAAAAAATGTATGAAATTTAACATAAGTTACAAGTGTATTGTTTTTATCAGTGGCTCATTCTTAAAGAGTCTTGAGTATGCATTTCATCTTGTTTTGCAGGGAAACCTTGAGGTGAGAGTTCTGTCAATGCTCTTTAAGCAGTAGTACTTGAATTTCAGAGATAATGATATTTTCTTAAGTTTGTTGGTAGAATGTTTGTCTCTTCATTTGATAATGTGCTGGATTCATGGTTGAATTTTGATGTTTTTCTAATATGTAAATAAGTTTAATTTTTTTTTTTTTGAGATGGAGTCTCACTCTGTTGCCCAGGCTGAAGTGTGGTGGTGTGATCTTGGCTCACTACAACCTCCGCCTCCTGGGTTTAAGTGATTCTCCTGCCTCAGCCTCCTGAGTAGCTGGGACTACAGGTGCCCACCACTACGTCCAGCTAATTCTTTGTATTTTTAGTAGAGACAGGGTTTCGCCATGTTGGCTATGCTGGTCTTGAACTCCTGACCTCATGATTTGCCCGCCTTGGCCTCCCAAAGTCCTGGGATTGCAGGCATGAGCCACCGCACCCGACCAGATAAGTTTCATTTGTATGTATTGTCCTCTGATTAATGGACCAGTGAACAATGATTGTGAATTGTTAGGATTGTCTTACTAGCCTCATTTGGCAAATTTTGGTTATCCCTTGTCCATTACACATATTCCACCATTTTTTATTAAAGGAAAAACTACTCTTGATGTAAAGATGTTTATTTTTTGCTAATAATGAGTTGGTATTAATTCCTAAGTACATAAACTTTACCATAGAGTATCATCTCGTGAGTTCTTTGCATCTGTTGCCCTTTATTCTTTATTATTTCTGTCGTTATTTGGATCGTTCACTTTGAATGAAGGAGAGAGAATTGAAATAGGACAATATGTTGCAACCAATCAGAGGGAAGAAACATTCAGTCTCTCAGTCACATATGATAGTGTTGGGCTTTTCATGGATGCCTTTGGTATTGTAGTAGATAGTATTACACCATTATGGTATTATAATTTATATACTGTATTTTATAGTATTACAGTCTTACCAGTCAGTGTCACGTGATTCAGTTCCCTACCAACCAACAGACAAGCCAATCACATCCTCCTGTAGGAACAAAGGAGCATGCTCGGCCGGGTGCGGTGGCTCACGCCTGTAATCCCAGCACTTTGAGGGGCTGAGGCGGGCGGATCAGGAGGTCAGGAGTTTGAGACCAGCCTGACCAACATGGTGAAATCCCATCTCTACTAAAACTACAAAAATTAGTCGGGCGTGGTGGCATGTGCCTGTCCTCCCAGCTACTCAAGAGGCTGAGGCAGGAGAATCTCTTGAACCCAGGAGGCAGAGGTTGAAGTGAGCTGAGATTGTACCTTTACACTCTGGCCTGGGTGACAGAATGAGATTGTCTAAAAAAAAAAAAAAGAAACCATTACAATGAACACATTTTTGCCAATGAGAAATAAACTTGTTTATTCCATGTTTTCAGGGTTCAATGAACTCTTGGAAAGCATTTTCTGCATCCTGCTGGTTGTGTAAGTGTTTTCCCCGCAAAAAGTTGTCAAGATGCTTAAAGAAGTGGTAGTTGGTTGGCGAGAGGTCAGATGAATATGGCAGATGAGGCAAAACTTCATAGCCCAGTTTATTCAACTTTTGAAGCCCTGGTTGTATGACATGTGGTCAGGCGTTGTGCAGAACTGGGCCCTTCCTGTTGACCAGTACTGGCTCCAGATGCTGTAGTTTTCTGTGCATCTCATCGAATGGCTTGGCATACTTCTCAGATGTAATGATTTCACCAGGATTCAAAAACTGTAGTGGATCAGAAGACCAGCAGCTGACCACCAAACAGTGACCATGACCATTTTGGTGCAAGCTGGACTTTGGGAAGTGGTTTGGAGCTTCTTCTCAGTTCAACCACTGAGCTGGCTGTTGTATGAAATCCACTTTTCGTGGCATGTCATAATCTGATCAAGAAATGGTTCATTGTTGTTTCACTGAATAAGAGAAGATGGCACTTGAAAAGGATGCTTTTTAAAATATTTGGTCAGCTCATGAGGCACCCACTTATCAAGCTTTTCCAACTTTCCAACTGGCTTCAAATGCCAGATGACCATAGAATGGTCGACATTCAGTTGTTTGCCAACTTCTCGTGTGTCTGTAAGAAGATCAAATTCACTGGTTGCTCTCAATTGGTCGTTATCAACTTCCGGCGGCTGCCCTCTACGCTCCTCATCTTCAAGGCTCTCGCCTCCTTTGCAAAATTTCTTGAACCACTGCGCTGTACATTACTTAGCAGTTCCTGGGCCAAATGCGTGCATATTGTGAGTTGTCTCCCCTGCTTTAGGACCCATTTTGAACTCAAATAAGAAGGTTGCTTGAATTTGCTTTTTGCCTGACATCATTTCTATAGTCTAAAATAAATAAGTCATTAGAAAAAAAAAAAAGACAAGAAATGCCAATTAAAATGATGAATAACATAACCACATTTATTTAAGAGTGTATTCCAGTATCAAACAGCAAATTCCAAGAATGCAAAAACTGCCATTACTTTTGTACTCACCTTATAGTAATTTGTGTGATTTCTTCTTTTCTTTGTTAGCCTGGCTTGATAGTGACCAATTTTGTTGATCTTCATGAAGAAACAGTTTTGTTCTATTGCGTTCTTCTGTTGATTTTCTGTTTTCAGTGCCATTGACTTCTCATCTTGTTCTTATTTCTTTTGAGTGAATTTGGCTTATATTGTTCTTTTTCTTTTTCTTTCTTCTTTTTTTTTTTTTTTTTTTTGAGGCTTAGTTTCTCTCTGTCGTCCAGGCGACCTTGCTCTGTCGCATGAGGTCAGGAGATCAAGACCATCCTGGCTAACAAGGTGAAACCCCGTCTCTACTAAAAATACAAAAAATTAGCCGGGCGTGGTGTCAGGCGCCTGTAGTCCCAGCTACTCAGGAGGCTGAGGCAGGAGAATAGCATGAACCCAGGAGTTGGAAATTGCAGTGAGCCGAGATCGTGCCACTGCACTCCAGCATGGGTGACAGAGCAAGATTCCGTCTCAAGAAAAGAAAAAAAAGAAAATGTATTAGCTGGGCATGGCGGTGCATGCCTGTAATCTCAGCTATTCGGGAGGCTGAGGCAGGAGAATTTCTTGAACTGAGAGCCGGGAGGCAGAGGTTGCAGTGAGCCGAGATCATGCCACTGCAGGCCAGTGTGGGCTACAGAGCGAGACTCTCTCTCAGAAAAAAAATAATAATAATAACATATATATATACACACACACACACAGACACACACACATTTTTACATATATATATATATGAAGTATATCCTATGAGAGTAGGTGTTCCAGAAAACCTCATTTACACACAGAATCTGAATGGGGGCCCATGTCACACCCGCCATTTTTTCATCTTTGCGGCTGGGCGTTTCTCCTCTTCTCTGCTGGACTCTGCTGTTTCCCACAAGGTCTTCAGATAGTCTGCCCTGAATCCTACAACTAGGAGATGAGAAACACAGAGTGACACCAGCAGGAGAACATAAACATGCGGTGATAGTTGTCCTCCTCCTGCAGAGTCCAGTGCAGCTGGTGCCCTAGCTAAGCCTGGGGGCCAGCATGCCCGATGGTAGTCTGGGAATGCTGCAGTCAGGGTCCCCACAATGGGCACCCAGCCTGTGCCCTTGCACTCTGCATGACCGTGACCATTGTCACCTCAAAGTCCCTGGGTACAGATCAATGCATCCTACCAGAGCTGCATGTGAGGAAGGACCACGTGAGTCCCGGGAAAGAACTGAGGCCCTGCAGGGGGAGGTGGCTAGGACCAAGACCTGATACCTATGTGGAGAATCGTCTGTGGGTGTGAGTGGCACTGTGGCGTCAACTCCCGGGTTCTGCTGCTCCCCCTCCTCAAAGATTAGGTCCTGAGCTGGGGCTGGCGTGTGTGTGGCACCTGGAACTGTAGGGCCACCACCCATGTGTGAGGCCATCATGGGGACCTGAACACGGTGTCGTCTGCAGACCCCACCCGTCCATTGGCCCCAATTCCTGGCCAGCTTCTGCCAAGGTGAGAGGGTGGAATTTGGAAGGTGGGTGTAAGCTGAAGCCTCTCCCCCAGTGGCTGACGTACAGGGTGACACTCTCTGTGTGGGGGAAAGAGAGATCAGACGGTTATTGTGTCTATGGAGAAAGACGAAGACATAAGAAAGTCCATTTTGATCTGTACTAAGAAAAATTCTTCTGCCTTGAGATGCTGTTCATCTGTAACCCCAGCCCCAATCCTGTGCTCACAGAAGCATGTGCTGTGTTGACTCAAGGTTGAATGGATTTAGGGCTGTGCAGGATGTGCCTTAGTGAAAATGTGTTTGCAGGCAGCATGCTTGATAAAAGTCATCACCATTCTCCAGTCTTGAGTACCCAGGGACACAGTGCACTGCGGAAAGCGTCAGGGACCTCTGCCCAAGAAAGCCTCGGTATTGTCCAAGGTTTCTCCCCACTGAGGCAGCCTGAGATATGGCCTCCTGGAAAGAGAAAGACCTGACCATCCCCCAGTCCGACCCCCATAAAGGGTCTGTGCTGAGGAGGATTGGTGAAAGAGGAAGGCCTTTTTGCCCTTCAAGAGAAGGCATCTGTCTCCTGCTCATCCCTGGGAATGGAATGTCTCGGGGTAAAACCTGACCATACATTCTATTTACTGAGATAGGAGAAAACCGTCTTATGGCTGGAGGTGAGACATACTGGCGGCAATACTGCTCTTTACTGTATGGAGATGTTTGTGTAAAGTCAAACATCAATCTGGCCGACGTGCACATTGAGGCACAGCACCTTTCCTTAAACTTATTTATGACACAGAGTCCTTTGCTCACATGTTTTCCTGCTGACCCTCTCCCCACCACTACCCTGTAATCCTGCCACATCCCCCTTGCTGAGATAGTAGAGATAGTGATCAATAAATACTGAGGGAACTCCAGAGACCGGTGCCGGTGCGGGTCCTCCATATGCTAAGCGCAGGTCCCCTGGGCCCACTTTTCATCCTCTATACTTTGTCTCTGCATCTTATTTCTTTTCTCAGTCTCTCGTCTCCACCTTTTGAGAAATACCCACAGGTGTGGAGGGGCAGGCCCCCTTCACTCATGCCACCCTTGCCCTCACCTAGCTCTCTCATAGCTGGGATTCTAAGGGGTCTGCCCCAGGGTTGCATGCCCACTGCCAATCAGAGGTGAGCACGTCGATGCCTCCTGGATGTGGGGTTACTGGTGGTCAAGGCCTGGCAGTGTGTGGAGGATCTTCTCAGAGGGGCCATGGGGCCAGGGATGGGGCACTAACTCCACCCTGCACAGGAACCACAGTCCCCAGCCAAGCCGGCCCAAGTATTCCAGGTGCTGTCCACCCCGCATGCACACGTCCAGGCTCCAGGTGGCCTGGCAGAGAGGGATGGCCTGGTGGGCTGCTGAGAAGCCAGAATGAAGGGGACGTTCACTGCCATCCGCAGTCTGGCAGTCAGGAGCAGGGAGGCTGTGGTCTGGTGAGCGAGGGGGATTGGGGAAGAGCGGGCAGCCCAGTCGGCCTGATTTACCAGTGAATGAGCTGTGGGCGGAGCTGCTCCTGGCTGAGGGCTTGGGTTGGGGCAGTATGTTTGGACCTCCTGGGCTCCAGGCTGCCAGGTGCCTACCCAGGGTCTGAATGTCCTACTGTGACCTGTTTCCTCACCTGGCCCAGAGGACAGATAGGGAAGGCTTCTTTTGAGGATAAGGCAGGGTAATCCCTGTAGGCCCTCATTAGCTTGCCTATCCTCCAGGTCTTTTTGATTTCTTTTTTCTCTTCTTTGAAACTCTGGAGAATTGTCCTCCAGCCTGTCTTCAGCTGGGGAGGTGGAAAGGCTGGACCTTGCCCTTGGCTTCAGGGCCCCTTCTGGGTGCCCCCTCCTCCTAGGGTTTTTAAAAGCATATACTTGGCAACATACCCTGTACCTGAGAGAGCTGCAGAGAACCTCCTGCGTGTCCAAACCAGAACACTTTGTTCCCTGACCCTCATCACACCCCAAAGCCCAAATCCTTTCAGGTGGCCAGCTTCAGACAAGAGTCTGAACTCAATGCTTGTTTTCTGGGGTCTACACAGGCCCGTATGATGGGGCTATCTCCATTCTACCCCTGTGCCTCCCCCAATCCATTAGGAGCCTCAATTCCAGTGATCCCTAACTGGGAGCAAGGTTCCCCAGGCAAGGAATGCAGCCCTCCCCAGGATGCTGGCCTGGCCATGTCCCAGTGGACATCAGTCCTGGAGCAAGAGGTCCAAGGCAGGGAGTTTCACCCCCCATTTCTCCAGGTGTGGTGACCTTTCTGGGTTCCTAGCCTTCAAGATGGGATTTTTACACTGTACCACAGTGGGGGAAACTGAGGCACAGGGCTGGTGAGCAGTAAAGAAAGAAAACCTCTGTGACTAGGAAACATGTCCCTTGCCCAGCACAGCCACTCCAGGATAGCACCCTTTGGGATGCACCGCTGAGCTGTTCTTGGCACGTGGCATGGCAGCTTGTGGAGTTGGGGGTGGGGGTGTGGCAGGAGCAGGTAATTTTGGACCCACCATGGGGAGGAATGGGACATTGCCCCTTTCCCCACACCTTGGGCACAGCAGCAATTTTCTTCTCTGATGTGTGTGGGCACCAATGCCTATGTGGGTGTGGGTGCGTCCTCCCCTTTTGTTGATGAAGAACCTTCCTGCAGCCTTTGGGGTGGGTATGGGCACCATGTGTGCCTGGCAGCAGGGTGGTGCCTGTGGAGGCTTGGCTGCTATATGTCTCACTGCCACCTCCCCAGGGGAAGCAGACCCTGTGCCCTTAGTGCCCCTCATGCCCAGTCCCTCACATTCTTCACTTGGCATCCCCCTGCCTGATTCTCCCAACTCAGCCCCTGCCAGGTTTCTCCAGGGGCTGTGGGCCCTGGGATGGGATCAAAGGAGGCAGCAACTGTGCTGCCTGCCTCTACCTGAAGTCGGGGATTCCTGGCCGCTACTGGCATCTGGTGGGTAGGGTAGATGGGGAGGTCAGGGGTCAGTTTTTCCACTCCCCAGCCGGCACTGCCTAAGTCACTAGGTGTAACTGGCCTGGAGGCTGATCTGTGTCCTCCACAGTCCCCTGATGCATTATATTGAAGCCAGCCCTTGTGTGAATGACAAGACCTGTTGTTACCACCCGGATGAAACCAGAACCGAAAGACTGTTGCACTTGGGCCCAGAGCCTGGGGCTGAGGCTGCCATGACCACCCTGTTCTCTTCCTTCTGGGGTCCCCAGGAAGCTCCCAGGACTGAATGATCCCCACAAAACACAGTGGCCAGGATGGGAGGGCTGGAGATCAACTGCCCCCCCGCCCCTACCACCGCAACCAAGAGGCCCCCATGGAGGTTGGCCCTGAGCTGTGGGTCCCTGTGGGATGCAGGCTCCCACGGATACTTCAGGGGATGAGCATGGGTCCTCCTGACTGACAGGAGCCTGGTGGGCACTGGGCGTGTGGGGTCTGTGTAGGTGGGTTGGACAGCACTGGGCCTAGCCAGGGAGCCAGGGACTAGTGAGGCCAAAGTGGGCAGCAATATGTTGCCAGAACCAAAACTACAGTGCAACCAGCCCAGCTGGTAGGGAGAAGGAGGCCTGCCTAGCAGGACCATCCACTCCTGTCCCGGTCCCAAGCCCAGACTGCCTGCCTGTACTGGACATTGCCTGGTCCAGGAGGCCTGGGTATGATGGTCAGGTGGTGTGTCCCTGGGTTCCAGGCCTGGGTGTTCCCTTGGGAGCTGAGCATCCTCTGGGCAGAAGGAGGGTCTGTGGTCCACTGTTTGCATCTGCCCCTGGGGGTTTGCCGCCACCTCAGCTTCTCAGCCCACATGGGGACGTGGCCAGGGCTCCTCACCTGCTCTGTGGCTCCAGGTCTGATTAGCTCACTTGGTGACTCTGAAAGCTTCCTCCCCAAAGCTTGGGTCCTCATCTGTGGGAATGGGGTGTCCCAGGCCCCCTGCAGGCAGGAACCCACCCCCAGCTCCTCTGGTGGGCCCTCCTGGGCTTTCTTACCTACTGGCTTCTGAGACCCAGCTGGCCAAGCTTGGTGTCCTATTTTTATTTTGGCCTTTTTCTCAGTGTGTGTTTTCTATAACTACTGCTGTGTAGAACCTCTATATGAGTTTTTGGTAGAGAATCTTGCCCATCCAGAGGTCTCCCACACCAGAGAGCCTCCATTCAGCACCCCTGGGCTGGTCCTGCCTGTGCTCCGCTTGGTGTGAATGTTGAGTGTGACTGATCCACACGGCTGTTTGACCCTGCATCTCCTTCTTTCTTGTTGCTGAGGCCAGTTCTGTTCTGTCTTTCTCCACCTGAACTGCACTTGAAGGTAAGATGAAGGATGAGAAGTGGTTGCTAAGAAGGATCCTCCTGCAGCGAATCCACCGTGAGGAGGCTGCACTGGCCCAGCCTGTCCTTTCCTTCTCTAAGCTCATTCCAGAGGTCGGCAAGGGGCAGCCTGTCCCTGCCTGCTCTTCTGGCCCGTAAATCAAGAATGGATTTTATATTTCCAAATGGTTGAACAAATAAAAAAATAACACTTCATGACACTGAGACGTTTCTATGTCCATAAGTAAAGTTTTATGGGGGTGCAGTCATGCCCATCTCTTCACAGGCCACCTGCAGAAGCTGCTGTCGTTCAGCCAGGGCAGAGATGCATTCCTGAGACAAAGATCAGCTGGCATAGCTGAAAATACTGACTCCTGGCTCTTTAGGGAAACAGTTTCCAGTCCCTGGTTTAAAGGCTGTGTGGCAGGACACCAGGATCTTGGTCAGATTTTTCCTCATTCAGAGCCTGCTGTGGCCTTCGCTAGTATGTCTGCAAAGTTTGAGTGCTATGGTGCCTCTCATGGGGGCGTTGAGCTCTGTCGTGCTAGATTTAAGGATGTCTGCCTCATGGTCATGTCTCACCAACAGAGACCCTGTGGCTAGATTCAAACTAGCAGGAACAGTTGGTCTTTGGCAGCAGGGATAGCTTAGAGCTGAGCTGCCACCCACCCTGAGGTGGTCCCATGACACCCACTGTCTGGGTCAAGGTTGGGGCAGGGCTAGTGTCCTGAGCTGCTGTGCGATGTGGATCGTAATAGCCAGGGGGGGAGAGGGGGCTGCTATTACTCCCCATATCACGGGGGGTGCCTCACCCCCCTGCGATGTGGATCGTAATAGCCAATCACTCCCCCTTGCAATGTGTGTCCATTATTAGCAGTCTCTTTTGTTCAGGATATTAGGAACAATTTCACAGGTTGTGTGTACACAGCCTGCGATTGGAGAACAAATACCATAATCTGCACCTCCGGATATTAGGAAACATATCACACAATGGGTGTACACTTTTTGGGAGATTTGGGGTAATGTCGTCCTGTGTTTCCCTGAATATTCGGAGACACATCACAGGGCGGCTGTATACCCACTACTCTCTTGGCAGGAACATCATACTTTACCTACTGGAAATTAGGAGCAATATCACAGACTGGGTGTCAAGCCACTGTCATATTGGAAGTAATATCATGCTCTTCCCCACACGTTATGAGGAACAATATCACAGGGGGGTATGTACCTTCTCTGGTAGTGGGAGTAGTATCATCATTTCTTCCTTTAGATGACAGGAACAATATCACAGGGTGAGTGTACACCCCGTGTGTTTTTGGAAGCAATGCCATTATCTCTTCTTCTAGGTTTTACGATTCATATCACAGGTGGGGTGTATACCCCTTGTTATATTGGATGGAGTCTCATTCTCTTTCAACCTGTATCTTTAGAACAATATCCCATAGGGGCTGTCCATCCCTTCAATATTTGTACTACTACCATCTTCTCCTTTCCTGGATATAAGAAACAATATCACAGGAGGGGTGTACACCCCTTGCAATACTGGTAATAACATCACCTCTCCCCTGTGGTTATTAAGGACAAAATCCCAGGGTGGCTGTAAGGTTGCTACTTTATTGGGAGTAATATCATCCACTCACCCCATGGATAAGAGGAGCCATATCACTGAAGAAGTGTCCACCCTCTTTGATATTGTCAGCCATGTCATCTTCTTCCCACCTGGATATTAGGAATGATACCCCAGGGTTGGGGGCGGTGTACACCCACTGCCATATCGAAAGTAAAATCAGCCTCTTTCCCGCTGGATATTAGGAAGTATATCACAGGTGTGTGTGCACCTTCTGGGATATTGGGAGTACTATCAGCCTCCACCCCGCTGCATATTAGAAACAATATACGGGGGGCAAGGAGGTTACAGCCCCTGCGATATTGAGGGCAATATTCTTCTCTTTCCCCTGTATAGTAGGAACTACATCACAGGGGTCTGTACACCTTCTGCGATATTGGGATTAATGTTATCCTGTCCCCCACTGAATGTCAAAAACAGTATCACAAGAGGGTGTACACTCCTCGGGATATGGCCAGTAATGTCATCGTCTCTACCTTTGGATACTAGGAACAACATCACAGAGGGTATGTACACTGCCCTGCAATATTGGGTATAATGTTATCCTCTCTTCCCCTGGATATTAGGAACGATATCCCTAGTGGTGGGAGGTGGAGTACATTAAGAACAATATCACTGGGTGGGTGTACACCCCCTGTGATATTGGGTGCAGTATCATCCTCTGTTCCCTAGGATATTAAGAACAATATCACAGGAGGGGTGTACAGCCACAGCCCCTGCATTATTGAGAGCAATAGCATCTTCTCCACTCTCGATATAAGGAACAATATCCCAGGGTGGGTGTACATCCCCTGCGACACGGGGCATAATGTCATCGTCTCCCAATATGGAAATTGGGCATAGTGTCACAGGGGGGTGTATGCCTTCTTCGATATTGGGAGCAATATCATCGTCTCCCCTCAGGATTGTAGGCAACATACCGAAGGGGCTTCGATATTGGGAGCAATATCATCGTCTCCCCTCAGGATTGTAGGCAACATACCGAAGGGGCTTTACAACTCATGCGATATGGGCAGTAATATCATCCTCTCCCCACCTAGATGTCAGGAACTATATCACAGGTGGCTGTACATGTCTTGCGATATTGGGAGTCATATCATCCTCTCCCATCATGGATATTAAGAACAATATTACAAAGGTGGTGTACACCCCCTGCATATTGAGAGAAATATTATGCTCTCCCCTTCGGGATATTAAGAACAATATCACAGGAGGTGTGTACAACCACTGCGATATTGGGAGTAATATCATCCTCTCCCCCTGAATATAAGAAACAATATCACAGGAGGATGTACACCCCTTGTGATATTGGGAGTCATATCATTTTCTCTCCCTCTGGATATTCGGAACAATATCACAGTGGGTGTGTACACCCCCTACGATATTACCGCTAGTATCATCGTCTCCCTCCCAGGATATAGGGAACAATATCACAAGGGGCTGTAAACCCCCTGCAATATTGGGAGTAATATCTTCCTCTCCCCCGCTGGCTATTAGGAGCAATGTCACAGAAGGGGTGTACACCCCCTGCTCTATTGCGAGTGATATCGTCCTCTCCGTGCCTGGATATTAGGAACCACATCACTAGGGAGAGTACACCTCCCACAATATTGAGACTAATATCATCTTCTCGCCCCCTGGATATTAGGAACCATATCACGGGGGTGGTGTACACCCCCTGCGAAATCGGAAGAAATATCATCCTTTCCACCTTTGGAACACTTTTGAACAGAGCTTTGTATGTGGGGAAGACTCGAGTGATTAATCGAATGTTTCATCAGGTGCGGTTCTTCTGTTTTCCAGTTTTGACACAACATTTGGTGAAATTTCCAGAGACTCCTGTGGTCAGCCTCACGGTTTCACTCTGTCACTTTCTAATGCAGTATTCTTTGGGAGTCTTTTAAATTAAGCGCCGTCATTTAAAAATAAGTTTTATAATATGCAGTTTCAGGTTAATTCTTTACGCTTGTGTCTCAGGCGGTGGCTCCCCACCTGTGAGTAGTCAGAAAGGTTCACGCAGATTTCCAGGGCGGCCTTTGCATTTCCTGGAACTATTAAGAGCGCGTTCCTGCTTCCGCGGTGATTGGCACGCAGTGTACGTGAGGCCTTGGGTGGCTTAGCATCTTCTGCAGGCTTAGAGGTCACTTTCTGTTCTTCCCCAAGCCTGCTCTGCCAAGTGTTCACTGCGGGCGACGGTCACACTGTCTGGCACAGGCCACCGAGGCCACAGGGCAGACTCCACGTAGAGGAGTCTGCAGAATGGCAGAGCCCGGCCCCCTCGCCACCCTTCACAGGGAGTAGAAAGCGCAAGCCTGTGATCAGAGCCGTGCTAGCCCAGAAAGCCTCCGAACAGGTTTAATCGAGGAATTGACTCCAACCAACTGCCCATGTTTAGGATGTGTCTGAGTTTTTGTGATTTTTCCTGCACTGAAGCTACTGGGCTGGCTCTGAGTCACCGTCATGGGACTTCACGTTGCTCCGACAGGAAGTGGCGGGGGAGGTGGGCCGCATAGAGTCTTGCGACAGTGACAATGAAGGGCTTGTTGCCTCTTGGGACAGCGAGTTCAAGCTCTTTGTAATTGTCAGTGTAAACAGTGACCCATTGAGGACACGGCTGTAATTCAGGGTGGCATGATTGATTGTCAACCTTGGTATCAGGTACCTGCCTCTAAAGTGATGGTACCCATACTCCTGCTCCAGGAGGGCAGCTCCTGCCAAACACGCATGCCCCTGGGCCCCTGCATCCAAGGTCTTGCTGCCAGCCAGGACTACAGCTGTGGGTGCAGCGGGGTCTTCATGGTACTGAGCACTTGTCGCTTTGCTTGTGGGGCACAGCCCTCTGTCCCTCGGCATCCCCAGTACATCTCCTCTGTCCCACCCCCCGTCGATGGGTCCCCCGGCCGCCGTGGGTGCGGGTGGGGGCGGCGGCCGGGGGGCCGATCGCGGGGGGTGTCCCACCCCCCGTCGATGGGTCCCCCGGCCGCCGTGGGTGCGGGTGGGGGCGGCGGCCGGGGGGCCGATCGCGGGGGGTGTCCCACCCCCCGTCGATGGGTCCCCCGGCCGCCGTGGGTGCGGGTGGGGGCGGCGGCCGGGGGGGCCGATCGCGGGGGGTGTCCCACCCCCCGTCGATGGGTCCCCCGGCCGCCGTGGGTGCGGGTGGGGGCGGCGGCCGGGGGGCCGATCGCGGGGGGTGTCCCACCCCCCGTCGATGGGTCCCCCGGCCGCCGTGGGTGCGGGTGGGGGCGGCGGCCGGGGGGCCGATCGCGGGGGGTGTCCCACCCCCCGTCGATGGGTCCCCCGGCCGCCGTGGGTGCGGGTGGGGGCGGCGGCCGGGGGGCCGATCGCGGGGGGTGTCCCACCCCCCGTCGATGGGTCCCCCGGCCGCCGTGGGTGCGGGTGGGGGCGGCGGCCGGGGGGCCGATCGCGGGGGGTGTCCCACCCCCCGTCGATGGGTCCCCCGGCCGCCGTGGGTGCGGGTGGGGGCGGCGGCCGGGGGGCCGATCGCGGGGGGTGTCCCACCCCCCGTCGATGGGTCCCCCGGCCGCCGTGGGTGCGGGTGGGGGCGGCGGCCGGGGGGCCGATCGCGGGGGGTGTCCCACCCCCCGTCGATGGGTCCCCCGGCCGCCGTGGGTGCGGGTGGGGGCGGCGGCCGGGGGGCCGATCGCGGGGGGGTGTCCCACCCCCCGTCGATGGGTCCCCCGGCCGCCGTGGGTGCGGGTGGGGGCGGCGGCCGGGGGGCCGATCGCGGGGGGTGTCCCACCCCCCGTCGATGGGTCCCCCGGCCGCCGTGGGTGCGGGTGGGGGCGGCGGCCGGGGGGCCGATCGCGGGGGGTGTCCCACCCCCCGTCGATGGGTCCCCCGGCCGCCGTGGGTGCGGGTGGGGGCGGCGGCCGGGGGGCCGATCGCGGGGGGTGTCCCACCCCCCGTCGATGGGTCCCCCGGCCGCCGTGGGTGCGGGTGGGGGCGGCGGCCGGGGGGCCGATCGCGGGGGGTGTCCCACCCCCCGTCGATGGGTCCCCCGGCCGCCGTGGGTGCGGGTGGGGGCGGCGGCCGGGGGGCCGATCGGGGGGGGTGTCCCTCCCCCCGTCGATGGGTCCCCCGGCCGCCGTGGGTGCGGGTGGGGGCGGCGGCCGGGGGGCCGATCGGGGGGCGTGTCCCTCCCCCCGTCGATGGGTCCCCCGGCCGCCGTGGGTGCGGGTGGGGGCGGCGGCCGGGGGGCCGATCGGGGGGCGTGTCCCTCCCCCCGTCGATGGGTCCCCCGGCCGCCGTGGGTGCGGGTGGGGGCGGCGGCCGGGGGGCCGATCGGGGGGCGTGTCCCTCCCCCCGTCGATGGGTCCCCCGGCCGCCGTGGGTGCGGGTGGGGGCGGCGGCCGGGGGGCCGATCGGGGGGCGTGTCCCACCCCCCGTCGATGGGTCCCCCCGGCCGCCGTGGGTGCGGGTGGGGGCGGCGGCCGGGGGGCCGATCGCGGGCCGTGTCCCACCCCCCGTCGATGGGTCCCCCGGCCGCCGTGGGTGCGGGTGGGGGCGGCGGCCGGGGGGCCGATCGGGGGGCGTGTCCCACCCCCCGTCGATGGGTCCCCCGGCCGCCGTGGGTGCGGGTGGGGGCGGCTGCCGGGGGCAATGGGTGGCAGCTGTTGGTTTTGAGATTACTAGGGGTGCCTTGCAGATATCACAGAATTTATGTTCACCTGTTACCGTAAGGGAATTGGTGGCGTCCTCTCCCTTTCCTGATATCTGGAAGAATATCACAGGTTGTACCACTGTGTCTTCCATTCTGGGAGTAAGATGGATCTGTCTGCCTTGGAATATTAAGTAGAATGTTCCAGGGTGGCTGTTCACCCTCTGCCATGTTGGGAGTTATAATAACCTCTCCCCTCCATGGATATTAGGAACAATATCCCAGGCTGGGTGTTCCCCTCCTGCTATACGGTATGTAATAACACCCTCTCCCTTCCACGATATTAATAATGATATCGCCGGGGTGGTGAACACAGCCTGTGCATTATTATCATCCTCCACCTCTCCAGGTACTGGAATCAATATCACAGAAGATCTGTCCACTTCCTGCGATACGTGGAGGAATAGCCTAGACGTCTTCCGGGAATATTATGAGTAATATTACCGTGTGGCTGTCTATTCATTGCTATGTTGGGAGTCATGTCATACTCTACATCCCTGGATATTAGGATCAGTGTCACGGGGTGAGTGTACACCTACTGCAATATTAAAACTAAAGTCTTGCTCTCCGTCCCTGGATATCAGGAACCATATCACAGGTAGGTGTACACTCCTCGTGGTATTAGGAGTAATAATATGGTTATTAATCATCAATGATCGATTTTAATAATTATCAATGATTCTAATTATTAATTGGATACAATTATTAATTGTGGATAATTGTTTTAAACACATGATTCGGCATGCCTGAAATTAATTATTAATATTAATGTCATTGAACAATATTATTAGTCTCTAATACTAATTATTATTTCATTACCTGCATCAATGTGTATTGATTTAAGGAACATTAGTTGTTGATATCATTATTTAATTATTAATAGTCATATTATTATTAATTATTATGACAAATCCTTAATATATGAAACCAGTATTAATTTTTACTATGTTTTCTGTGATCATTAATATTGATAACTACGAATAATTTTTATAATATTTATTAATATTAATAATTAATAGACTTGTTCCTGATATCCACTGGGGAGCAGATGATATTACTTTCAATATCACAGAAGGTGTACACGCCCCCTGTGATAGTACTACCAATTTCCGTGTGGGAGGGGATGATATGATACCCAATATAACAGGGAGCAGGTACTCTCCCGGGATAGTGTTCTGAATAATCAGGGAGGAAGAGGTTGATATGACATCTGATACACCTGGTGAGTGTGGACACATTGAGGGTCTACACCTGTCTGTGAAAGACATCATAATTTGCAGAGGGGATGCTATAACTCATAACTCACAATATCAGAAACAGGATGTGAGGGCACTATGGCCTGCAGCAGTTGGGGGGGCTGGTGGGGGCAGCTGCTGGGAGGCCGATTGCGGGGGGTGTCCGACGCCCCGGCGATGGTGCCCCCAGCAGCCGGGGAATCGGTTGGGGGCAGCTGCTGGGAGGCTGATCGGGGGGCGTGTACCACCCTCCGTCGATGGGTCCCCCAGCAGCCGGGGGGTCATGTGGGGGCGGCTGCTGGGAGGCCCATCGGGGGGCGTGGCCCACCCCCCGGTGATGGGTCCCCCAGCAGCTGGGGGCAATGGGTGGCAACTGTTGGTTTTGAGATCACTAGGGTGCCTTGCAGATATCACAGAATTTATGTTCACCTGTTACCGTAAGGGGATTGGTAGCATCCTCTCCCCTTCCTGATATCTGGAAGAATATCACAGGTTGTACTACTGTGTCTGCCATACTGGCAGTAAGATGGAGCTGTCGGCCTTGGAATATTAATTAGAATGTTCCAAGGTGGATGTACACCCTCTGCCATGTTGGGAGTTACATCAACCTCTCCCCTCCATGGATATTAGGAACAATATCCCAGGCTGGGTGTTCCCCTCCTGCTATACAGAGTGTAATAACACCCTCTCCCTTCCATGATATTAATAATAATATCGCCAGGGGGGTGAACACAGCCTGTGCATTATTATCATCCTCCACCTCCTCAGGTGCTGGAAACAATATCACAGAAGATCTGTACACTTCCTGCGATACCTGGAGGAATAGCCTAGACGTCTTCCGGGAATACTAGGAGTAATATTACCGGGAGGCTGTCCATTCATTGCTATGTTGGGAGTCATGTCATACTCTACAACCCTGGATATTAGGATCAGTGTCACGGGGTGAGTGTACACCTACTGTGATATTAAAACAAAGTCTTGCTCTCCGTCCCTGGATATCAGGAACCATATCACAGGTAGGTGTACGCTCCCCGTGGTATTAGGAGTAATAATATGGTTATTAATCATCAATGATCGATTTTAATAATTATCAATGATTCTAATTATTAATTGGATACAATTATTAATTATGGATAATTCTTTTAAACACATGATTATGCACGCCTGAAATTAATTATTAATATTAATGTCATTGAACAATATTATTAGTCTCTAATACTAATTATTATTTCATTACCTGCATCAATGTGTATTGATTTAAGGAACATTAGTTGCTGATATCATTATTTAGTTATTAGTAGTTATATTATTATTAATTATTATGACAAATCCTTAACATATTAAACCAGTATTAATTTTTACTAAGTTTCCTGTGATCATTAATATTGATAACTACTAATAATTTTTATAATATTTATTAATATTAATAATTAATAGACTTGTTCCTGATATCCACTGGGGAGAAGATGATATTACTTTCAATATCACAGAAGGTGTACACGCCCCCTGTGATAGTACTACCAATTTCCGTGTGGGAGGGGATGATATGATACCCAATATCGCAGGGAGCAGGAACTCTCCCGGGATAGTGTTCTGAATATTCAGGGAGGAAGAGGTTGATATGACACCCGATACACCTGGTGAGGGTGGACACATTGAGGGTCTACACCTGTCTGTGAAAGAGATCATAATTTGCAGAGGGGATGCTATAACTCATAACTCACAATATCAGAAACAGGATGTGAGGGCACTATGGCCCCCAGCAGCCGGGGGATCGGGTGGGGGCGGCTGCTGGGAGGCCGTTCGGGGAGCGTGGCCCACCCCCCCCCACCGGCGATGGGACCCCCTACAGCCAGGGGCAATGGGTGGCAGCTGTTGGTTTTGAGATCACTAGGGTTGCCTCGCAGATATCACAGAATTTATGTTCACCTGTTACCATAAGGGGATTGGTAGCATCCTCTCCCCTTCCTGATATCTAGAAGACTATCACAGGTTGTACTACTGTGTCTGCCATACAGGGAGTAACATGGAGCTGTCGGCCTTGGAATATTAAGTAGAATGTTCCAGGGTGGATGTAGACCCTCTGCCATGTTGGGAGTAATATCAACATCCCCCTCTATGGATATTAGGAACAATATCCCAGGCTGGGTGTACCCCTCCTGCTGTACAGAGTGTAATATCACCCTCTCCCTTCCCCGATATTAATAACAATATCCCTGGGCGTGTGAACACAGCCTGTGAATTATTATCATCCTCCTTCCCTCCGGGTACTAGGAACAATATCACAGAAGAGCTGTACACTCCCTGCGATATTGGTTGAAATAGCCTAGACTTCTTCTGGGAATATTAGGTGCAATATTACTGTGTGGCTGTCCATTCATTGCTATGTTGGGAGTCATGTCATACTGTACACCCCTGGATATTAGGATCAGTGTCACGGGGTGAGTGTACACCTACTGTGATATTAAAACTAAAATCTTGCTCTCCGTCCCTGGATATCAGGAACCATATCACAGGTAGGTGTACATTCCCACTGGTATTAGGAGTAATAATATGGTTATTAAACATCAATGATCGATTTCAATAATTATCAATGATACTAATAATTAATTGGATACCATTATTAATTATGTATAATTCTTTTAAATACATGATTATGCATGCTTGAAATTAATTATTTATATTAATGTCATTGAACAATATTATTAGTCCCTAACACTAATGTTTATTTTATTACCAGCATCACTTTGTATTGATTCAAGGAAGATTAATTGCCGTTATCATTATTTTATTAATAGTGATATTACTATTAATTATTATGACAAATCATTAATGTTTTAAACCAGTATTAATTTTCACTAAGTTTACTGTGATCATTAATATCGATAATTACTAATAATTTTTATTACATTTATTAATATTAATAAGTAATAGACTTGTTCCATCTTCCGGGGAGAAGATGATATTACTTTCAATGTCACAGAAGGTGGACATGCCCCCAGTGATAGTACTATGAATTTCCGTGTGGGAGGGGATGATATGATACCCATTATCGCAGGGAGTAGTAACTCTCCTGGGATCGTGTTCTTAATATTCAGGGAGGAAGAGGATGATATGACTCCCGATACACCCTCTGAGGGTGGACACATTGCGGGTATACACCCATCTGTGAAAGAGGGCGTAATTCCCAGATGGAGAGATGATTTTACTCACAATAGCGGAAACAGGCTGTGAGTCCTCTGTGCCTCCCAATAGCCAAGGGGCGAGGCGGAGTGGCTGTTGGGAGCCAGATCACGGGCGCGCCTCACCAAAGAAAGCTGCGAGGTGCAGAGTGAGAGTGCGAAACAAAGAGAGTGAGTCACACACACACACACACACACACACAGAGAGAGAGAGAGAGAGAGAGAGAAAGAAAGAAAGAAACAGGGAGAGTGAGAGAAACCGAGAGAGATAGAAAAAGTCAGAGAAGCAGAGACACAGAGAGACATAGAAACATGGAGAAAGAGATGAGGGGAAGAGAGAAACAGAGATATACACAGAGTCTTAAAAGGATACAGAGAGAGACAGTGCAACCAGGAGAGAGACACACACAGGGAGAAACAGAGACAGACAAAGTGAGAGGCAGAGAGAGATGGAAAGAGAGATGGGGAGAGGGACAGAAAGAGAGAAGCAAAAGCACAACATTCGTTGAATTGCTTCTCCCTGAAGTCAACATTCTATTTCTGCACTTTCAGTCACCACCAAGAATCTTTCTATGTCACCTGTCCTCCTTCCTTCCCCATCTTCCTCATGCCCTCTTACTAAAGCCTCCTGAAATCTGCCTTCCCAATGACAACTCCTCCTTGAAATGTTACCGCTGACTTCCAAACCACTGGCAAATAAAAAAGGTTTTTAAAACAATTACTTCCACCTCTTTCTCAGTTTTGCTAAAGGTTATGGTGCTGTTTCTTAATACCTCTCTCGAAAATCTTTCTCTCTGTTTTTTATTTCTTTGCATGAATTAACATCGAGATAGAGCACAACATATCATAGTGAATATAGACTATAAAGGATGTTTTGTGCGTACCTTATTTTTAGTGATATACACTGTATAAGTAATTTATTTTTGCCATTTGTTTCTTACTATGGTTTGAAAGTGTCCCCCAAATTTCAAGTGTTGGAAACTGCATCTCCCATGTAGTAGTGCCGAGGGGAGGGATCTTTAAGGGGTGATCAGGTCATGAGGGTTTCACCCTCGTGAGTGGACTAATGTTGTTATTGGGGGAGTGGGTTCCTTATCACAAGAGTTGGTCTGTTACAAAAGTGAGTTTGACCCCTCTTACTCCTTCATGCTCTCTTGCCCTTCCACCTTCCTGTGGGCTGACACAGCACAAAGATCCTTGCCAGATGCCCGCCACCCCTTAACCTTGGGCTTCCCACTTCCAGGACTGTGAAAAATGAATCTTTGTTTTTGTAAATTACCCAGTCTCAGACACTCTGCTAAGAGAAGCAGAAAACAGGCTAAGACAAAATGTTTTAGGATCCTCTTCCCTCACAGTTGCAGTAAGAAGTTTATAGCTTTGTTTTGCTTTGTGGAAGATACAATGCTAAATAATAGGCATAATTTTGAAGGTTTCTCCTTCCATCCAAATATTTGATTCATTTTAAAATTTCTATTACACTGAGCTGTTAACCCTTGCTACTGATGCCTCAGAGATGTCTGGAAGAAAACCACGGAGGAAACCTTGAATGCCATGTAGTCTGTCTTATCTAAGTGCTCTCTGGACTTCGAGAAGGCTCTTTCTGTGAACCAGAGAGCTAACAATGTAGCCCAGCTCAAGACACTTTCCTGGAAAAGCTCTCAGAACATAGCCATTCCCGGGGAGCATCACAGCTTTTAAACTTCACAACAGGCACCAGAGAGCATTCAGAAGACCATGGAACATTTTGCCTGAATTCCTTCCAGCATTGTGTTCCAGGAACCTTGAAACTCCCTCTCCCTCTACATGGGTCTTAGGTTTCTCTTTCCAAATCCAAACAGACTTGTTTTTAAACAATCCCCAAGAAGACGACATCTTAGCATTACATATAATTGAGTTGTAAATCTTCTAAATTCAGAAAGAAAGAATATGGAAATCATTCAGAAGCCCTTGAGTTTTTAATGAGAAGAATCTGCAGTGAGGGGAAGACTCTTTTTATCCTGCGAATTCCTGGCGTACTTCTTCCACACACGATCCTTGCTTGTGTCTCTCTCCAAACCTCTCTGTGAATAACCCACTCATCCTTCCAAGCTCAACTAACACGCTATGTGACAGAAACAGTTGCTTCAGTATCCATTTCCTCCTCCTCTTGTGACCAAGGCTCTGCACTAAATGCTTCATTCCCCAGCTGTCTTTGTGCACCCATGCGGCCATGTGGGTCCATTCTGGCCCATGTGATATAAGTAGAATTGTTGAGCAGGACGTCCAAAAGGACTCCTTAAAAGGAGCCAAGCTACTGGGTATGGCTCTTTCTTATTTTTTCTTTTTCCTGCTGCTTTGAATGCAGCTGTGATTGCAGGAACAAAGCTGCTATCTTGGGGCATGAGGTGATCTAGAAGATACAACCACCTTCAGTCAAAGTGCCTGAGGGAATGATAGGAGAAGCTGGGCTCTCTGATAAGATCACAGATCCAGTGCACAGGGGAGGACTGCCTGCTTTCAGATTCCGTTCATGTGAAAAGACAGACCTTTATAGGTGTGAGCCTCTGTCAGCTTGAGTCTTCTGTTTTATGCAGCCAAACTTAACCCCTAACTGCCACACACCGTCTACTCATATTTTATGACGCTCTCTCTAATCTCTTAGGTAATTGTGTCCCCCCAGAAACCTATGGAGAGCTGAAGGGGTTTTAGGGTCATGGAATCCACCCTCCTCCTTTGGTAAAAGAGGACAAAGAGCAGAGAGCTGAGCGATGCCTGAGGCATGCGATTGTAAACCAAAAGGTACCTGAGACCGATCTCAATCCATTTAAAAGTTAATTCTGCCAAGGTTAAGGACGTGCTTGGGAGAAAAAAACATGGAATCACAAAAACAGTCTGTGGTCTGTGTCTTCCTCCCAAGACGATTTTGAGGGTTTCAGTAGTTAAAGGGGAAGGGTGGGCTGGAGAGAAGGGTGGGCTGGAGGGAAGGGTGGGCTGGAGGGGAAGGGTGGGCTGAAGAGGAAGGGTGGGCTGGAGGGAAGGGTGGGCTGGAGGGGAAGGGTGGGCTGGAGGGGAAGGGTGGGCTGGAGGAAAAGGGTGGGCTGGAGGGGAAAGAGGGAGTCTGTGGTCGTCCTCAGGTTGCAAGAGAAAGAGAGCAGGTGGGGAATGGTCAGTTACGTCTTCATCTCACATGCAATAAATCAGTCCTTTACATAAGATAAGGTGAACATAGAACAGCTTCCTGTGGAGATACGTAACCCTTTATCTGTAGCTATCTGCTTAGGAACAAAAGGAAAGGCAGTTTCTCGTATGATTCAGCTTCCAGCTTAATGTTTTCTTCCTTTTTGGCTGTGAATTGGGGTGCTGAGGCTTTATTTTCCCTGCACACTATGTTGTGTGTGAAAATTGTTGTTCGGGACCCAGAGTTGTTAACTTCCTCCAGCTACATCCCTTAGCTCAATTTCCATTTGGAGTGGCTTCTGGAAGGCTGGAATTGAAATCCACCAGTGCCCATTTCAAGGTGTTCCCAGCATCGCCCGGATACGCTTCCCTGTGGATGCAGGTCAGTCATCATAATGCACAGAAACAGCGCTGACCTCAGCCTGGAGCCATTGCCCTGAAAGGGGATTCTTCCCAGCTCGGGCCTGAGACTGATCTCTGAGAAGTGGCCGCTCCATCCCTGAACACTTCCTGCTTGTGTCTCCTTACTTCCTAGAGATCACGGCATTCAGGCTCAGAATGCCGCAGGCCTATCCCACTGGAAGCTGCCGAGGTGCCTCCTGGCACACAGGACGCCCGGCACGGCAGCAGCATCAAGGGACCAGCAGGGAAGAGGCTGCAGTGATTTGGGGGTACAGCCTGAAAATCACCTGGAGCCTGGTGGCAGGTGGTCCCACCTCCTCCCAATATTAGGTCCCAGAGAAAATGACAATATGAGCAACTCATGTCACCATTATTAGCAGAGTCTTTTTATTCTTTCCTTAATTTTTTGCCATTAAGTTGAGCTCTATCGGTCCATTCTCTTTTCTTTTCTTTTCTTTCCTTTTTAGACAGAGTCTTGCTCTGTTGCCCAGACTGGAGTGCAGTGATGCGATCTCTGCTCACTACAAGCTCCGCCTCCCGGCTTCACGCCATTCTCCTGCCTCAGCCTCCTGAGTAGCTGGGACTACAGGTGCCCGCCACCATGCCTGGCTAATTTTTTGTACTTTTAGTAGAGACGGGGTTTCACCATGTTAGCCAGGATGGTCTTGATCTCCTGACCCCGTGATCCGCCCGATTTGACCTTCCAAAGTGCTGGGATTACAGGCTTGAGCCACCCCACCAGGCTTATAGGTCCATTTTCTGCTTTTAATGCCACCAATCCATGAAATTCCAGATCTGCTTCTGTAAAAAAAAGTTTCATTTTCATTATTTTATTATTCATTACATTAATTCTATTATTTTATTCTCTTTGTTTTTTTAAGAAGAATTTCAGCGTGAGAGGGGCTATCCCTGCTGCTTTGTGGCTGCAGAAGGAGAGAGAAGGAGCCTCTCCAAAAAAGGGTTTCATGAAAGCCCTGAGACGAGATATTCACTTTAGAAGGTTCTGGACAAGGACACTCACTTTGTTCTGTGCGGTGTGGAGATGCGGGTGAGCGTTCCTCAGTGGCACCACCTGGTTCCCTCTTGTCCTCAGCTGCCAGTGTGCCCTGGGACATGTCATTTGGACAAAACACTTTTCCATGTCTGCCCTCCATTCCACGGAGGCAGGAGAAAAGGGTCTGGAGGCAGGAACAAAAGTCCGATTCACCCTGACTTCGGAGAATTAATCAAATGGAAACTTTTGGGCTATGACAGGAAATATCCTCTCCATTTACACAGGGCATACACTGAGTACATGACTTTGTAATTTTACTTCATCCTCTTCATTTACATAGGGTACACATCAAGTAACCAATGGAAACCTCTAAAGGGGATTTGAACCCCAGAAACTTCAGTAACAGGCTCCCTGTGCTCAGGTGCTCCCACCCTGTGGAGTGTGCTTTCATTTTCTGTAAATCTCTAATTTGCTGCTTCATTCTTTCCTTGCTCCATTTTTGCATTGTGTCCAAGTCTTGGTTCAAGACACCAAGAACCTGGACACCGTCGACCAGTAACATTATCTTAATATCTTGTTTTAAAACTGAATTCTGTTTTTCATCTGTTCACCTAGTTTTTAGAAAATTACAGTAAAATACAACTTGGAACTTACCACAGCTTAATACGGGGGTCACTATGAGCTATACAACAAGTTTGATGTTTAAAAGTTTGCAGCATTTTTTATTGCTCTTTCATTTACACACTACAGTAAATATTTTATTTTTTATGTTTAATTATGAAATATATGACACAAAGGAGTCTATAAAATTTGGGTGGGCACGGTGGCTCATGCCTGTAATCCCAGCACTTTCGGAGGCTGAAGCAGGCGGATCATTTGAAGTCAGGTGTTCGAGATCAGCCTGGCCAACCTGGTGAAACCCGTCTCTACTAAAAAAATACAAAAAGTTAGCTGAGCATCACGGCAGGCACCTGTGATCGCAGCTACTCGGGAGGCTGAGGTGGGAGAGTTGTTTGAACCCAGGAGACAGAAGTTGCAGTGAGCCGAGATCGTGCCATTACACTCTAGCCTGGGCTACATGAGCAAAACTCCACCTCAAAAACAAACAAACAAAAACTGAATGTATAATCCGATAGATTAATAATTGCGCTGATGTCATCATCCATTAGCATCGAGTGTCTTGAAAGGCTACAATATGCCCTTCTTTGATAACCTGGGTCTCCCTTCTTCACCCAGACGTAGGACTAATGTGTTAATGTTTGTCTTGCTTTTCATAAGGTTTATCATTTCTATGTATATTATTAAGCAATAGCACATACTATGGTTTGTGAACTGTATAGGGAATAGCAGTGTATTTTTCAGAAATTTCCTTTGTTCACTGTAATTTTTCATTGTTGATGCTTCTAAGTGCCGTTCATTTTCACTTCGGTATCATATTCCACAATGTGACTAGGGCAGCTTTTTCCCTTGAAAGAGGTGTGTTTGGATGGCTTTCAGGTGTTTTCTATGTCTACAATCACTGCCTAAATACTCTTGCCCCGTATATGTCTCTTGGAGAAGACCGTGCAAGGGCATTTCTAGGGCAGACATGCCGGAGAAGGCAAGTGTGAGGCCACAGAGGGGCGTGTCTAGCTTTTTATGAAATACAGTCTCTTAACAGGAGCAACAGCAGTGGATACTTTGCCAGCAGTTGATCTTTTCCACCTTTTGGATTTTTGTGGCTCTGCTGAATTTGTTTCTTGAATTACTGGATGTATCCACAGTACTTTGTTTACTTAAGTTTTGTAACGTTTTGCACGCGGACTTATCTTCCTTAGAATTTTACGTGGGGAGATATTTTGAGGACAGGGTTGCATTGTTTCAGCAAAGATGTTCACTCACATGGGGTAGGGGTGAAGTGAGCAGCCGCCTGGTGCCGCGTCGATTTGACACATGCTCTCGAGGTCTTCCAGCACAAACTCTTGGAGGACTGCTTCTCATCAGTTCTCAGGGTCAGTGGTTTTCCCCCACACCCAGCACCAATGCAGGGACAGCTGCTCTCCTTGCTGCTCCTGCTCTGAGGTGGGCTTTTATTTTAAGTCTAAGATGTCAGATTTCTGACCTCATTTTGGAGAGACATCCGGTTTTGTTTCTGATGCCCCATCCTCTGTGCAACTGTCTAAACAGAAAAAAAAATTCCACTTTGGTTCCTGCCAATTGCTTATTGACTGCTGTGGATTCCATCCTTCAATGCCAGCTCAGTAATGCACTTACAAAGATGCATTCTGGTAGGTTTTACTCCCCCTTTCCATCATCTTCATGCTGGGTCCAGGACTTCTTTTCCTCTGTGATTAAGATGCCACAATGGGCTTGGCATGGTGGCTCTTGCCTGTAATCTTAGCACTTTAGGAAGCCAAGGTGGGTGAATCACACGAGGCCAGGGGTTCAAGACCAACCTTGCCAACATGGTGAAACTCTGTCTCTATTAAAAGTGCAAAAAATTACCCGGCATTATGATGCATGCCTGTAATCTCAGCTATTTGGGAGGCTGAGGCAGGAGAATTGCTTGAACCGGGACCCGGCAGGTGGGGGTTGCAGTGAGCCGAGATCATGCCACTGCACCCCAGCATGGGCTACAGAACGAGACTTTGTCTCAAAAAAAATATATATATATATGTATATGTATATATATATATATATATATATTTGAAGTATTATCCAATGAGAGCAGGTGTTCCGGAAGACCTCATTTAAATACAGAATCTGATTGGGGGCCCATGTCACACCTGCCATTTTTTCATCTTTGCAGCTGGGCTTTTTCTCCTCTTCTCTGCTGGACTCTGCTGTTTCCCACAAGGTCTTCAGAAAGTTTGCCCTGAATCCTACAACCAGGAGATGAGAAGCACAGAGTGACACCAGCAGGAGAACATGAAGATGCAGTGATAGTTGTCCTCCTTCTGCAGAGTCCAGAGCAGTGCACTCCTACTGCTGGTGCCCTAGCTAAGCCTGGGGGCCAGCATGCCCGATGATAGCCTGGGAGTGCTGCAGTCAGGGTCCCCACAATGGACACCCAGCCTGTGCCCTTGCACTCTACTTGAGCGTGGCCATTGTCACCTCAGAGCCCCTGAGTACAGAGCAATGCATCCTACCAGAGCTGCATGTGAGGAAGGACCACGTGAGTCCCGGGAAAGAGCTGAGGCCCTGCAGGGGGAGGTGGCCAGGACCGAGACCTGATGCCTATGTGGAGAGTCGTCTGTGGGTGTGAGTGGCACTGTGGGGTCAGTTCCCGGGTTCTGCTGCTCCTCCTCCTCAAAGATCAGTGTCTGAGCAGAGGCTGGCGTGTGTGTGGCACCTGGAACTGCAGGGCCACCACTCATGTGTGAGGCCATCATGGGGACCTGAACATGGTGTGGTCTGCAGACCCCACCCATCCATTAGCCCCAATTCCTGGCCAGCTTCTGCCAAGATGAGAGGGTGGAATCTGGAAGGTGGGCGTAAGTTGAAGCCTGTCCCCCAGTGGCTGACATACAGGGTGACACTCTCTGTGTGGGGGAAAGAAAGAGAGATCAGACTGTTATTGTGTCTATGTAGAAAGACGAAGACATAAGAAAGTCCATTTTGATCTGTACTGGGAAAAATTCTTCTGCCTTGAGATGCTGTTCATCTGTAACCCCAGCCCCAACCCTGTGCTCACAGAAGCATGTGCTGTGTTGACTCAAGGTTGAATGGATTTAGGGCTGTGCAGGATGTGCCTTAGTGAAAATGTGTTTGCACCTCCTGGGCTCCAGGCTGCCAGCTGCCTGCCCAGGGTCTGAATGTCCTACTGTGACCTGTTTCCTCACCTGGCCCAGAGGACAGATAGGGAAGGCTTGTTTTGAGGATAAGGCAGGGTGATCCCTGTAGGCCCTCATTAGCTTGCCTGTCCTCCAGGTCTTTTTGATTTCTTTTTTCTCTTCTTTGTTATGAAACTCTGGAGAATTGTCCTCCAGCCTGTCTTCAGCTGGGGAGGTAGAAAGGCTGGACCTTGCCCTTGACTTCAGGGCCCCATCTGGGTGCCCCCTCCTCCTAGGGTTTTTAAAAGCATATACTTGGCAACATACCCTGTACCTGAGAGAGCTGCAGAGAACCTCCTGCATGTCCAAAGCAGCACACTTTGTTCCCTGACCCCAGGCCCTCATCACACCCCAAAGCGCAAATACTTTCAGGTGGCCAGCTTCAGACAAGAGTCTGAACTCTATGCTTGCTTTCTGGGGTCTACATAGGCCCATATGATGGGGCTACCTCTATTCTACCCCTGTGCCTCCCCCAATCCATTAGGGGCCTCAACTTAGTGATCTCTAACCGGGAGCAATGTTCCCTAGGCAAGGAACGCAGCCCTCCCCAGGATGCTGGCATGGCCATGTCCCAGTGGACATCAGTCCTGGAGCAAGAGGTCCAAGGCAGGGAGTTTCACCGCCCGTTTCACCAGGTGTGGTGACCTTTCTTGGTTCCTAGCCTTCAAGATGGGATTTTTACACTGTACCACAGTGGGGGAAACCGAGGCACAGGTCCGGTGAGCGGTAAAGAAGGAAAACCTCTGTGACTAGGAAACATGTCCCTTGCCCAGCACAACCGCTCCAGGATAGTACCCTTTGAGATGTATTGCTGAGCTGTTCTTGGCACGTGGCATGGCACTGTGGTGGAGGTCAACAGCTTGTGGAGTTGGGGATGGGTGTGCTGGCAGGAGCAGGTAATTTTGGAGCCACCATGCGCAGGAAGGGGACATTGCCCCTTTCCCCACACCTTGGGCACAGCAGCAATTTTCTTCTCTGATGTGTGTGGGCACCAATGCCTATGTGGGTGTGGGTGCGTCCTCCCCTTTTGTTGATGAAGAACCTTCCCGCAGCCGTTGGGGTGGGTATGGACACCACGTGTGCCTGGCAGCAGGGTGGTGCCTGCGGAGGCTTGGCTACTATATGTCTCACTGCCACCTCCCCAGGGGAAGGAGACCCTGTGCCCTTAGTGCCCCTCATACCCAGTCCCTCACATTCTTCACTTGGCATCCCCCTGCCTGATTCTCCCAATTCAGCCCCTGCCAGGTTTCTCCAGGGGCTGTGGGCCCTGGGATGGGATCAAAGGAGGCAGCAACTGTGCTGCCTGCCTCTGCCTGAAGTCGGGGATGCCTGGCCGCTACTGGCATCTGGTGGGCAGGGTAGGTGGGGAGGTCAAGGGTCAGCTTTTCCACTCCCCAGCCTGCACTGCCTTAGTCACCAGGTATAACTGGGCTGGAGGCTGATCTGTGTCCTCCACAGTCACTTGATGCATTACATTGAAGCTAATCCTTGTGTAAATGACAAGACCTGTTGTTACTGCCCAAATCAAACCAGAAACTAAAGACTGTTGCACTTGGGCCCAGAGCCTGGGGCTGAGGCTGCCATGACCACTCTGTTCTCTTCCTTCTGTTGCACTTGGGCCCAGAGCCTGGGGCTGAGGCTGCCATGACCACCCTGTTCTCTTCCTTCTGGGGTCCCCAGGAAGCTCCCAGGACTGAATGATCCCCACAAAACCCAGTGGCCAGGATGGGAGGGCTGGAGGTCAACTCCCCCACCCTGCCCCTACCACCATAACCAAGAGGCCCCCATGGAGGTTGGCCCCGAGTTGTGGGTCCCTGTGGGATGCGGGCTCCCACGGATACTTCAGGGGATGAGCATGGGTCCTTCTGGCTGACGGGAGCCTGGTGGGCACAGGGTGTGTGGGGTCTGTGTAGGTGGGTTGGACAGCACTGGGTCTAGCCAGGGAACCAGGGACTGGTGTGACCAAATTGGGCAGCAATATGTTGCCAGAACCAAAACTACAGTGCAACCAGTCCAGCTGGTAGGGAGAAGGAGACCTGCCTAGCACGACCATCCACCCCTATCCCGGTCCCAAGCCCAGACTGCCTGCCTGTACTGGACATTGCCTGGTCCGGGAGGCCTGGGCATGATGGTCAGGTGGTGTGTCTCTGGGTTCCAGGCCTTGGTGGTCCCTTGGGAGCTGAGCATCCTCTGGGCAGGAGGAAGGCTTGCGGTCCACTGTTTGCATCTGCCCCTGGGGGTTTGCCCCCGCCCCAACTTCTCAGCCCATAGGGGGATGTGGCCAGGGCTCCTCACCTGCTCTGTGGCTCCAGTTCTGATTAGCTCACTTGGTGACTCTGACAGCTTCCTCCCCAAAGTTTGGGTCCTCATCTGTGGGAATGGGGTGTCCCAGGGAGCCTGCAGGCAGGAACCCACCCCCAGCTCCTCTGGTGGGCCCTCCTGGGCTTTCTTACCTACTGGCTTGTGAGACCCAGTTGGCCAAACTTGGTGTCCTATTTTTATTTTGGCCTTTTTCTTAGTGTGTGTTTTCTGTAACTACTGCTGTGTAGAACCTCTATATGAGTTTTAGGTAGAGAATCTTGCCCACCCAGAGGTCCGCCACCCCAGAGAGCCTCCATTCCGCACCCCCGGGCTGGTCCTGCCTGTGCTCCGCTTGGTGTGAATGTTGAGTGTGACCGATCCACACGGCTGCTTGACCCTGCATCTCCTTCCTTCTTGTTCCTGAGGCCAATTCTGTTCTCTCTTTCTCTACCTGAACTGCACTTGAAGCCAAGATGAAGGATGAGAAGTGGTTGCTAAGAAGGATCCCTCCTGCAGCGAATCCGCTGTGAGGAGGCTGCACTGGCCCCCCCTGTCCTTTCCTTCTCTAAGCTCATTCCAGAGGTCGGCAAGGGGCAGCCTGTCCCTCCCTGCCTGCTCTTGTGGCCCGTAAATCAAGAATGGATTTTACATTTCCAAATGGTTGAACAAATAAAAAAATAACACTTCATGACACTGAGACGTTTCCATGTCCATAAGTAAAGTTTTATGGGGGTGCAGTCATGCCCATCTCTTCACTGGCCACCTGCAGAAGCTGCTGTCATGCAGCCATGGCAGAGTTGCATTCTTGAGGCAAAGATCACTTGGCAAAGCTGAAAATACTGACTCCTGGCTCTTTAGGGAAACAGTTTCCAGTCCCTGGTTTAAGGGCTGTGTGGCAGGACCCCAGGATCTTGGTCAGATTGTTCCTCACTCAGGGCATGCGGTGGCCTTCGCTAGTATGTCTGCAAAGTTTGAGTGCTATGGTGCCTCTCATGGGGGCATTGAGCTCTTTCGTGCTAGATTTCAGGGTGTCTGCCTCATGGTCATCTGTCTCACCAACAGAGACCCTGTGGCCAGATTCAAACAAGCAGGAACTGTTGGTCTTTGGCAGCAGGGATACCTTAGAGCTGAGCTGCCACCCACCCTGAGGTGGTCCCATGACACCCACTGTCTGGGTCAAGGTTGGGGCAGGCCTGGTGTCCTGAACCGCCGTGCGATGTAGATCATAATAGCCAGCGGGGGAGAGGGGGCTATTACTCCTCACATCGCGGAGGGTGCCTCACTCCCCTGCGATGGGGATCTTAATAGCCAATTAATCCCCACCGCAATGTGTGTCCATTATTAGTAGTCTCTTTTTTTCAGGATATTAGGAACAATTTCACAGGTTGTGTGTACACAGCCTGCGATTGGAGAATGAATACCACAATTTGCACCTCTGGATATTAGGAACCATATCACACAATGGGTATACACTTTTGGGGAGATTTGGGATAATGTCATCCTGTGTTTCCCTGAATATTCGGAGACATATCACAGGGCGGCTGTACACCCACTACTCTCTTGGCAGGAACATCATACTTTACCTACTGGAAATTAGGAGCAATATCACAGACTGGCTTTCAAGCCACTGTCGTATGGGAAGTTAAATCATGCTCTCCCCCACAAGTTATGAGGAACAATATCACAGGGGGTGTGCACCTTCTCCAGTAGTGGGAGTAGCATCACCATCTCTTCCTTTAGATGACAGGAACAATATCACAGGGTGGGTGTACACCCTGTGTGTTTTTGGAAGCAATGTCATTCTCTCTTCTTCTAGGTTTTACGATTAATATCACAGGCTGGGTATATACCCCTTGTTGTATTGGATGGAATCTCATCCTCTTTCAACCTGTATCTTTAGAACAATATCCCATGGGGACTGTCCATCCCTTCAATATTGGTACTAATATCATCTTCTCGTTTCCTGGATATAAGAAACAATATCACAGGAGGGGTGTACACCCCTTGCAATACTGGTAATAATATCCCTCTCCCCTGTGGTTATTAAGGACAAAATCCCAGGGTGGCTGTAAGGTTGCTACTTTATTGGGAGTAATGTCATCCACTCACCCCCTGGATAAGAGGAACCATATCACTGAAGAGGTGTCCACCCCCTTCGATATTGTCAGTCGTGTCATCTTCTTCCCGCCTGGATATTAGGAATGATACCCCAGGGTTGGAGGCGGTGTACACCCACTGTGGTATCGAAAGTAAAATCAGCCTCTTTCCCGCTGGATATTAAGAACTATATCAATGGTGTGTGTGCACCTTCTGGGATATTGGGAGTACTATCAGCCTCCACCCCGCTGCATATTAAGACCAATATTCGGGGGGCAGGGTGGTTACAGCCCCTGCAATATTGAAAGTAATATTCTTCTCTTTCCCCTGTACATTAGGGACTACATCACAGGGGTCTGTACACCTTCTGTGATATTGGGATTAATGTTATCTTCTCCCCCACTGAATATCAAAAACAATATCACAGAAGGGTGTACACTCCCTGCGATATGGCCAGTAATATCATCGTCTCTACCTTTGGATAGGAGGAACAACATCACAGAGGGTGTGTACACTGCCCTGCAATATTGGGTATAATGTTATCCTCTCTTTCCCTGGATATTAGGAATGATATCCCTGGTGGTGGGGGGTGGATTACATTAAGAACAATATCACTGGGTGGGTGTACACCCCCTGTGATATTGGGTGTAGCATCATCCTCTCTTCCGTAGGATATTAAGAACAATATCACAGGACAGGTGTAGAGCCACGGCCCCTGCGTGATTGGGAGCAATAGCATCTTCTCCCCCTCTCTATATAAGGAACAATATCCCAGGGTGGGTGTACATCCCCTGCGATATTGGGCGTAATGTCATCGTCTCCCAACGTGGATATTGGGCATAGTGTCACAGGGGGGGTGTATGCCTTCTTCGATATTGGGAGCAATATCATCCTCTCCCCTCAGGATTGTAGGCAAAATATCGAAAGGGTTTTACAACTCGTGTGATATGGGCAGTAATATCATCCTCTCCCCACTTAGATGTTAGGAGCTGCATCACAGGCGGCTGTACACTTCTTGTGATATTGGGAGTCATATCATCCTCTCCCATCATGGATATTAAGAACAATATTACAAAGGAGGTGTACACCCCCTGCCATATTGAGAGAAATATTATGTTCTCCCCTTCGGGATATCAGGAACAATATCGCAGGAGGTGTGTACAACCACTGCGATATTGGGAGTAATATCATCCTCTCCCCCTGAATATAAGAAACAATATCACAGGAGGATGTACACCCCCTGTGATACTGGCAGTCATATCATTTTCTCTCCCTCTGGATATTTGGAACAATATCACAGTGGGTGTGTACACCCCCTGCGATATTACCACTAGTATCATCGTCTCCCTCCCAGGATATAGGGAAGAATATCACAAGAGGCTGTACACCCCCTGCAATATTGGGAGTAATATCTTCCTCTACCCCGCTGGCTATTAGGAACAATGTCACAGAAAGGGTGTACACCCCCTGCTCTATTGGGAGTGATATCGTCCTCTCCTTGCCTGGATATTAGGAACCATATCACTAGGGAGTGTACACCTCCCACAATAATGAGACTAATATCACCCTCTCTCCCCATGCATATTAGGAATCATATCACAGGGGTGGTGTACACCCCCTGTGAAATCGGAAGAAATATCATCCTCTCCACCTTTGGAACACTTTTTAACAGAGCTTTGTATGTGGGGAAGACTCGAGTGATTAATCGAATGTTTCATCAGGTGCGGTTCTTCTGTTTCCCAGTTTTGACACAACATTTGGAAAATTTCCAGAGACTCCTGTGGTCAGCCTCACGGTTTCACTCTGTCACTTTCTAATGCAGTATTCTTTGGGAGTCTTTTAAATTAAGCGCCATCATTTAAAAATAAGTTTTATAATATGCAGTTTCAGGTTAATTCTCTACCTTTGTGTCTCAGGCAGTGGCTCCCCACCTGTGAGTAGCCAGAAAGGTTCACGCAGTTTTCCAGGGCGACCTTTGCATTTCCTGGAACTATTAAGAGCTCGTTCCTGCTTCCGCCGCGATTGACACGCAGTGCGCGTGAGGCCGTGCGTGGCTTAGCGTCTTCTGCAGGCTTAGAGGTCACTTTCTGTTCTTCCCCAAGCCTGCTCTGCTGTGCCAAGTGTTCACTGCGGGCGACGGTCACACTGTCTGGCACAGGCCACCGAGACCACAGGGCAGACTCCACGTAGCGGAGCCTGCAGAATGGCAGAGCCCAGCCTCCTTGCCGCCCTTCACAGGGAGCAGAAAGCACAAGCCTGTGATCAGAGCTGTGCTAGCCCAGAAAGCCTCCGAACAGGTTTAATTGAGGAATCGGCTCCTACCAACTGCCCATGTTTAGGATGTGTCTGAGTTTTTGTGATTTTTCCTGCACTGAAGCTACTGGGCTGGCTCTGAGTCACTGTCATGGGACTTCACGTTGCCCCGACAGGAAGCCGCGGGGGAGGAGGTCTGCACAGAGGCTTGCCACCATGATAATGAAGGGCTTGTTGCCTCTTGGGACAGCGAGTTCAAGCTCTTTGTAATTGTCAGTGTAAACAGTGACCCGCTGAGGACACGGCTGTAATTCAGGGTGGCATGTTTGATTGTCATCGTTGGTATCAGGTACCTGCCTCTAAAGTGACGGTACCCGTAGTGCGGCATCAGGAGGGCAGCTCCTGCCAAACACACGTGCTCCTGGGCCCCTGCAGTCAAGGTCTTGCTGCCAGCCAGGCCTGCTACTGTGGGTGCAGTGGTATCTTCAGGGCACTGAGTGCCTCCCTCATTTGCTTGTGGGGCCCAGCCCTCCATCCCTCCCGGTCCCCAGTGCAGCTCCTCCCTGGGTTCTCCCAGCCCCATGCACACCTCCGTCTTCACAGCTTCCCTAGTTTTCTCGTGGGCGCCATAGGTGGGTGCCTGGGCAGGGTTCGTGTGTTAGTCCAGTTCTCTCCAGCCTTCCCTGGCTCGTGGTTCAGCAGGTCCCTTCAGATGAGTCAGCCAGCTGTGTGCCTGCATGTTCAGGATACTTGTCAGGGGCTCCCTCAGGTCACAGCAAGACCCAAGCTCACCTCCTCCAGGGGACTTTGGAGCCCGCCCTGGAGAGACACCAGCCACGTCCAGAGGGGCCGCCCAGGTCCCCGCGGGCTGGTGGGAGTGACTTCTGAGCCACTCGAGGCCCCACTTTGTGTTCCTACACCCCACAAAGACACTTAAAGCGCCATGTTCTGGTGCCGTGTGCCTCTCCAGTGTGGCACACAAGCCTGGACGGGGATCTGAGCGGGCGCTGCCTTCCTCAGGCTGCGCTTGTGTTTTGGGGCTCCTGGAGCACTCGTGGCTGTGATTCCCGCCGCTGTGTGGGCTCCCCTAGACGGTCTCACCCGCAGCCTGAGGGCCACATCAGCAGCCACCGAGGAGCCGGCAGGTCCGGCGTTGGTCCCACTCAGTCCTTCTCGACTTTGGTGACAGAGGAGACAGCAAAACTTCAGCTGGGAGCCCCAGGCCTTCTCTGCTTGGGGCCCTGGGACTGAGATAGCACAGATCCTGCCATCCACTGCTGGGGGCCCTGCTGTGCGCCTCCTTCCTCTGGTCAGGGGCCGTGCCCTTGAGCTGGGCAGCTCCAGGTCCTCACACTCAGGGGCTCGGGGCGGGTCCTGAATGCAGAGAGAAGGAGAAGGGCGGCGTTTTGAGCCCAACTGTGTTGGCTTCATCTTCTGCCTCTTGTCCCTAAATGCATTTGCAAAGTTTTCCAGATGAAAACTCAGACGGGATTTTTAATGACTGGAATCTGTGAATTCCATGGAAGCTAAGTCTGTCCACCTCTTTCACCCACCTCACTTCTCCCCATTGGGGCTGATTTTGGCAGTGTTCATAGGGGCATGGACGAAAGGGGTGGTGGCCAGCCCTCAGCCCTGCGTCCCTCCCCTCCTCCCCTCAGCGCCACAGCATTTCAGTGTCATCCCCTTCCCTGCACGCGTCCTCATGAAAACCAAGTGCAGCTGGAGGGAGATGCCTGTGCCCGCTCCCGTGACCTTCCCGGCCAGCCCGGCTGCAGTGGCCCCTCAGCAAGCATCTGCCTGGTGCTGCCTCCGTGCCCCTCCCATCACCTGACGCTCCTGCTCCCGAATCTTCACGCGTGTGCTCCGTGCAGCCACCTCACGGGCTCCCCAGGAACGGAGACAGTGTCTTACGCAGGTCAGAATGCTCTTCTCTGTCCACTGAATAGTCCAACACAGAATCATTCCTCTGTGATTATTTATGCTTTGTTATGTAGAACTGGAATAAAGAAAAAGTGAATTTAGACATTACAGCCATCAGGTTGAAGCTAGGTAATTGCATTAGGGAATTAAATGAAAGCATTTGAGCTTCTCGAGCTCTAATTCCACATCTTCGTATCTCCATCACCCCATAGCCAGTGTCTAACACAGCTCTTGGTCTAGGAGTTTCTTGATAAATGCTTATTGAATTGAACGGGACTAAGCTTAACATTCCCACCCAGAGTTAGAAGCCAGTCCCTGAGCAAATTGCATTTCGAACGTGAATTCGATGTTACTGTGGTAAGGGGTGTCCTACATGTCATAATTCCTAGTCAATATCGGGTATTTAGTCAAATAGACTCAAGTATAGAGAGGCATGGCCCATCTGGTGAAAGGGCAAGGCACAGTGCTTTAGGTCCAAGTCCCCAATATCAACTATGAAAATAAAACATTGTCACCTCCAATTACAGCCCTGTCCTCTGCTGGTCCCTGTTTACGCTACCAATTATAAACAGCTTGAACTTGCTGTCCTGAGAGGCAACACACCCTCCATTCTCTCTGCACTGCGGCTGCCTTGGTGGATGGAACATGCCCCTCCTCCCTCCCTCCCCCCTCCGCTCTCCCTCCCTCCCCCCTCCTTCTTCCTGTCTTCTCTCACTTTTCTCCCCCAACCTTCTCTCCTGGGCGAGGGGCAGAAGAGAAGAGACCTCCGGAATCTTCTGCTTCATCCAAGCACCTTGGGGGCAGCATGAACAGCTGCAATTTGGCTGTCGCAGCAGGTGCCTCAGGGCAGCCTTTCTAATGGGAATCCTGGAATCGTGTCTTTCCTTAATGTGTCCTAAAGCCTGGAGGACATGAAGTGAAACAATGTTCCATGCTCAGTCCTATGATTTTGTGTATTTATTGGACTTACTTTGAAATTAAACTAAATGATACCCAAGGTAGAGCATTAAAAAAAAAAAGAAAAAACAGGCTATGGTGTTTGAAAAACAAACAAAGCCATTTGGTTTGTTGGTTTGTTCTTAGGTCTTCACAGGCTCCTAGGTCACACGTTTCAGTTTCTCAGCGAGTGACATTCTCTGCAGAAGCCGTGTCAGCCTCTTGTTTGATGATGTCAGCCACAGCAGAAAGAAGCACTCCGTAGGCCTCGTGCTCAGCACCTTGGCGTGAGCTCCTGCCGTCTTCTGTTCATGCTCATCACAGCTCTGTGCAGTGGGCGTCCTCCTGATCCATGTGGGAGGGTAGAGGATGGAGGTGGGAGGGTGAGTGACGGCAGGATCACATGAGGGGTCTCTCCCAAGGTAGAGAGGGGAACCGGCCCAGGACCTCAGTGCCCATCGCGTCCTTCCTCCTCCTCCTATGCTTCTCTGTGACTGTTTGACTCAGGCTGCAAGGACAGACGTGAGTATGTGCAGAGTGTGTGTGCACTCCTGGAGTGTGTGCTCATATTGGCTGGGAGGGATGTGAGCGTGTACAGAGCATGTATGCACACCTTGGGGGTATGTGCTGGCGTTGGCAGGGACAGATGTGAGCATGTACAGAATGTGTGTGCACACCTTGGGAATATGTGGTGGCATTGGCAGGGACAGATGTGTACAGAGCGTGTGTGCACACCTCGGGGGTGTGTGCTGTCGTTGGCATGGACAGACTTGAGCACGTACACAATGTGTGTGCACACCTTGGGGATATGTGGTGGCATTGGCAGGGACAGTTGTGTACAGAGCGTGTGTGCACACCTCCGGGTTGTGTGTTGGTGTTGGCACGGACGGACGTGAGCGTGTACAGAGAATGTGTGCACACCTGGGAGTGTTTGCTGGTGCTGGCACGGACAGACGTGAGCGTGTACAGAGCGTGTGTGCACACCTGGGGGTGTGTGCTTATGTTGTTTTGTAAGCGGCAAATACGTGGCCCATTGCCTAAGGCGGCCCTGCGCCCGTGCTGAGTCCAGCAGTGGCCCTCGGGTTGGGGCCTCCATCTCCCCAGACAGCACTCGAGTGTCTTGAGGTTTCAGATTCTTCCTCTCCGGGTACTTGGGCCTCCTCAGGACCAAGCATCAGAACCAGCCAACTGCAAACTACAAGAACGTTCAAATGCATCTTCAGTAGGAAAAACAAAAGCAATTGGAATAATTTTCCAACACGACCCCGTGGTTAAGCTGTTAGAAGCTCCAGCCAAGAGATTGAGTCACTTTAAAATTCACACCAATTAAAATGGTTGTGAGAGTTGCAGAGCTTTACCGCTAAACCTTGAAATAATTGAAGCGTTCTGCTCCGCTTGCTTACAAACTAGGGTTGGGGATAACTTTCAGTCCAAAGTAGCAACCTTCTAAATCCAGCTTAGATGTGAGGCTCCCACTGACACAGGAAGAGACAGGGGCCCTTGTTTATTCTCCTGTGTTCAGATACTTTGTCATTTTTTCTTTGCATCCTGATCATCACTTCTGCTTTTCCAATTCAAACTAAAGGGAGTTTAGTTCTGTTTTAGAGAAGCTGTGGTTAGTGGTCTCTTTTCATGGTTTGCTTAATCTCTTCAGTTTGGTGCTTACATTTACCCAAATGGACTTTTCTTTAGTAAGACGGTGCCGTAGCCCAGGGCTTCTCCTTCCATATCTGCTCCCCAGGAGGCCCCCCAGGAATGGGAGCTGGAGATCCAGCCCCTCTCCGTGTGCCGTTTTCTTTGAGTCCAATGTAGGTTTGGCTCAGAGAAGAAAACAGGCCTCCGGGTTGGGTGCCTCTGACTGCTTTCTTGTGAAATGTGTAATGATAAGGCGCCTTCCAAACCAATTTTACACATTGATAGTTGTAGCTTGAAGTATCGCTGCAGTCATAAGAATAAGAAACACTCCCATAAAGTAGATAAACAGAAAAAAGCCATAAAAGTTTAATAAAGGGCAAATAAAATGGTGTTGTAAGAAGGTACGGTGGGAAATGCTCTCAGTCCACCCAGATCGGCTGTGGCGTCCTCCTGTAAATACATTCAGCTACGTGTGGCCCTGATCACAATCACTACTGTGAATCGTGATCCAGAATGTTCTTGGGGGCGGATGCCTGGACTGTGCCAGCAGCTGAGTCTGATTGGGCGTCACGGAGGTGATGTGCTTAGCGCGGCCAGCTGGGCTGAGGGGTGGCCACCCGTGCACTCGCCACGTGCAGCCACTATTCTGGTGATGGAGTTGCACGCTTCACAGCTTGTCCACCTGGGCTCCTTAAAGTACCGGGAACCCAACCGCAGGTGGGTGCCTGCCGACATGGGAGCTTTCTTTTTTATCCAGGGCCCTCTGGCGCTGCAGACCCCAGCCACCGGTCCCTTGAGCCCACGGGGAGGCACCACAGGACTCCGCTGGGCCATGGAGGTCCCCGAGCAGGTGGTCATTTGTTGCTTATGAAGTGGTCCATGGCCTGTGAGTTTATTCCCGGGGTCTGTGTGGGCGAGAGTAACCAGTTCACAGCTGGGCACTTACCCCTTACACAGGTGACACTAGTTGAAGTGGAATCTATATTAGCTCGTACGGGAGTACGTGAGGAGCTAGGAGGGTGGGGAGGCATGGCCTTAGCGTTAGAGCCCGGGCTCCTGACATTCTGTGTCTTCCTGTTGAGGGGCCGTCAGGGCCGCTGTGGGTCCTGAAGACAGTGGGTGCCATATGGACCAGGGGGTGCGGAAGCCTCTAGAGGTTGCGGGAGGCAAGGAGACGGTCGCTTTCCCAGAGCCAGCCCTGCCGACACCTCGATGTTAGGTGGTGGGACCTGTTTTGGACTCCAGCTTCCAGAAATGTGAGAAAATAAGTCAGTGTTTAGGGCGCTAAATTTGGGGTGATTTAGTGGAGAAATAGAAAACTAGTCCACGAAGGTGCACGCATTGAAATGTGCTCTGTCCAGGTGTTCACAGTGGCGTGAGGGGGATGGCATCAGGGTTCTGGGAACCGTGCAGTTTTACTGAAGGAAGGGAGCTCGCCACGCCTTTCCTCATGTAACTGAAGGTATGTATGCCTGCCACACCACCCAGGAGACAGGGACTAGAATTCTGACTTTATTTCTTACGGGAACCAAGCCACAGTCAGAACACAGTGAGGGCTGAAATGAGCTTCCTACAGCCTGAACTGGGAAGAGGAATGGCAAGTAGTTTGTGTTTTTCTACACAGACCTGTCCTTTCAGGTTTTAAGTTCTGGAAAAAGGGAGAAGCCACACACCTCGGCGAGGGACAGTGTTTCTGGAGGTGGTGTGGCTTCAGCCAGAACGTGGCCATGTGGCTGGGACGCTCAGAAACTGCCCTCCAAGGGCACTCATCTGTTCCTTATTGCACTAATACCTCATTTATAGAAATCCACAGAAATTCCAGAGCAGTGCGGGAGGCCTCTGGTCTGGATGGGTTTGTGTGGACCGAGGGCACGGGGTGTTGTCCCAAGTGCTTATCCTGATCTGGCAGAGGTTCTGTTCCCAAATAATAATTCCACAGTTTCAGAGCCTATATGTGAGGGATAGTCTTGTAACTTTGTTGCATATAAAGGAAACAAAGTATGTCTTGAGGGTCCAAAAATCCATTTAGTAGTCATGGCTGTAAACTCACACATGGGGCTTTGGGATGGAGTGAAAAGCACCGTCACCTGGCGTGGACGCTGCGTGGTATTTTTAGTGTGGTGGCTTGCTCGTGCCTTGAGCTCCATCTGCGGTGTGAGCAACAGCTGTGCAGTTGAGAGATGTGGGCAGGTCAGCTTGCTCCTCCAGGTGCGTGCAGGCATCCGGGTGACGGGCCTGGGATGAGGCCACGTCAGTGGCAAGGAGCTTGGTTGTGTCAGCAGATATGTCTGCCTCTACGGTCCAGCAAGCCAGCCAGAACCCAGTTTTCCTTTGGTCATCTAATGCCAGAAAAAAAACTGTTTCTGAGAGATTCTCATAATTTATATTAATGAACCATTTGACCATACATAAAATGTTATAAATGCATGAGGCTTTACAACTTGGCAGATATGTAACTCACATGTTATGATTGAATCAAACTGTTGAAGATACTTGTTTCACTTGAAGGTTTTTAGCATTTTATGCACAATCCAAATGCCAATAGCATTTTGAAAGAGTGTTTTGGAATTTTAAATAGAGTGAGACAGTACTGGGTCTCTGGGATGCTGGTGAGGTGGACGTGACCTCAAGCTCTTGGAGCTTGCAAGCAAGCAGGATTCCTAAATTGTCACACCTGCCGTGCTGGAAGTCAAAGTGGATTTCTGTAAACGAGGTATTAGTGCAATAAGGAACAGATGAGTGTCCTTGGAGGGCAGTTTCTGAGCCTCCCAGACACCCCAGGGGGAAGTAGGGGAGGGGTGCAGTTACCCACCAGAACCTGGACGGTGGAGCCGGGTTTGCAGGTGGCCCTACGTGGCAGGTCATTACGTGCAATAAGGAACAAGTGAGCGCCCTTGAGGGCGGTTTCTCAGCCCTCTTCGGAACCGCAAGTGGAAAAAGACCCAAGGTGGGGGGTGGGGGGTCAGTTATTCCCTGGAGCCTGGATTGTGGCCCCAGGTTTGCTGGTGGTCCTGCGTGGCAGGTCATTACGTGCAATAAGGAACAGGTGAGTGCCCTTGAAGGCAGTTTCTCGGACTGCTTCAGAACTGCAAGTGGAAGACGCCCCAAAGTGTGGGGGGGGTGATGGTCAGTTATCCAGTGGGACCGCGTTTGCTGGTGGCCACTGCATGGCAGGTTACTGCGTGGAGCCATGGGAGGTGAGTGGAGTGGGAATGGAGGATGCACCCTCCACAGCTACTTCTGGGAGTTGACTCTGGTAGCAAAGGGGGCATAGAGGGATTCCCATCAGGAGCAACACGGCTGGTGTCCCACGTGTACTGGACGCCGAGGTGTGGCTATATGTGATCTCAGTCTCCACAGTCACCCTGGGACGTGGGTTCAGTTACCTTTCCATTTCTCATTTGAGAAATCTCACAGGCTCACATCACAGCTGGGTGGGTTAGAACTCATGTCTCAGGCAGGACGTTGGTCCCAGAGCCCAGCTCTTACCCCACCTGCTCTTTTCAGTCCACCAGTCTTGAGAGGGGTGTGTGGTGGTGGTGATGGGCGGCCGAGAAACCAAAACAGTAGAAGGGGGGGCAGGAAATAAACCAGGCAGGAGACACAGGCAGTGCTTGGGAGGTCTGCGTGGGGTCTGGGTGTGGGGGGGCACCTCTGGGCCTGTGAACCCCATTCTGTGCTCCTGGCTTGCCCAACCTTGGCCCTCAGCCACATGCTGCACACTTCAGGTGAAATCTCAGTCCCTTGCGTGGTGTGGGCATCTTTTCTCCCTGGCTTTGCCTCTCCTTAAATCACAGTCTCAGTGGGGGTGGCAGGGTGGTTGGTGGTCCCTGTAATTTGCCTTCCACCTCCCCATCCTTGTCCTATCTGGCCTTTTACCAGAATCTGTCTCTTCAGAGCCTGCAAATGAGTGGAGGCCACGGCAGCCTCTCACTGACCGGCCCCTCAAACTTGTTTATTCATCAGAGTTGTGTTAAATGCTGATTCCTAGGCACCCCATTAGACACTCTACGCCTGCCTGGCATGGGTACTTTGAGGAAAGTACAGAGGGTTGTTGGGCTGTTGCAGGAGGGAATTTGCATTTGTAGAATGTCCACTGTGGTCCTTCCAGCAGTCTGCACGCACACGTGGCATTAAGCCTGGAAGGACCTGTGGGTGCTGTGCTGGTGAGGAAGCCTCAGCTGGACGAAGGGCTGCTGGGGCTCGGACTTGATTCGTGGACTGGGGGCTGCGGGCTTGTTCTCTTCAGTGGGCCTGCTGATGGGATGCCCTGGGAAGTCCTGCTGTGCACTCTGCGGAAGGTGCAGAGACAGGCTCAGGGAATACAGACCATGGATTTAAAAATTCCTACTGGAAAATCTTTTATGAGCAAATTTGCATCTGACTGAAGACAATCGTTGCTTAAATAGTTTATTTACAAAATTGATCCTATGAACAAACAGATTAAAGTTATCATTCATGCCTTGTCTATAATGTAAATAGGAGCTATTACCACAACCTAAATTAGCTTTACATTTTGTATCAGATTGCAGTCCAGATTACAAACGGCTGCTTGATAATCTAATTGAGAAAATGGAGGAATTTAGTACTTGGAACCCAGAGTGAAGAGAACAGAATTGCTTTGATTTCTCAAAAGTGTGTGACTGAGGGGGTGACCTGGGGTGAAGAGAAGTGGGTGGAGTCATTACACTGGAGGAGATGATCTGCCCCAGCCTTTCTCAGCTGTCTTCTCGATAAAACAAAGGGGCGATAAATGGAAAAATTCAGCACTGAGTTCGTCTATGCCCTGAGCTTCTCATACGGTCATTAATGTGACCGGGCTGTATCTGTGAAGCCTCCACAGAGGCACAAAGGAATTAGGCTGGAGTAAGGCAGCCGGCGGCCTCTGGCGTTTGGACCGCGTGTCATTTCCTAAAGCCCTTTTGGGTGAAATGACAGTCACAATATCTGTTCAGAGGAGTGTAATCTCACATATGAGATGCAGAATTTAAACACCAAAGCCAGGAAGCTTGGTGGGAGTGGCTGTCTTCCAAGTGCTTTTCTGTGCTGCCGTGGATGAGGCCTGGATGTGTCATCTGTTGGTGAGATCCACTGGTGAAGGGGCTAAGCAAACCCTGGGGGGTGGGGGGGGTGGTGTGTGAAGTTACATCTTTTCTGGCATCCCAAGTAAATACATTTTGTAAAACTTGTGAATTTGACCCTGACCCTAACCCTGAGTGTTGAAGTCTGGTGCAGTGTCTTGAGCCCTCTTCTGCATTGAGGGTGAGTGACTGTAAATGACCGATTCCTCAGTGGTGAAGGTTCAAATTTAGCTTCCCTGAGGAAGCCAGACCTCAGTCACACGTATCTCCATTGTAAACACTGCGGCCCCTACGCAGGTGGCTGCGAGTTTCCAGGCTCCCCTCGGAGAAGCAGCCATGCGGTGCTTGGTGACTTGATAACATCAGCTACCTTCTATCTTCTGTCTAATCACGGTACTAAATGATTCTCCTACAAGGAAACAGATCTGGTTTCTTCCCCAATCGTTGGAAGAAGCAGCCTGCCTAGTGACTGCACCGTCCTCTGCACTTTCACAGCGAAGCTTGTGTCTGTCTCTGAGGAGTGTCACGTGTGTCGTGGGAATCGCGGGAATTGCCTCCTTAATTCTTGCTTTTGAGGGCTCAGGCAGCTCTGCCTGTTTCACCCAGGATGAGCAGCGGGTGGTCTCTGGCTGCTGTGGGACTAGGGCTCGGGGTGCCTCATCACATCCGATGGCCTGTCCAGGTGGGCATCATTGTCTTTTGCCTGTTGGCTGAGGCAGCTGTGATGCCATGGGGGTCATGCTTGTGTCAGGGCCAACCCAGTTCTTCCCATGCACCCCTCTCCTGCTGGAGTGCCTGTCCTTATGATGACGTGTTGAATTAGCGTGGAGAATACAGAGAGGCTCTGGGCCTCTCCTTCCCATTCTTACTCCCTGGAGCTGTGATGCCCGACAAGGGAGCCCATAGCCTGAGACTCCTTTAATTAGAATAAAGATTTGATTACATAGCTAATCACACTGGAAAAGAACTTCACAGGTTAAATTCCAGATTCAGCCCTTTGGGTCTAGTGGCCACGTTTCGGGGCTCAGCAGCTGTAGGTGACTGTTGCCTTTGAGTTGGCTGAGCAGTTTGGGACGTTTCCAGTTCAGCAGGCAGTTCTCTTGCATGGCTCTGCCTGTGGTGAGGGCACCTCAGCTGGAGACCCTTGTGGGGATCCCTTAGGCATCTGACTGCAGCCAGGCTGCACGGTTCCTGTGCCCCGGGTCCTCTGCAGGCCCAGATGGATCCCACCACAGAGCCAGCACTGCTAGACTTGTGGTACTGTGTGCAGACACCAGAGGGGCAGGTCCAGGCCTTGCAGGGGCTGGGGTGACTGGCCTCTTTGGCCAGGCTCCTGTCTCCGAGTCTTCATGGGAAATGCATCCACTATCCACAACATGCACCAGAGGAAAACTGCAGGCTTCTCTGTGGATGGTGAAGTGAGATCATACAGAGTGACTAGGCTTGGGCTCCTGACCAGCGTGGAACCTGATGATACCTTTAGGTGGAACCTGACATGCCTCCGTGTGTACATGGCAAAGAGAATGCAGCGTTGTCAGCTTGAATCCAGACGTGCTCCCGTTTTGAGGTGGAAGATTCTGGGAGTATTGACCGTTGGTGATTGTCCTCCGTGGAGGACTTTGAATGCAGGCACTGGTTTAGGATAACCCTGGTTTCCTGGTCCTGTATGTGGGCATCCCTGAATATCCCGGGCTGGAGGAAGGCAGGGCAGATGGGAGGGTGATAAGCGGTGAGGTGTTTCCAGCTGTGGGGAGTGATGCCATCAGATGGCCGAGATCAGGAGGGTGGTGGCCAGGGGACCAAAGCAGGGGTGCGTGGAAATGCCATGTTTCCTGGGGCGTGGGGAGGACCTGTTGAACTCTATTCCTGGGCAACAGTTCTTCCATTCTCAGGAATCGGTGCCATTGTAAATGAGTAGCAAATTCTGTATTTGCTCTAACTACTTACTGTTAAGTCCCCATCCCAATTACCGTGAATTAGCAACAGTGATAACAGCTTGCCTGGTCAAGCCTTGCCAAGAAAAACAGTGGAACTGGTTTTAGTTGCCTTGAGTTCCCTCCAAATCAGATTCCTTAGCGGCTTGTGTCCCCACAGCTGCTGCAGTTCCCCCTGGGCGTGGCAGGCACATTCCAGACATTCACATCTCAGTCAGATGCAGGAGCACATTATTTATGGAAAATCGCACTGCGCTGTGATTGGCTTGAGCTGACATTTTCTAGGTGGGAGGTGGAGGCCGAGGACCTGTGAGGGACTGTCCGAGTGTCCTCTCATTGGAGCAGGTGCACATCTGTTATTCAACAGTTCTAATGGGATGAAATTAGAAATATGAATTTTTAAAATTCACGTGTTATGAACTCTCTTCAGTGATTTCCTCTGAAATGAGAGACTATTTGCGGACAAGGCAGTCAGCCTGCAGCTCTCCTTAGAACTGTCCTAGACCTCAGTGCTGTCCTATGGCCTCTTCCTGGGTGTGGGGTGCTCTGCTTGAAGCAAAATCAAAGGAAAGAACGTGGTCAGTGTGCATCACTACTGCAGCCAGCTCAATGCACACCCACTGGGAGGGGGGCCGGACCACTTAACATTTTAAATGCATTTAACATTAAACCAGCAAGTCAGCCAGTGCTTTCTGTAACCAAGCTGCCTGGCTCATGGGAACCTGACACTTTTTGGAAGAGAATACTTGTGTCTGTGGAGTGTCAATATTTGTCTCATTTCTTGAGACTTTGTTCAAAGTGATGAACGTGTGTAAATTAGGACATTTTTGTGTAAATTGGGCCACAGAGATCTCTAGGCACAGTCAGGGGAGTAAACGGTTGTGAAAGATGCCGCCTGATGTGAACCATGGCCAGGCACTTTGGAACCTGGGATCCCATCTCCAGCCTTTCAAAGGACGTAGAGGAATATAAAATGCAGACGCGAGAGTTTATATTTTGGGCATCTCTGTTGTTTTGAAATCAAAGTGCAAAGAAAAAGTTTGCCTTGAGTTCTTGCCCCATACTTGTTTTTCTCCTGAGGTTTTAAAATTTTCTTAACTGTGCTTTTTTCTCCCCTGGTCCTTGGGGACCTTCTATCTTCATATCTTCTTAAAAGATATGGTTAAATTCAACATTGAAATTTAAAAACATGGTTTCATACTATTTTTCTTTTAACCGATGTATCTGACATTGGTGAAGAACTAAGTGGGCGTGTTGGTTTATTTTTACTTTTTTGTGAGAGTCTTGCTGTGGTGCCCAGGCTGGAATGCAGTGGCATGATCTTGGCTCACTGCAGCCTCACCTCCTGGTTCACGCCATTCTCCTGCCTCAGCCTCCTGAGTAGCTGGGATTGTAAGTGCCTGCCACCATGGCTGGTTCATTTCTGTATTAGTAAAGATGGGGTTTCAACATGTTGGTCAGGCTGGTCTTGAACTCCTGACCTCAGGTGATTCACTCACCTTGGCCTCCCAAAGTGCCGGGATTACAGTCAAGAGCCACCACACTCGGCCTGGGATATTCTTAATTGTAACTGTAACAGATCCCTTTAATAAAAACAAAACAGAACAACAACAACAAAAAACCCAGCTGTCTGAAAAGTCCCAAAATTAAAGAGCTCACTTGGACACGGATTTGGACACCAGTGGAGTGGCCCAAAACAAACCATAGTTACATGGGCCATTCGGCCTGTTAGATCTTTAGGGTATTTGAAGTCGTGGGGATATTTGCATTTCTGCCTCTGGATATCGTGCTAGTATGAATTCGACTAGTGTTTGAGGGCCAGGCTCAGATCTGGGAAAATGAGCCCCTGTCCTCATGGTTCTTCTCTTCTGTGTGTGTGTGTGTCTTAGGAAAATAGAAAGCATAAGAGATTTTTTTTTCAATTAACTGGGAAGATGGAAAAACAAGCTTAAGATGTTTACTTATTTAGAAGAAGGGAAGTGCAAGGAATACTCAGCTTTGCTGCTGCAAAAAGAGGCCCCTGGCGGAGGCTGTTTCAGAGGTGGGATCTCTCTGAGAAAGGTGGTAAGAGGCAATAGGATGCCCCATCTGGTTTACCAGAGATGGGGTAAGTTAGTATCCCCAAAACAGCCCCAGCATTCTGGAAAAGGCTTCGGAAAACCAGCTAGGGTGTGGGACCTTGTTGGCCGCTGGGTAGAAGGAAAACATTGCTGGTCCTGAGGACTGTACTGTTCAACTGCTATAAAGAGCTACTTGAGGCTGGGTAATAAGGAAAATAAGGTTTAATCGGCATACAGTTCTGTGGGCTGGACAGGCTTCTACATCTGGGGAAACTGACAATCAGGGTGGAAGGTGAAGGGGAGGCAGGTATGTCTTCACATGGCTGGAAGGGGAGAGAGTGAAGGGGAAGGTGCCATGCACCTCCAAACAACCAGATCTCAGGAGAACTATCATGAGGACAGCACGTGGAGGATTGTGCTAAACCAGTAGAAACCACCCCCATGAGTCAATCACCTCCCATCAGGGCCCACTTGCAACACAGGGTTACAGTTCAGCATGAGATTTGGGTGGGGACACACAGCCACACCATGTCAGGCTTCCCATTCTTCTGCATGTGCTTGGCAAATGCTTCTGTCACTTGTTTTGGTTTTTGTTGATACATAATATATGTACATATTTTCAGAGTGCATGTGATATCTTGATTCATCCCTATATTGATCAAATCTGGGTACTTGGGATGTCTTTCACTTGAAATACTTTCTTTTCCTTGTGCTGGTAATGTTCAAGTTATTCTCTCCTAGCTGTTTTGAAATACACAGTAGATGACCCACTGCCATCCCCCTGCTGATTTATCAATAGTAGGTCTTGTGCTCCCGTTAGGCTGTGTGTTTGTGCCTGTTACCAGCCTCTGCCCATCCTGCTTATGAGTGGGCTCTGCTGGGCCCTGTTGGTCACCTACTCTTGGCCTCCATGAGATCTGCTCTCAGCTCCTGCTTATGAGTGAGAACATGCGCCGTTTCTTTGGCTCGTTTGCTTAACGTCATGTTCTCCAGCTCGCTCCATGCTGTCGCGGATGACAGGGCTCTCCACTGTGGTGGAGTATTGCTCCTGTGTATGTTCAGGCCACATTCCCTTCATCCCCTGTTGATGGGCACTCAGGTGATTTCGGACCTTGGCTGCTGTGGATGGTGCTGCATTGAAGCCGGGAGCAGTCACTGGCTTTATACTCGGGGGATGTGAGCCACTTTGATGTTCTCAAGCAGCCTATCCCCAAAATCCTCCATGGAATGCCGCATTCCTTTGTGCCCATGGCTTCCACTAGGATGAACCGCTGGGAAGGGACTTTGAGTGAACGCTTGGGTTTCTGTCTTTAACTGGTACCTGATGGCACTGACCAAGTAGGGGTCCCAGTGACCCTGGACACTGCCTCACATAAGGTCCAAAGATGCAGTTAGGTTCTTTTTTTAACTTTAAAAAAAAAATAAAAAGCTTTTGACCTGGTTAAGCTATAGCATTATCAGTGTTTTTCATATTGGAAAGATGTATATTTTATTTTCTAAGAAGTAAAAAAATCCTGTTAAATACTCTAACCACAGATTAAATCATGTCAAGGAAAGAGGTACTATTTTGGGGGAAAATCACCCCTTCATGTCAAAGATGAAGGAGATTACTTACATAGTTTGAGTTAATGATGAAATCTTAAGTGGTTTTGAGAAGACAAACTGTGGATGCTGCAAGACATGAGACTGATGCTGATTTAATATTAGTCAGCCCTGATAGAAAGCGGCTATTTAAAGCTTGCTCCAGTATTGCTTGATAGATTGTAAGTTATTGTAAAGAGCTGTTTGATGCTTTTATTTTACAAAATATTGAGAAAAAGTTTGACAGCCAAGGAACAGCCTTCAACCAATTTCTTCCTAATTTCTATCACCAGAAAAATGTGTCCTGTTAATTCCAGAATTTACTTTTGGAAAGTTCCTGTAAGGAGAGCAGAGGTATTGGTGGTTGAATGGTGACTTGAATTTAGGTGAAGACCGTTAAATATTTCATAGTCATGTTTGTCTTGGTGGTTTTAGCAATTTTATATTAAATTTAGAACTGCGAGTCAAACCAAATGTGTTCTTTTGCTTTTGTGATACTCCTTTGTTTGTATAACTATATGGTAAAGAATGATAAAATGTGTATAGGTTATTTTTTCTGTGTAGATATTAGGATTTTTAGGGGAACAAATTAATCATTCTAATAGACATTGCGCTGTATGTTGGGTCCTTTGCATTTTGAATCAGTATAATGAGGACCACTTGAAAGTATGTTTCTATACAAGATCTTTTATATACTGACTTGTGTTATACAAAATCCTTCATCCTCTAAGACTAAGCAATGGGTTGGAGGAGAGGTTTAATCCCCCATTAGGTCTATTCCAAATGCCCAGAATTGAATGCAAGTAACAATTATGCTTTTGAAGTGGGGTGTGTGTGGGGGCGGGGGGTGGACTCCTTTTGAGGTCATGGGAGGGAGGTAAAGCAAAGATCAGATTTGCTGAAGAACATTTGTGCATATTCTAGTGGAGAAGTCATATGACTTGACTGCACTTGTGTACTCTGATTTTGGTTTCATTAGTGTCCATAGCCACAAGCCTCAGCCGCCTCTGGGAACCACACTGAGGGGCTGTGGTGAGGGTTATTACAGAGTGGTGTGTCTTAGTGAATGGCACAAATGGCCTTGTGGGCCTACTTTGGGTTTGCTTGAACCTGTAGATTGTTAAACTAATTTTAGTTTAACATTTTGAGGATTATAAATTGTGATTCTTGTCTAAGAAGATGTTTCTATTGTCTCTGAAGACAGGAGCCACAATACAGATGGTCCCTGGCTCACAATGGTTACATTTGTGAGTTTTTTTTTTTTTTTCAACCTTGTGATGGTGTGAACCAGTCACACTCAGTGAATTGTTCGACCCGAGATGGGCTGCCTCTGGATGAACCCGTTGTAAGTTGAAACTATTATGTCAAATGCACTTTCTATTTAGGATATTTTCAGCTTACACTGGGTTTATTGGAACAGTTTCATCCCATGGTAAGTCAGGGAGTATATGTGCTCATAAAAGTAGAGTTGATCTCATAGATACCATGAGATATAATGTCTCTGATGTTATCGAGATACGATGAAAACAATCAAGTGGGACTTGGAAGCCTTGGAGGGACTGACTCACATGGGTGGCTCCTGGAATGCAAACGTGGGCGCCACTAGCTTGTGGATGTGAGGTCTTTGCCTTCTGCTTAGTCCAGTGGGTTATCGACTGCTCCCCAGGGCAGAGAGGTCCAGTGTTCCTGTGTTTAGGTGTTTGAGCTGCCTTAAGAGGCTAGGTCAGTTCTCACTGGTGTCTTCAGGGCTTTAGGCCTTCGGAACAAGCGGGAGGAAGCACGACTTTGGAGAGCTTTGGAAAGCTCAACGGACTTCAGGGCCATCCCCTTGGCAGGAGAGAGCTCCACTGGAGGCGAGCAGGGTGCCCTGCAGGCCTGTGCAGGGCCCAGGAATGTACGGACGTTTTGAGGGCCACAGGACACAGATCGGTCTTGGCTCACAACTGGTGTGATGGCCACGCAGCATTTCTGGCAGGTACATGAATGCGGGGACTTTGGTTTTGGGGTGTGTGTCCTGGTTGCCTAGTTACTTGGAAGACCCCTATTCAGACCCCAGCCTGAGTTACCGTGACAGGCCTCCCGTTTCACAGGCCACAAGGAAGCCGTGGCGTCAGTCACTCGGTGCCCACCAGATGTCAGATGTGCGTGTGTATCTTCCCTGGTCTCGGAATGGGTCTTGTTTTGAGGTTATAGTAAACGTTCTTTAAGAGGGGTTTTTGGATTTTTTGTTTGCGAGGAGGCAGCAGGGAGAGCTTGAGCAGTGAGATCCCCTTCCCAACCAATGCGATTTCAGATCAGAGTAGGTAATTACGGCAGCGGAGCTGCGAGATCACCTTCCCAACCAATGAGAATTCAGATCACAGCAGGTAATTAGGGCAGTGGGGCGGGTGGCAGAACCCTGAACTGTGGCTGTTTCTGGTGTCTTGCCCCTGCGGACAGAGCGTGCTGGGGCCTCCGTGGTCCTCTGTGGGGTGGGTGGAGCGCATGAGCTGGGTGCTGCTGGGCCGTGGCTGGCTCCCCAGCCCGGGGTTTGTGCAGGACTCCTTCTGAAGACAATTTGGAACCCAGAAAGCAGCACTGAGGAGAACAGGTTTGTGCGTTTCTGGATCCTTGGTGCTTCCCAGTCTCAGATGCTGCGCAGGCTCTGAGGGGTCTCACCAGGGAGACTTGCACAGTCGGCCCCGGGGTGGAGTGGGGCTGCAGCGGGTCTTGCAGGAGCCGGAAGGTGGGGGTGAGTGTCTCTCACAGGACCTTTCAAATGGGCCCAGCAGGATGCATCTGTGGAAATGGTGCCACCTAATGCTGGGCTGTGGCCAGCAGGACCTGAAAGGCTACAGCGGGCTGTGTTTCTGCTCTCTTGAGAGTCTCTGCACAGTTTTCCTTGGTTTTTGTCTGTTTGGAGGATGCTTCCCCTTTTCTTGGGCTTTCCTAGCCTTCTGAGCTTCCTTGTTAAGTATGACAAAGCCCTGAGAGGGCATTTTTATGGCATAATTATGTTATCCTGGTGGCTGGGTAAATGACCTGCAAATACGGGTGACTCAATAGCTCTGAGGGTGTTCACTATCCAAGACAGAGGTGGGAAGGAAATGTTCAGGCAGGCGTCAGAGGATCTGTTCTCTGCTTTACACTGGGGCCCTGGTTCCCTGACAGTCTTCACACTCCATCCAAAATGGGGATAATGAAGTCTCACGGATTCGGCGTCAGTTGAGAGCTGCCTCCAGCACAGTCCTGTGTGAGTAACAGTTTGTATGTTTGGTGCGAAGGGCGGGCGTCATTTGATCTTATTTGTGGTGGTGCTTATTGGTGGCTTTTCCGTAAGGAATTTAGACTTTATTAGCTTTGGCAAGGGAATCCTGAGTGATAAATTGGAAGAATGTTTCAGGAAATTCTGGAACCTGCAGTGAATCTGGAGTCTGTTCGAAATTGAGATTTGGATTCTCATGATTTCCTAATGCTACCCCAAAACCCAGTAGTTGAGACAGTCGTAGAGCTTCAGTTGTGCTGCCCCAGTTCCCCATTTTAAAAGGAACACGTTGCTTTCATCTAGAATGTTCTGAGCTCTGAGTGCTGCTGGCGGAGTGACCAGCCCTCTGCATCAGAGGGGAAGCCAGGGCTGCGCTCACGACGTCGCAGCAGCTGGGAGGTGACCCTGGACCTCAGGCACGTGTGCTGCTGACCATTTTCTGTAAACTCCAAGGGTGCAGTGGTCTCCTTGGCGCTTTACAGTCTTCTGAAGCTTTTGAGGTGTCTGCACCTTACAGATTTTTCCGAAGTAGACGGCCTTTTCCCACACCCTTGTGCTGAGTTTTGTCAGAGGCTGGTGTGTGGGAAGCACCACATCCACATTCTGACAGGGAAGACTCTGGTGCCCAACTGAGGTCAGAGTGGAAATTTGTTTTTCCTTCCCTCCAGTCTGGTCCAGCTGCTCCCTGCTTGGCCGGAAGAAAATCATGCTTATCCAAGTCATAGGCAAACCCCCTAAGTCAAACATTTGTCTTTTTTCTTTATTATACCAGTTTAGTTTATATGTGAATGATAGATAGAGAAATGTCTTTTTAGGGGAAAATTAATTTCTTTAATCACAGAGAACTTTTTGGATTAAAAACTGCAATCAAGAGGCTATTTTGTAATAAGATCTAGTTAAATACTACAGTTGAAAGCTCCTTGTATTAGATCTTAAACTTGGGCCCGGTGTGTGTGTCAGCACGCTCGTGCTCATGAGGCCAGGCTCAGCTGTGAACTACAGGCACGGTACATACTTTCTGGTTGCTTTTTTGAAAGTCTTACTGCTTGGCCTCTCTGACTCAAATGTCGAGTTACATTGATTCTGTTCAGAATGATCATCCTTCTATCTAGGGTCCAGTCATCTTCCTCTTCTTTGTCTCCTACAGTACTGTGTATTTAATAGTCAAATATTTTATAGGTTATATGGGTGACTGATCTGTTCATTAGGAAAACAATGCCAATTTTTACATCATAATGGACTTGTTAAATGATTATGTTAGTATAATGAAGTTTACATGGCAAAAGAGGCTTTGCAGATGTGACTGTAAGGGACAGTGAGATGGGGGAGGACCCTGGGTTGTCCAGGAGTGGTCCAGTGTCCTCACATGTGCCTTGATGAGAGGGAGTATGAGAGTCTGCCTCAGGAGGAGACCTGAGGATGAGATAGGGTCCAGAGGGCTGTGGGGCTGAGGGCAGGGCTGGGGCAGGGGCCGGAGGGTCATGGGGACAAGGGTGGGGCAGGGGCCAGAGGGGGGTGCAGGGCTGAGGCCGGGGCAGTAGTCGGAGGGGTGTGGGACTGTGAGCCAAGCTGCATGGCGTGACCTCTATAAACTGGGAGACTCCAGGCAGGAACACAACCTACTGACCCCTTGACTTCAGCCCTGGGACTCATGACTTCCTGGGCTGAGAGGAGGTTTGCATTTGTGGTAATTTGTTGCAGCAGCAATAGGAAGTTAATGCATTGTATCTGCTCTTCACCTCCAAACCTTTGAAAAGTAACCGTGTTGTATCGGCCTTTTGTGTGCCCTAAATTCTAATGAGATGGTTTGTAGAAAGTAATGGACACAAACGATGGCAGAACAGAAAGGTGGAGAGAAGCAGTGTCTTCTGTGGTTCTGTAGTTTGGGTCTGTGAAGTTAGATTTCGGTCAGAGTGTGTGGTCTTGTTCAGCGTATACCTGGAGTACTTGTTCAGAGCTCCTGGGGGAGTGGTCTTTAACACTGTTAGGATTAAAGCTTCAAGCACATCAGAGAGTTCCTGAGTCAGTGTTAGGTGACCTTCGAATAAGAGTTGGCATGTAGAATCTGCCCACTTTACTAGTATGAAGCAGCAAAATCTTTTTTTTTTTTTTTTTTTTTTTTGAGATGGAGTCTCATTCTGTCACCCAGCCTGGAGTACAGTGGTGCGGTCTCAGCTCACTGCAACCTCCGCCGCCTGTGCTCAAGTGATTCTCCTGCCTCAGCCTCCAAATTGCATGATTTATTTTCCTGTTTTATATACTTAGTATATGAAAACTCTGCAAACTTTATTAATACAAATGACATGCCAGAACTTATGAGAATCCAGCATTTTCCCATGCAAATTAGTAGTGATGTGGAATTCTGGGCTGGTTTGGTTTTATAAGACTTAGCGGTGGATTCTTTGCCTAATTTCTGCGGAGCTAACAATTGTTAATCACCCAGCACTCTTACCTCCCCCAACAGCTCAGGTGAGGGGTGCTACCCCCGCTGTCGTGTTGACAGGTGGGAGACTGAGGCTTAGATGAACAGGTGACATGTTACTGTCCAAACCCACCCACCCCGTAGTTTCCTGCCATGGCTCAGTTATCTTCCTGCAAGAAAGGATAGATGCCCTGATGCTGGGTAGAATTCCTTGGGAACCCCTTTCCATCCTCCAGGGAGTTCTTGCTTTATGGTGGTGGCTCACGGGGAGGCCTCTGGCCCACTGAGAATGTGATTCATATTGTAACATGACTGTGTCTCTGTCCGGCTGCTGTCGATTGGGTGATTTGTAAGCACATTTATTGCTCACAGTTCTGGAGGCTGGGAGGTCCAAGGTCAAGGCACCTGCAGATCTGGTGCCCCAGGGCCTGTGGCTCACAGTTGGCAGCATCTCACCGGGTCTCGCGTGGCAGCAGGCGTCTCATCAGGCCTCACGTTGTGGAGGAGCAGGAGGGCTCCTTCAGGCCTCCCAACAAGGACACCAACCCCAGTTCTGAGAGCGGGGCCTCCCAAAGACCCTCCCCACCTCTTAGTTTCCCATTGGAGATGGTTTCAGCATGAGGTTTTGGGGACATTCAGGCCAGAGCCGTTGCTCTGCTGTGGTGTCAGGGCTGCCATGGCATCACTACTGCAGCAGAGCCACAGCCTCTCATCTGCATTTGCTGCAGGAGGAAGATGCAGGTGCCTGTGCAAGTTGGGGTTCAGTGCAAGAAGTGGAGACTCTCTGGGAGTCTTAGCCAGGAGGAACCTAAGGGCTTTGAGAACTGACACCTTAGGACTGTAGTTTTCTTCAGACTGTTAAAACCTTGGTGTGTGACAATACTGAACATTGCCTGAGCCTTGTGATCCTGTAAAACTGATGGTTAAGACATTCCCCCTCCCCACAACTGCGTCCCCACTTTTACTGCAAGAAGCCCCTTCCCATGTGGCTTAGGCTGACTTTCGGATGACCATTTACCGAGGACAGGGCGAGACACAGGCCTTCAAATCCCCCTTCTCTGCCTTATAAATGATTAGCTAAACTGCCTGTTCCCACTGATGAATCAGAACAAAACGCTTGTTAGCCAAATCTTGGTTCCTCCTCTTCTCTCCTTACCCGAGTCTGAGGCCCCTCTGAGGAAACCTCTGATCCCCAATCAGCCACCCCTTCGCTTCCCCCACGGCTTCCTCCTGGCCTTGTTTCCCCTTCCCTGTGAAGGAGGGAGCAGTTCTGGCTGCTCTGAGATGCCGGCAGGCCTGCCGTTGGAGCAGTGGGCACCTCCCACCTTGAAATGGTTCTTCGTGGTGCGGTTGCGCCTAGGGGGGTGGACTTGTCTTTGACTGTTGCCTTCCGCAGAGGACGGTTAGGGTGGGCAGGAAAGAATTCTCTGCTACAAGTCTGCATTTCAGGCTGTTTCCAGAAGTGGGAATTCTCATACCCTGCAGTCTGGGAATGGATTTCGTTTCCCAGCTTCAGGTGGAGTTGAAATTGAGTGAGGCAACCCAGCACATATCTGGAGCCAGGAACTAGAGCCGTTTTTAAAGTGGCAGTTTCTCTGTAAGATTACAAAAAAAAAAAAAAAAAAAAAATGCACTCAGCACATTTCTTTCTTTCTCCCATGCATTTGGCCTTCTACAATGGGAATGGTGGTTTTTTGAAGCATGGATATAGTTTTAAATATTGGAAACCTTAATGTAGCTTCTTAAAATGTTTGCCTGATTATCTGGAGATTTACTAAACCTTTGGAGTGGTAATAAGTTGATCTATATGACTCTGCTTTCTATGATGCAATGAAAGTACTATAATTAAAACCTCTGCAGTTGGGTGCAGCAGGCGATTGGCCAAAACAAATTCTGCCTTTTGGTTTTCTTGAACCAAACAAGGGAGTAGAGTGTAGGCTGAAGTGGCAAATTCATTTCAGAGCACGCCAGAGCCATCAACAATTGAGCAGCCTTCTCAGGTGAACGTGTAACGTGCCGTGACGCTTTTTTTTTTTTTTTTTTTTTTGAGATGGAGTCTCCCTCTGTCGCCCAGGCTGGAGTGCAGTGGCCAGATCTCAGCTCACTGCAAGCTCCGCCTCCCGGGTTCACGCCATTCTCCTGCCTCACCCTCCCGAGTAGCTGGGACTACAGGCGCCTGCCACCTTGCCCGGCTAGTTTTTTGTATTTTTTTGTAGACATGGGGTTTACCCGTGTTAGCCAGGATGGTCTCGATCTCCTGACCTCGTGATCCACCCTTCTCGGCCTCCCAAAGTGCTGGGATTACAGGCTTGAGCCACCGCGCCCGGCCCGTGTAGTGAGTCTTGACAAGCCTGCCTACTGATGTGTGCACGTGACACCATGGAGCCACACCTAGGAAGATATGGTTTTTGTAAGAAGCTTTGGAAATCCAAAGTTCAACTTAATTATCCGACTTTGTTACAGAAAAAGCTTTGACCAAGATGACCAAAGACCTGATTGTCTCATGGTCGAGACGTGGTTGTAAAATTGCCCTTACTTGATGCCCATCAGTGTTGGTCCACAGTGATACTCCTCCCACCTCACTGAATAGTTTGGAGACTGAAATGAGACTGTGAACATCTCCTTAAGGTGAAAAGGGCTCTGGGGCATCCAGAAATATCCGCACACCCGTGACCATTCCCCTTTAAGGTGGAAAGGATTGCTGGGTCATGCGGGAGCATCCGCACACCCGTGGCTGTCCTCTTTAAGGTGGAAAGGGCTGCTGGGGTGCCCAGCAATATCTGCACACCCGTGGCCATTGTGGCTGTCCCCCTTTCTGCTCAGTCACCTCTGCGTTCCTGCATTCAGGCTTTGGGACACTCATGAGCAGCTCATCCCCCTGGGCTGGTGAGGATGTAGTGGGAGGTTGTTCTGAGGCTCTGTCACCGTCTGCCCTGTCATGAGCTGGGCAAGGCAGCGGCAGTGACCCTGGAGGAGTCTGGTTAGTGAGGGCTCCGGCAGGAAGTGCCGAGGCTTGAGGTGGCTCTGCCAGTCGTAACCAAATGTCTTTCCTCTTATTTCCACGATTCCTTCTAGTTCTGCACCATGCACTGCGGAGTCTCTGTGTCTATAAATACACATTAATTACGATACAGGTGTCTCTTTCCCCTCTGGGGCTGGGCCTAGGTAGTGAAGTGCAAGACCCCCTTACTGCTGGATGCCCACCAGCACGAGGCACTGCCCGCCCTGCTGACGAATGCCTACAGCGAGTCCTGGAAGCTCCCTCCTGAGCACCTGGCCTGTTGACGGTGTACACGGGAGATAGATGAGCTCCCCTTGCTCCACCCTGAGCAGAGACTGAGGAGGTGGCGGCAGCGCTGTCCCCCATGGTGCATCCTGGGAGCATGGAGGAAAAGTCTGTTCATGCTTAAAACAGCCCATCCTCTCAAAAGCAGGGTGACAACCACATTTACATCTGGAATCTTATAAAAGGGCCCGTCTCTTTGAGAGAAGAACGTGGCATGTGTGTGTGTACCTCCTTTTTTTTTTTTTTTTTTTTTTTTTTTTTTTTTTTTTAAAGACAGTCTCCCTCTGTCACCCAGGCTGGAGTGCGGTGGTGTGATCTCAGCTCACTGCAAGCTCTGCCTCCCGGGTTCACACCATTCTCCTGCCTCAGCCTCCCTCCCGGGTAGCTGGGACTACAGGCACCCGCCACTATGCCTGGCTAATTTTTTGTACTTTTAGTAGAGACCGGATTTCACTGTGTTAGCCAGGATGGTCTCGATCTCCTGACCTCGTGATCCGCCCGCCTCGGCCTCCCAAAGTGCTGGGATTACAGGTGTGAGCCACTGCCCCGGGCCATATGTGTGTACTTCTTTACAAATCTTGCCCGACCTTTGCATTTAAAAATTATTGAAAAACTTAATGTACCTGACAAGAACTTTATAGGTTTCCTCAAGTAAAAATTTGAAAAAGTTAAGTGAACCCATAATGGATTTATTTCTATGAGTCCCACACTTGGATTTCAAAGGTGGGCAAAACATCTCAGTTCTTCAGCCTGATTTCCGTGGAATCGTGAAGGAAACGTGCTGAAGTTGCTGCGCGGATTTTGTTATGTGGTGGTGACAAGTGGGGCTGGTCATGAAACAACTGGAGCGATCCCTGTCCTTTCTGTGCTCCTGTTGGACACTAGGCACGTGCTTGGGTGTTTTCTGTGTGTGTGGACAAGATGAGGACAGAATTTCCGGATGATCCACACGGTGGTATCTTCTCCCTTTTCTGTTAAAACGTGTCTTCTGCTGCTTCTACATAGACCAAGTATTTCTCTCTTGCCTGTCTACATAAACGCTGTTTAACAAAAACTGTATTGTAGACATGTGAAGCAGAATTCCACATTATAAAACAGATAGAGCTAACTGAGTATACTGTTTTGTGGAAAGAAGGTTTAAAATGATTTTTAGCTTTTTCCCTGAAAGAGGGAATAATTTTAAGTTTTTCCCTGAAATAGGGAAGAATGAAATGGGAAAATTTTTCCATTTAATTGTTAGATTATATTTAATTATTTGTTAGATTATTCATGTATTGCAAGGGAAAAAGGAACTAGATCACCCCATGTACCCAAGTGAAAATTTAAAGGGTATGGGCAAATTCGTTTGAACTCCTTTAAATTTTTTTTTTTTTTTTTTTTTTTTTTTTTTTTTTTTTTTGGACAGTCTCACTCTGTTTCCTAGGCTGGGTGCAGTAGTGCAATGACAGCTCACTGCAACCCCAACCTTCAACCCCAGGCTCAAGTGATTCTCCTGCCTCAACCTCTCCAACTGCTGGAATTTACAGGCGTTAACCACCACACACAGCTTATCACCTCTTGGACACTAACTTTGAGTTTGGGCATTCAGTGAACTATATTTTGGTTAATTCCCAAAGTTTCTCACTGTTTATCTTTAATTTGCTAAAAATCTAAATGTATTGTGAAATGGATTAGATTTCCTTAGCATTCACGGATTCCCTGTTAATGGGGCAGAGACGTAGAAGGCGTTCGGACATCATCAGGGTTGCAGTTGAGTGCTTGCCCCGTACACACTGGAGCTCTGGGCTCTGTGGCCCCACGGGGGTCCTCTGTCCACTGAGGGGTCTGGGTTACCTGGAAGGTCCCTCCAGCCTCTGCAATTTTGCCCTTTTCAGGTTAACATCTCCTCGTTGTCCTGGACAGCCTTGCCTTTCGTTCACTGACCCACGAGTGAACAGCTGGCCAGTGGCCAGGGCTGCTTCCTTCAGCTGGGAGGTGGTGATGTGATTTCACTTCTGTGGAGCTTGGTTCTTGGTGTATTAGGGGTTCAGTTGTATCTTGATTTTTAATCTGCACCTCTGAATTGCTCTTTTGATTGCAAAGAGATTGCTTGTTGGATTTGTTTCTGAATATTTCGTGGATAACAGGAGAACTTTGCTTATCTGTGTGTTCCTTTAATGCGTTTTTGCTGGGCATGTACATGGGTGTCTTAGCCTTTAGCCCACTTTCTGTGTGTGGTGGATTCATTCTAATCATTTATGTGAAGTCTCTTGTATTAAGGCCAGAGGACGTGGGGTGCTGTCTCCCTAAACTCGGGGGAAATGGCATTGTTCTGCCTTCCTCGCTGGGAACGCTGGGGTTTCCAGGTGTCTGGACTTGGCTCCCACACTGGGAGAGTGGCTGTGGCTTCTGGAGCTCGTTTTGTGTGGGACCGACTCCTTCACTTGCTTTATTCCCCGCTATCTTTGCTACTTTATGAGAAGGGATGAGGGAGTTGGGCCCGGGGGCGAGGCCTGTGCCTGAAAGGCTCGATGCAGAAACTCCTCGTGGGAAGGATGTTCCCTGAGGGCAGCTTGGAGTCTTTTGCTACTTTTAATAGAGAAGTAACTATTGACATGGTTCTATTCTGCTAGTGATGTTTCAAAATAATTGGTGTAGAGTTACGAAGACGTCCGAGACACCCATGATCCACTCCGGGCCAGTGCCAGGCATTGTGCTGAGATGCCTTCAGACCACATTCAGATGCCAAAGATTCTTGCTTGGTTATTCTCAAACTTATGAGAATCTAAAATACGGGCCATGGTGTGGGTTTTCTTTTGAGCCCCCGTGCCTTTGCTTTGCAGTTTGGGAATGAATGACTTCATCAAGGGGAAAGAATTTGAGGAAGGAGCCTCTGAAGCTAGGAGGGGGTGGGGAGGGGCGGGGGCAGAGGGAAAAGGAGTTGTAGGGGGAGGAGCCAGGCTGGGGCTGGGGGGTCTCCCCATGATGCTCCCCCACCCCTGGCGCGAGGCCCCAGGGAGGGACTGACTTTCCCACAGGAAATGTGTATGATTGCGTGTCTGTTTTGTGGGTTGGCCATTTGGATTGAGGGAATGTCCGTGTTGTGATTCTTTATTGATTCGAAGGTTGAAAAGGTTTGTGCTCAATACAGGGGTCTCTTAGTGCGATGGGAAACGTGATCACAGCCGCCTTCGGGGTGGGAAGGGTCCTCAGTGGTGGCCGGTGCTGGCCTTCACCTCCCTGGGTGAGCTGCCTTCAGGGTGGGAAGGGAGGTCCTCTGTGGTGGCTGGTGCCAGCAGGCCTTAGCCTCCCTGGGTGAGCTGCCCTCAGGGTGGGAAGGGAGGTCCTCAGTGGTGGCCGCTGCCGGCCTTCGCCTCCCCGGGTGAGTGCTGCCCCATCCCTGGCGTCTCCGACTCCTTGCCTGGCACCTTCCTCGTTGGAGGCCGTGATCCATCAACCTTGTCCATGCGTGTCCTGCAGACTAGTGCAGACTGCAGGTCCAGGGGTGGTCAGAGGAGGCCAGAGGAGGCCCTCGTGATGCAAAGCTAAACACTGAATGAATGCGCTGCTGAGTGCATGAGCCGCGTCAGCCCAAGAGTCCGGGTAGGAGGGAACTGCGGGGTTGGAGGGAAGACTGGATAGATGGATGCTTTCCTTGGCCCCTGGGGGCATGGCCAGGTCCATGCTCAGACCCTCCTGGTTTCTCCCATAATTCCATAAATAGCAAGGGAAGGACTCGGGGCACCCAGGGACCTCATGGGTATAAGCTGTGTCCTCGCGTGGCCCCAGCTGTGGCCAGTGACGTTATTCTCTTTAACCTCAGGCTTATTTTGTATAAAAACACAAAGGGACAGAAGTAGTTCAAGGGCCTCTAAAGACTTACGTAATTGTTAATAGGCCTACTTTTATGATTTCTTATGTATTAAGAGCAAATCATGAAACAAACTCATTTCTGTTTGAAGAAATCTTTACTGATCTCATTTTTGTGGAAAGCAACATTGATTCTTTGCTTAGTGAGAGCGTTAGTGCCCTCCTGCCCAGCGCCGCTGTCCTCGGCACACACCTCTGTCCACTGGTCTCCGTTCATCTTTCCGTTTAGAATTGTAGGAGGGGCGCTGGGATCTTAGGGCTAGAAAGAAACTCTGAAGACCACTTGTTTTAGGGGCAGCTTTTAGTCAGGGAACTCCAGAGAGACAGCCAGCCAGCCACGTGTGCGTGTGTCTCCAGGGGAAGGCTTGCTGCAGGGGCTATGGAGTCCAAGAAGTCCCAGGACCCACAGCCTGCAAGCTAGAGTCCTGGGAGGGTGTGGCTTGAAGACTTGAGGAGCAGAGGGTGCAGATCCCACCCGGGTCTGAGGAGCTGAGACCCAGGAGCACGGGTGGCAGAAGACGGATGTCACTGGCCCATCAGCCAGACAGGTAGAGTGAGCCCAGTCTTCCCTGCCTTGCTGTTTTACTCGAGCCCTGGGTGGATAGGGTGGTGCCCCCAACACCGGCGAGGATGGGTCTCCACTCAGTCCAGAGGCAAACATGCATCTCATACAGAAATAATGCAGAACCAGCCATCTGGGAACCCAAGGCACGCTCAGGTCGAGGCACAAAACCAACGCCGCGCGTGGCCCTGACGTCTGCGTGTTCGCATCACTCCACGCGCATTGCTCGCTCATCGCCTCAGTGAGTTTGTAAGCTCGTGCGGTTCTGGGGGTCTTTGCCCCGGGTGGTGGTGGTGACAGGCTCCCCACCGCCCCAGCTCAGGTGTGGAAGGTGATGCCACCAACGGGTCCTTATTTCTCAGACACTTGAGCGGGTGCTCTGTGCAGCCAGTTCCACCTGCAGCAGCATCTGTGTTCCCTACGCCAATTCCATTCGCAGTGTGTGCCTGCCTTCTGTTGGGGTGCAGCCTTCCTTCAGGGAGGAACTGTGTCCTGTTGGACTATGTCTCCTGTGGTGTATCTCATGGCTGAATAAGTAGCTATAGGATACCTCGGTGGCTGAATGACAGGTTCATTGGAAGGAAAACTTTACACTTTTTTTTCTTTTTGAGATGGAGTTACACACTCAACGCCCAGGCTGAAGTGCAATGGTATGATCTCGGCTCATTGCAACCTCTCCCTCCTGGGTTCAAGTGATTCTCCTCCCTCAGCCTCCCAAGAAGCTGGGGTTACAGGCGTCTGCCACCATGCCTGGCTAATTTTAGTATTTTCATTAGAGACGGGGTTTCACCATGATGACCAGGCTGGTCTTAAACTCTTGACCTCAGATGATGCACCCACCTCGGCCACCCAAAGTGCTGGGATTATGGCCATGAGCCGCTGCACCCAGCAACTTAATACCGTTTTTGTTTTTGTTTTTTTTAATCATAATGGGCTTGTTAAATGCTTACATCAATGTTTATTTCTAAAAATGTTATCTGTGACCTTTCAGCTTTTCATAGCACTTCTCGTGTGAATATTTTTTAAAAAGCCCTTTCATCGTGGGGGAGAAGGAGTTATTCCTTTCAGCAGAGGGATATGGAGGAACAGGCCTTAGTGGGTCTGAGCACAGGCAGTCACCCCAGCCTTGGTGCTTGCTTAGGTCTGTTCTCCATTCACCGTAGCAGCGTCCACTGTCATTGTCAGCTTGTAAAAATAAGCTTCTTCCTCTTTCTAATCAGAATGAACAGTTAGTTTGTTAACCGTCATGTTAAGGTATCGAGAATGATGGCTTTCAGGCCTCAGATATGACACAAGTAGTAAATGCAGCTGACCCTGAACGACATGGGTTTTGAGCTTCGAAGGATCACTTATGTTAATTTTTTTTCCAACCTAACCCTTATTGAGAAAACGTGGCTTTGTGGAGGGCCGACGTTTCCTACATGCGGTTCCATGGGGTGGCCGCGGGTCCTGTGGACACGTAGATTTGGGTAAACTCGGGGAGTGTTCTGGAATCCATGTCCCTGTGTATACAGAGGGACAACTGCAGCTTTTTAAAAGTTTGTGTCCTGTCTTGTCCTAAAAAGGCTCCAAGGTGGATGCAAAATTATTTCATTCTTTTGGTTTCCTTGGTGGGATATTGATGTTTATTCTTCAGTGTCTAAAATCCTGAGTGAAAAGAGTTGGTGCTTCAGGAACAAAGCCAGTCTGGAAACACATACTGAGATATCCACCTTTTCTTCATGGTTTCACAAAAGGTCATGATCATATTTTATTCGGTTGAACCGTAGCAAACTGCCAATATTTGCTGTTTTTGGCCTACAAAATGGCAAGTTCGTACAATATTAAAAACAAAGGCTTCCTGGATGGGGAGAATAGGAATCGGTAAGAACCTGAAGTTGTCTGTCATGGCCTGTGAGTCACAGGTAAATAAACCTGTGTGAGGGGAAGTTGGCTGTACAGTATTTTCTTCTGTTTTGAGACTGTCAGAAAAAGATCAGTTCTATTCCGTTGGGTCCCTGCGCCTCAGCTTTGCTGCAGAGGGGACTTGCCATTATACTTCGTGTCCGCAGTGCCCAGGAGGCTGACGCCACATAGAAGACCTATAGGTCGGTGAACATGAGCAGGCATTGGACACGCTGTGCACCTTGGGACGCATCTGAGAAGTGTGTGCTTGCAACAGGTCTGGGGTGAGGGTGTGTTCCATCTCCTCTCTCTTCTCTGACTTTGCAGACCTTTGAAGTTGGTCCCCTGGAAAGTGAAATTAGTTAATGCTGATGAGCTCGAGGTCAAAGCCGGAATCAGGCTCATCATTTCCTGCAGTGTTCACAGCAGCAGGTCGTAAACTCGACATGACCTGAACCCAGAGAGTCGAGGTTCCGCCCTGCTTTGTGACTCGGTTGTGTGTGGTCTTGAGAAAGTGAACATGGGTTTTCTTGATTCTGAGGGGGCCGAAGAGACCCGCTCTTCACTAGGGGTGTGAAGCATTGGACCTTCCCATCAGGAGGCAGCAGGGACTCGAGAAAGCCCCACATGCCCTCCAGTTCCCTTATGTTGAAATGGTTTGTACTGGGCCATGCCGGGTCATTTTCGGAGGTAAGTGGGGCGTTCACATGGAGGTATACACTATTCTTGGTGTCAGGTGCGAGAGTTGAATTTGTAGAAGCTGTACAGATAGGAAAGAGCCTGGCAGGGAGTGCTGTTTACACGGAACCGATTTAACGCGAGGTCTGCGCTCTCCCTGGGTCCTTGTCTGACCAGTGTCTCCCAGTCTGCAACGGGATGTTCCCGTGACTCGGCGCTATTGTCCCACTCTGTAGATGTCTGAGGATCCGTGCGTGGTTGCTGTTAGAGTGAGTTGTGATAATGAACTGAAACAGTGAACAAACCCTGAATTGGTTAGCACTGGTTCCACGGCCACTTCTGCCGTGGTTGGAGTCATTCATATTAAAGTGTGCTGGACTCCTACGCAGAGCTCTGAATTCCAGAGACCCTTTAACTCGGCAGCTAACCAGCTGCTTCCTTCAGAAGACATTTGAGTCCCCTTTACGTGCCAGGGTGACCCTGGGAGTTTGAAGATGAGTGAGACAAGCCCTCCCCGTCTTGTGGATTTTACTGTCCAGAGGGGGAGACAGATGTGGATGGTGAAGGAGGCCCTATCAGAGGTCAGCGCACATCCGTTTTATTTCTTCAGCACTTACTGTGTTCAGGCGGTGTCCCGGGCCATGTGCAGAGCATCTGGGGACCCTGCCCATGGCATCCCAGGCACAGTTAGCATCTGCGCCATCTTCATACTTGGCCTGAGTTTTGGGGGAAGTACCGAGGACGGCTTCTGCCTTTGCCGGAGAGGGTTGGAAGTCAGGGCAGCCCTCCACAAGGAGATGATCGCCAGCTGATTCCTCAAGAAAGAGAGGTGGTCCCCACATGGGCGGAGCAGGGCAGCATGCACAGACCTGGCTGTGGGGTCTGGGGCAGGTGCATCTGAGTGGGGTCTGCTGTGAGACAGCAGGGGTGAGGTGTGAAGGCAGTTGGAATTTACGGGATAAATTATCACTAAGGCGATGCTGGGTTAACAGATAAAATCGGGACTCTCTGGGGTAAACTTGGACTTAAGGTTACCCTGGGCATGGGTGATATCAGGCTCTAAAGGCAGAGATTTAGGAAATTGGGGCAGAGCTGAGCCCCAGACGAGGATGAAGACCACCCTTGGGGGGATGTTGAATGAGACAGGGGTGGAAACCCAGTGAATGTCTTGGGGTCAGTCCAGCAGGAAGGCAGCAGAGGACACCAGTGCCCTCAAAGGCCCTGTGGATTTTACAGGCATGAGCCACTGCTCCCTGATGCTACTGGTAAAATTTCTAAGCAGCTCTCTCTCATACCCACTCCTGTATTTTTTTGTTTTTAAACCAGGTTTATGGCTGTATTTTTTCCAAGAAAACTAAACAGTTACCTGTTTGAAGTACAAATAACACCTGTTTAAAAACCAAAAATGTCAATTTGCACAGAAGTTTCCAAATACCCAGCTGGTTTGAGCCTTGCATTGCAGTGTCACTACCTGCTCTTAAATTTCTACACGATGTATAGATAGCGAGGCAGGGACAGCTGGTACATCTTCAGGTTTCGATTCTACTATCTTGGGCTATATTTTCATTTATTTTGGCACACCTGTGGGTGTGGGGAGCAATGCCAGGTATTTATTTTGAAGCTTGTCAAAGGAACAGTTGGGAAGATGTTCACATTTTTAGAATTTTCATAGTAATAGTTATAATTTACAAAGTATTTAAAATTGTGTAGTCATCATTCTGCTTTTTGCTAGATGTACCCCTCAACAGGGTTGCTAGCTATAATTCTACATCACAGGATTCAGAACAGTACCCTTTTGGAGCAGATGCCTGTAATCGAGGAATTCCGCCTAGTCAGTTCTCTTTAAGCGTGTTTAAAAGATTTTCTTTATCCTAGTTGGCACCTGTGGCTATAGTTGGTTTTCACTGCTGTGGAATATTCCATGATGGAAACAGTAATTCATCTCTTTTTGATATCGGTGGACATCTGGATTATTTTGGGAGTGTGTGTATGTCTATTCAGCCTTCATTTTTTCAGGATTTTTTGTAGAAGATAGTGTAACAGTGTAATATCCTCTGCTACGGAGCCAACACGAACCCTGATTACAGCCACACAGACTCTCACACAGACTCTCATGCCTTGTTACCAGTACACAGAACCAGTTTCTTAAGTTGAAACCCAGTAGCAGAACCTGAAGTCATGTGAACGTGTCCTCCGATCTTACACTTGGAATTCACTTTTTATTACTATGTCTGCTAATTAGGAAGCATATCAATTATACAGAAATCTGAGAATGTATAATTATACATTTATAACAGAGAAAAGCTTATTTAATACCCCGGAACACATGGCTATGTTTTTCCCTCATGCCCCACCACTGTTTTCTTTGCTTGAAATGTGAAATGACACTTGAATACAGTTTTCCAGTGACTGTTAGACTGACATAGTTCTTCAGAGACAGCGCATGTAAAGCACATGGAGAATTTCTGTTTGTGGAATGTGATTTCCCGGTCGCCTCATTCAGGCTGTCGCTGCCTTCCCCTTTGGCCGCCTGCACCGTGGGACGTCTGAGGAGGTCCCTGTTTCATCCTCTGGAAGTTCTGAAAAGGAAGGAGGAGAGGAGGGCGTCTCACGCTTAAAGTGAACTGACTAGGCGGAATTCCTCGATTACAGGCATCTGCTCCAAAAGGGTACTGTTCTGAATCCTGTGATGTAGAATTATAGCTAGCAACCCTGTTGAGGGGCACATCTAGAAAAAAGCAAAATAATGACTACACAATTTTAAATTCTTTGTAAATTATAACTATTACTATGAAAATTCTAAAAATGTGAACATCTTCCCAACTGTTCCTTTGACAAGCTTCAAAATAATATCCCCTTTATGTTGGTCCTTCGAGCTTTTATTTGGAGTCTCGGCTGCCTTAGTGGTTGCTGCCTTTATGTCCCTAGCTTGTGGCTTGGTCCTTCTGTCTAACTCACAGGCAGACAGATGGATAGGAAAGTTGTGTTCAGCCAACAGCTTGATCATACTCTCAAGGCTCAAATCGACTGGGTATTTGGAGACGTCTGTGCAAATTGGCATTTTTGGTTTTTAAATATGGTGTCTTATTTGTACTTCAAATGGGTAACTGGTTCTCTTGGAAAAGAGATAGCCATAAAGCTGGTTTAAAAAAAAAAATGGGAGTGGGTGTGAGAGAGTGGCTTAGAAATTACACCAGTAATGGCAGGGCGTGGTTACTTACGCCTGTAATTCCAGCACTTTGAGAGGATGAGGCAGGTGGCTCACCTGAGATCAGGAGTTGGAGACCAGCCTGGCCAACATGGTGAAACCCCGTCAGTACTGAAAATACGAAAATTAGCCGGGCACGGTGACGGGGACCTGTAATCCCAGCTACTTGGGAGGCTGAGGCAGGAGAATTACTTGTACCCGGGAGGCAGAGGTTGCAGTGAGCCGAGATCGCGCCACTGCACTCCACCCTGGGGCGACAGAACAAACTCTCTCAAAAAAAAAAAAAAGAAAAACACCCCGGTAAAGGAAACCTGACTGCGTCATCTGTGATGGAGATGGCGGATTATTTCACTTTTAGTGACAGGATGAATTGGATATGTTTGCAGTATTGATCTTGACAAGTGAAATGGTCAGAACCAAAAGTGCCCCTCAGCTTGGGCCTCGCGGTTGGCAGAAGACTCTGGCGGGCAACAGACTGGAGACTCGGAGACCGAGGGGAGAATTCTCACGCCCTGACGCTGTTGCAGTCACTGCTTCTGGACTCCTGCTGGAGTGAGCGGCCCCTTCGCCTTGCAGGTTTTGGTGCAGTGGAGACCTTAGGACCTGCCCCTCCTGGCACACCTGTGAGTGTGGTGAGCAGTGCCAGGGCTGAGGCATAGGTGCTGAGCCCGGAACGTGGGACGGGAGAGGCTGCACACACCGGGCGGCAGGCATCTGCTCCAGCAGCCGGGGTTTCTGCAAAGGGGCGGGGCGATGGTTTTCTTCCTTGAATTTGGGTGGGGAGGGTGTCCTGGGGTACTGTGTCTGCACTTGTGTTGCTCTGAGGTCAAGGTGTGGCCCCGAGTCCCTGTCCCTCTGCCAAAGTGAGGGTTTGCCCATTTTCAGGTCAGATTTCCCTTGGGTCCGGGCCTCTAGGAGTGGGGGGCATCGAAGGGGGCGTGAGCATGGTGGACGCGCGTCGGCCTCTTCCTCTCCCCCTCCCCCCAGCTCCTGGGCTGTGTGTGAAGAGCTGCCCATCGGAATCGCCCTCCTGCCTGGTGTCTCATTCACCAGAAATCGTTCTCACTGTGGACTCTTGACTCAAATGTAATCCAGGAATGGAACGTGCTGTTGCTGGATGCCAGACGCAGCATCAGGAGCCGAGTTGGGGATTACATGATCTTACCCCACACCTTAGAAGTGAAGATTATCGTTGTCAGGCCTCTGAGCCCAAGCCAAGCCATCGCATCCCCTGTGACTTGCATGTATATGCCCAGATGGCTTGAAGTAACTGAAGAATTACAAAAGAAGTGCAAATGCCCTGCCTGGACTTAACTGATGACATTCCACCACAAAAGAAGTGAAAATGGCTGGTCCTTGCCTTAAGCAATGATATTATTTTGTGAAATTCCTTTTCGTGGCTCCCCCTGCCTCAAAAAGCTCCCCCACTGAGCATCTTGTGACCCCCACTGCTGCCCGCCAGAGAAAAACCCCCCTTTGACTAGTTTTCCTTTACTTATCCAAATCCTATAAAACGGCCCCACCCTTACCTCCCTTCGCTGACTCTTTGGGGACTCAGCCCGCCTGCACCCAGGTGAAGTAAACAGCCGTGTTGCTCACCCAAAGCCTGTTTGGTGGTCTCTTCACACGGGCTCGCATGACAATAGTTAAGGAGATACTGAAGTCTTTGCCAGCTCCAAGAGCTTTTTCAGTTTGTGTCGGGCCATTTTAGGCAGAAGGAAAAGCTTGCTTAGAGAATCTTACAGAAATGTTTGGTGCAGCGCCATTCATGGAATAAATGTGTAACTTTCTGTGGCGGCCCTCTGGAAAGAGATGCACTTTGAGTGCACCCTGGCCTGCTCGCTACAAGAATCGGCCCGTGTCACCCCGCTTTCCGTGGGTCTGCAGGTGGCCGTGGAAGGGAAGATGATCAGGAATGCTGGTGACAGTTACCGGTGCGTGTTGATGTGTGCTGCTTTCTGCAGGTGAGAACATTTCTCTTGAATAAACATCGCATCAGGATGATGACTGCAAGATATTTGAGTCTCATTCAATAGTGTTTCTGAGTTTCTTCTGTTTTTAATCTGCTTTCTAGCACTAGGCAAGCGAAGACATGGAAAGTAAAAACCCATCGAACTTGTAGAGACGTAGTGTTGTGTAGGAGCAGACTGTAGCCTCTGGCTCTGTTTCAAGATTGTAGGAAACTCTTAGCTGGCATGGTCAGGGTGTAAATTATCTTGTTTAATTGAAATGTAAATGAGTCAAAGCTGGCGCCTGCATTGTTGATGAAATACCAGATTTTAAAGGAACGTGTCGATACGCCATAAGATACCAGCAAAGTTCCTTGCTGAGGTTCGGCGTGGGTTCGGAGGAGCTGGGCCTTACTTGTCACCAGGGTCGTCTCTGGGAGCAGATGCTCAGTGTGGGCAATAGTCACTTAGCCTTTCCAGAGCCCAGGAACAGCTCGCTGTGGTGTTTTTAGAACCTGTATTTTGAGTCAGTTTGTCCCACTTGACTCGAAGTTGCTGCGCAGTTTCAGACCTTTGCCTCGCACCGTGCGCTCGTTTTCTTGTTCCCTGATAACTGCCTCGGTTGCCCCCGGCCTGACATTCGAGCCTCGTCGTTCACGGACACAAGCTCCGTGGTGGGGCCCAGGCCACGACTCCGGCTTGCACAGTTCCGTGCCTGTGGTTTATCACATCACTCCCAGGATCTCCCGTTTACAGGAAGAGTGTCCCTTTCCTGCAGGCCCTGTGTGGTGTGGAAACCACCCCTCCCTGCCTTTCTCCTGTTTGAACTGTACCGTGAAGCTACTTCTGTTCTAGTCAACCATCAGAATTTAAGGAACGGTGATTTATGTAACTTATCACATGCTTCTCAGCAGTTCTTTATGAATTTCATTCTGTTGTGAAATGATTGCAGTTTTCATGGCTATGCTGGTCTCACGTTGTGGCCCTTGGTAACTATCTTGAAATGAATTGCCTTCCCCATTGTGTGTTAAGGTTTTGCCTGGGAGCTGTTGAGCCCTCACCTCTGCTTAGGGCGGTGGCTTTGCTCTCCTGACAAGAGGAAGAATCTTATTTAAAGCATTTCTAATGTGGTTTTTGCTTCCAGACAGCATTACTTTTTTCACAAAGAGACAGCCACTAAAGACGTGGAAACACGTAGAATCCTTTGAGGAAACGTGTGTGTTTCTAACTTGCTATAAGATAGAATTGGAATTTGTAATGGTTTTCTTTTCTAGAGTCTGGGTAGAATAGGGAGACAGTGTAATAAAAGCTAATTTTGAAATGAAGAATTTGAAAGATTTTCAGCAGCAATAGCTCTAGGAAGTCACCCTGGAAATGTTTTTAAAGATGTTCAGTAGCAATAGCTCTAGGAAGAGTCACCCTGGAGTTGCTTCTTGAGCATTGGTTTCCTGGCTATATGTTCCGACTTTCATTTTTAAGTTTTGCTGTGAGTTGGGGATGTGTGGGAATAACCATCCCCAGGTGTTGGGTAGGAGTGGCCCTGCAGGGGTGCATGTGCCCTGAGGCCTGGGGCACTGTTTCAACCTAGCTTGGAACATGGGGACTCTTGTCAGTGGCTGGAGTAAGAGTACCAGCCTGGCAGGCTGGGGGAGCCCTGGGGTGGTCTGGGCACTGTCCTCCCTGCCTGCAGGGATGGCAGCTGGAGGAGCTTGAAGGCTGCCTGCCTCGTGGCTGTCAGCGGAGCAGCCCCTCCTGGCCCTGGAGCAAGCTTTGGGTCCACGAGTCTCTGCGCCTGGACTTCCTCCTGGGACCTCCGCCACTGTCCCGAGGGCCCTGGTGCCACTTTTCCAGTGGGACCCAAGCCTTGGGCAACTGCGACCCCAGATTCGGTTGCTTTCCCTGACGTCTCATTCCAGCACGAGTGCTCACCTCACTCAGTGCAGAGCCTCAGGTTCCCTCGAGATCCCCAGACAGAATCTTCCAATTTAACAAGATCGTTGGTGACAAGATTTGAGCGACACTGATTTAACTCAGCTTCCGGAGTTTAAGTTCCCAAGACACAGTCCTGCTCCTTTCCTGCCCTCATCCTGTGTGGATGCGGGGTTTCTGGAGGGTGGGGCTGAGGCAGTGGCTGCTGTGGGATTTCAGTTTCCGGAGGGTGGGGCTGAGGCAGGTCAGCAGCAGGGAGATGGATGGCTCATTATTGTTCGTTCAATGCCTTGAGGGATAGCTAGGATTAATGACCTTTATAGGATTGTAGGTTTGGGGTATTTTTTTTTTTTTTAAAGCGAATTGGATTTCATGTGGGGCAACCTACAGCAGTGTGGCCTCACCACGTGCCCAGCAAGTCACCTGCTGACACTGTTACTGTGTGTGTTCCCGTCATCCCACGAGGTGGCCACAGTTATCACCGCATTTTTCTGACATGAAACTTGGAGAGCAAAGGGTTTAAGAAACTCCTGAAGCCACACTGTCAGCGGGACCCGGGTGGTCTGACCTTAGACCCTGCATTGTTTACCCCTCGCCGCGCTGTCAGCAGACCCGCGAGGTCTGGCCTTCGAACTCACGCTGGTTGCCCCTCCCTGCCACGTTGTGGGGTTTTTCCTGCTTCGGGGCAGCGTTTGATAGCGTTTGATAGCTTGTGAAACAAAACCAAGACTTACTACGAGTGGATATGCCATTCTCTGAGATCCAGAACATTCCTTGGACCTGGCCTTGCGGATGTCACGTAAGGGGAGGTAAAAAGCATTTTCACTGTGGTCATTGGGGCTCCTGAAATAGTGTTCTTCCCAGTGGAAGTTCACCATAAAAATCTGTTAACTCAATACTGTGAACAGGAAGAGGTGTGTTGGGCTCTAGTTAAATGTCTCAGAGCCACAGAAGTAAATGTGAGGGCACCTTCCGAGCACAGCCTCCTGGAGGAGGCCAAGGACGTTTGCCTGGAGGGTTTGCCGTGAAGCAGGACTTGGGCAGGGCTGGTCGGCCTGGAGAGGCCTCTGGCATGATGTAAGTTAGTTGAAGTAGTTGAGGGGTGGTGGCGTGAGGTCAGTGGTCCCCGAGGAAGCCCCTAACAAGGCCGGTTGCGGTGGGATGGAAAACTGCCCTTCAGTGGCTGTAATCCTGGCTTCACGGGTCCGACATACATTCCTGCACTTTGGATACTTGGATCGCAGCCAGGTCAGATGGTCCTGAAAGGACATTCGGGCTGTGACGGCTGCACCCATTCTCAGCATCTGCAGGGACTTTGCGGGTGTGTGTTTCCATTTTCTTTCAGAGGCTCAGCACAATTTAATTCTCTCTCCCAGAGAAGTCTCGAGAAATAGAAGGACACGTGGAATGAAGGACGTGATTGAAGAGAGTGTGGTGTGGTCTTCGACCTTGTTTTGCCTTGGTTGGTGCTCAAGAACTCCGCCTGCCCTGGGCTGAGCGTTTCTGCCAGGAATTCCTGCCTTTTATCCTGCCTCTGAGGCCCGTTGAGACACTCCAAGAAGCTTCTTTAACAAATTGCCTTTTCCTTTTACAGCCGTTGGATATATTTGCAGCAAAACAAAGGAATAACCCCCCAATGTGGTGATTGTTGGAACCGAACTGTCGATTCCCTCCTGGGCAGGGGTCGCCGCGAAGGATCACCGACACGAGATTCACAGCAGAGAGTTATTTATTACTAGCGCGCTAGGGTCCCAAGCTCTAAGTTGGCCCTGGGACCCCGACTGCTTGTTACAGGCTGTTTATATAGGCAAACACAAGTTCAAACACAACTTAGGGCGCGAAATTCAAACAAAGCTTTAGGCGCGTGGTAATTGGGTCTGTCTATGGCCTGAGCAAGGTGTCTTGTTCTAATTGGTTAGAGCAGGACCTTATGAGGTTTTTTTTTCCTGGAGTTGTTGATTCCGGGAACTTCGAGGCAGGGTGGGACCCCCGGAATTGGCAGGGTGGGACCCCATGAGGTTGTTTCAGGAATTGGCAGGGTGGGACCCTATCAGGGTGGGACCCTATCGAGGCAGGGTGGGACCCTATCCAGAGCCACCTGGTGTTAATTTTTTTAAGTTCTTTTTTTATGAGGCCTAGTTTCTAAGTTTTATGCGGCCTAGTTTCAGTGATTAAATGCATTTAAGTATAGATAACATTCAGTCTTGAAGGGCCTGGGGTTTTAATCATCTTTGGGTCATGTAACCAGCGTTGTTGGTGATTCAAGTCTCCTGACAGCTCTGTTCTGCCACGTTCCTCAGTTTTGAATGATCTTCCTGGTTGTACCTTGGAGCGGCGTTTGTGGCAGTAGAGAGGAGAGTGGTGGTTCCCAGAGGCTGGGAAAGGACAGAGGTGAAGCCTCTGCAGGATGCCAGTCTTCCTGGTTTAGGGGTTTCGGGCTCAGCCACCTTCCTGTGTCAGTGTAAATTATACCCAGGATCATTTTCACTCCCCCCACTTTAGTTGAACATTGGATCTTCAGGATGTGTGCGCCCACGTCACCTGGGCCGTGATCCTGGAGCTGGGTGAGACTGTGATTCCTGGTTTTATAGAATTACTTGGGGATTATTAAAAGTAAAAGCTCTTTGAGGCATTCAAATGCTATTTCTTGAACGTAATTTATGTGTAGTTCTTGGGAAACATTTCTCTGAGGAAGCATCTATAATTTTTGTTTTCTGCTGCTCAGTGCTAGAAAGAATTGTGCAACACTTGAGTGAGAGCGGCGTTATTCCCCTCCCTCCGCCATGCAAGCAAGATTAAACGTGCCTCTGGCTCCCCTCGGTCTTCTCGCCTGGTGTGGCAGTGTGCTGCCTTCCGTCTTCTCTCTGGGGAGAAGTAGTGGTGTTTGTGTGTGCTGCTCAGCTGAGCGTGGTGCGGGTGAGGAGCTTGGTTTTGTTAGGTGATCCTCCCAGGCCCGCCTCCTGCCTCCCCAGGCCTTGTTCTAAACTGACAGATAACTGGTGTGTTTTGGAAGAGGACAGCTGCAGGGCAGGAGAGCGTTTGTTCAGACTTTCTCCTTGCACTGACGTTTGAGACCTGGTCCAGCCTGGGCCCCTCTACCACTCTCTCCCTGTAACTGTGTGTTGCAAACCACTCCCTCCCAGTAACTTTTCTTTCAGAGGTTTGGAAATGTGACTTAACTCATCTTCAATTTAAAGCATACTATTAAATATTAGTGTTGAAACTGATATATTTTATGACCTTTATTTGATTTCTCTTGATTTTTTTTTCCCCATATGAGACATGGCATCTTAAGGGAGACAACCTGGTGTTGGCCGCCTTTCCTAAGGATGGAAGTGAAAGCCCTTTAGGCAGCAAAATACTCAGGGAACCGTTATTATGGCTATGTCTGTCCACGTAAAGCGAACACGACTCATAAGCAGAAAAAAAATGCAGCCCGGGGGCAAGGTGAGCGCTAATGCTGCCTGTGCCTCGCCTCCCCGCCATGAGGAACAGAAGTGCAAGTGGAGGTGGTTGATTAGCCTCCAAGCTGGGTCTGCGCCCCCCTCACATCTGCAGGGGCACAGGTCGTGCTGCCATCCCTCGCTCAGTGTCAGGACTGATGCGTCAGGAACAGGCGGGGCTGTCCGCCCCTTGTTCAGTGCCAGGGCTGATCTGTCAGGATGCCTCGTGCTCATCTTGTCCTCGTGTCTTCATCACCAGCCTTCTGCTCGTACTGGGCTTGTTATTACCTTGGTATGGGTTGTGGAGTGGTGCTCAGTCCTCCGAGGGAATCGGCCCTTAGCCGATTCATATTCAACAGGACCGGGGAATGGGTGCTTGTTCCATGTCCTGGATCCCAGGAAGCCTGTGCCCTGGACCCTGTAGTGCCCAGGGTCTTCCTGAGAAACCCCGGTGCCACTGGAGCACAGCCCGGCCCGGCCCGGCCCCCTCCAGGCATCCCTGTTTCTCCGCTTTGTAACTGCATTTGTGTGTAGCAGGTCTTCCAGGACTTAGACGTTGCTTGGTGTGAGCCAGGTTTTGTGTGGAAAGAGTACAGGTCATAAGCAGAAGCCTGAGCCCTGGTCCGAGCCAGCAACCAACCAACCCAGAGCCATCTTTTATGCTTCCAGATTCTGTTGCCAAAAACTTACCCATGGACATTGAGGGTGATGCACTTCTGCTCTGAGACGTCTGTGGCCTCAGCTGGAGGGATGGAAAGGATGTGGAGCCTCTTCACTCCTGGCCTGGGCTTGGACCTGCTGTGCAGCCTCTCAGGGGCACCAGGGCCCCCGTGTGTCACAGCGGCCTCGGGTTGGTAGCACTGCCCCAGGATGTCCCAGGCTTCATGATGTCCAGGCTCCCCTGGCATGGCGGCCTCATGTCGGGGGCCCTGCTCCGATGGACATCTCAGGCTCCATGATACTAGGGCCTCCTTGTGCCATGGTGGCCTCGAGATGGTGGCACTGCCCCAGGGTGTCCCAGGCTCCAAGACCAGTGTTCCTTCCAGTAAGGGCAAGTTGTACTATAAGGTCTAGTCTCGGAAGGTGCCTGGGGTCCTATCCTTCAGAGCGGTCCCACGCCCACCACAAATCAAGCCAGGGGAGGCCCTGCCAGAATTTGCAGCTGTGCTTCATGTGGTCCCACCAGGCCTCTTATTTTGGCCTAGCCATGTATATAATTCTTTTTCTCTTTGGTTTTTTCGAGACAAGGTCTCACTTTTGTTGCCCAAGCAGTGGTGTGAGCACAGCTTACTGCAGCCTAGACCTCCAAGGCTCAAGCAATCCTCCTTCCTCAGCCTCCTGAGTAGCCGGGACCCACAGGCACATGTCCCCATGCCTGGCTTTTTTTTTTTTTTTTTTGTAGAAATGGAGCTTTGCAATGTTGCCCAGGCTGGACTCGAACTCCTGGACTTAAGCAGTCCAGCTTCCTCAGCCTCCCAAAATACTGAGATCACAGGCATGAGCCACCGTGCTTGGCCAAGCATGTTTCTAATTTCAAAATTAAGAGGACCCAGAGCCAGTTAATGATGTCTCTACTGAAACATGCTGCTTATAGTACATTAAAAAAAATCGTCCAGAACTTGGAAAGGGGCTGGTCAGACACAGTCCTTCGAGGTTGTCTGAGCCCCTGGGGTCTTTAACCATCTGGAGGGATGTACCATGTCAGACTCACTGTTGTCGATGGGCTGAAGCCCAGGTTTCGTGAGGTCACATGTCGGCTTGTAGGACTTTCTCTGGCAGAGAGATGCGAGTGACTTCTGTTCACTGAGAGGCTCATCTCAGGGACTTCATGGCCTGAGGGACGGCAGCCAGTTTGAGCTGATCAAGCAATCTCATGCTACCCTTATTTTTTGAAATGCCTGTGAGTGACTTTTCACACGTTCTTTGAAGCGGCTTCTTGCCCGTGTTACTTGTTAAGGAACGAATGCTTTTTTTTTGATCCCTCATCCCCTTTCTTTGGGGTGTTCCAGTCTCGGTTCTCACGTGTTCTGCTTCTACGGGAATTTCTGACGCTGCTGAGTGTAGAAAGCACTGAGGAGGCTGTGCTCCTGTCCCCTGTGAGCCTTCCAGGTGGCCTCCTCTCCCCTCCAGGGAGTCAGGAGGAACCTTTCAAACCCTTCTTAATCTTGTTTTCATGTCTTTGTTTTAACAGATTTCTTGGCATCTTCTCCCTTATCCAGAAGTGAGGGTGAATGCCAAGTTATTCACAGGAGTCAAGAGACCACACACAGCCCAAAGTGACATTTGTTTCCCTGAAATGATTTGTGTGTGTTCACCTTAAAATGCAACTCAGTAAAACAGGTATGTTTTGAGGAATGACTTTAAATTACCCAGGTAAAAATGTGACAGTTCAATTTCATCCAGTCTGTGCAGGTGTCCATAATCCCTTCTGTGGTTGCGTGTGAGTTTATGTGACTTGTGGTTATTTTTGAAGAAAGAAAATCTGTTGTTGCTGAGGACTTCAGATGGTGCGCTGGGATTGTGTGGGGTGGACATCGGGAGCTTCAGTGTGTGGCTTCTTTGAAGAGGTTCAAATTAAGGCTGAGCGTCCCTACTCCAAAATGCTCTGAAACAAACATTCCGAGCTCCCTCATGACACTCGAAGGAAATGCTCTTCGGAGCACTTTGGATTTCAGGCTAGGGATGCTCAACCAGAAAGTGAAATATTGCAAGACCCTTCTTGTCCCAGGAGCTTGGATGAGGACATGTGGCCTGTGCCGGGCATCCCTGGTGTGCATGGCAGCCTGGGCTCCCTGGACTGGTTTTGTAGGAGCCACAGAAGGAAAGAGGCTCAAAGTGGCCCTGCCTGACTCCTGAGAAGGGCGGACCAGAGGGGGTGGGCACGGAGGGCAGCAGTGGAGTCCCCAGCGTCTGGAGCCTCCTGTCCCTGTTGGAGCTGAGAGCCTCCTTTAGTTGTGGCCTCTGCCCTGTCAGCAGCCACTGAGGCCTGGAGGGGAGCTGGGGGCTGAGGGAGGAGGAAGGATGATAGGCCTGCTTCTGGAGAGGGCCGGCATCAGCCTGTGCTAGCCTCCTGTGCTACTCCTGCATCCAGGGTGCACGGATTCCTCGTGGCGCAGCAGTTCCCGGGGTGCACAGCGCTCTTGTGTGCAGTAACAGCTTTGTCTCCAACCCTTGGAGGCAAGTTACCTTTTATTCCCCCACAGTGAAAAGAGGTAGAAAATCTTATAGAAATGCATTTGCTGGAATGTCTATTTTCCGATAAAACATCGTACGCTTAGGCTAAATCTGAAAGTGTCTCCTAGTGAGTCTCGTGTGTAGAGTAAGAACAGTTCACGCATATCTTAAAGCAGGTAGATCTAGGAACACAGAGCATCCCGATGCTAGGATGGAGTTTTCCACTAACTCTGGGAATGGAATCTGTAGAGCCTCGGGTGCTTTTGCACCATGAGGTTAGCCAGGTTAGCGAGGGTGCACTCACAGCCCCGCCTGTGCCGCATCCCTTCTGCTAGAGCGTCTGCTGGGGCCTGCGTGAGTCGCCTGAGCATTGCTGTTACCTTTTTCACTTGAGCCTTTTTACCGAATACTAGGATAAACTTGACCTCACATACTTTGTGGGGAGAGAGAGAAAAGTATATCTGGGACCTCTGTAATTATATGTTGGAAAATAGATTTGGGCAAAATATTTCTGCGTATGCGTGCTTGGTGGGCATGGGGTTCCCTGCCGCACCCTGAGGCGGCACGTTCGCACATTTTGATTTAATCTTGAGCCTATGGCAACAAAACTGTAGAAGCTGGCTATGACTTACTTTCTAAAATCTAGAAATAAACATACACTTGGAATCATAATCTATTGGACTTCTTTGTAAAACCTGATTTGAGCGATCACTTTTGCTTTGTATAAACAATTTCATTTTTTTATTTAACGTGGCGTAGAATGAATGGAACAAATATTCAAACTCAAATTTAAAAATGAAGAATTGTTACCATTTTGTTTTTGTATCAACATATTGCTTCACCAAGTTTCTTATTATAATAGTTATACTTTCTCTGAATGTGGCACAATTGTTATAGAATTAAGAAAAAGATTGGGCATGCTGACTTATGCTTGTAATGGCAGCTCTTTGGGATGCCAAGGCAGGAGGATCACTTGAGGCCAAGGAGTTCAAGACCAGCCTGGACAACATAGCAAGACCCCATCTCTATAACAATCTGTATAACAGAAAAATTAGCTGAGTGTGGTGGTGCATGCCTGTGGTCCCTGCTACTCTGGAGGCTGAGGTGGGAAGATCACTTAAGGCTACAGTGAGCTGCGATTGCTCCACTGTACTCCAGTCTTGGCGACACAGCCAAGACCCTGTCTCAGAAAGAAAAAAAAAAAATCCAGAAATATCATTTTCTTTTTTAATCATCCCAAAAGAGAAATCGGTTTTTTCTAAGAATGTCAAGAGTAACTGATAAGATTCTTTCCTTGCATTGTTTCTCCTTTTCAAGTATTTAGAGTATTCTGTCCACATGGTCTCTCGTCATCTCGTTACAAATCAGCAGGTGTCTTCGAGGTTAGTGGTGTTTCTCTGTGTTGCACCTTGGAGAACAGCCATCATGAAACCTCTTACCATGATCGCGCACATTGTAGTCCCAATTAAAATCCTCTGTAGAGCGCCTGTGCTGCTTATTAGAGCAGAACTTCGGTTGTGCTAAAACGTGCATTCAGCTAATGGTTTTAAGTTCATATCTGAGATGATGTTGTATAATTCATTAAGCATATGGGATCAGTAATGATAGAAGATAATTCTGGCTGATGTCATTTAGAGGATATTTTTCACATCAAGTTAAAACTTCCTTCGTGATAGTCATTTTGGGATTCATTTAAATATGTGGTTTATTTCATAGCTCAAATTTTCATTAGTCATTTCATAACATAGGATTTTGAAAGCAGATTTGGCAAAACCTTTCTAACAAAATGTTTGCTTATGATGTCCCAGGGAACAGCACTCAGAATTGCTGGTAACTGTGGTACATTTTTAAGGCTGATGATAGAAGTCACTTGAACAGTAAGGGCTTCTTCGTGAGGCAGATGGGGTTTTGAACCCTGACCCTCCTGATACGCCAGCCCTGACCCTGGCCTTCTCTCCTCTCCTCTCCACTGGGAGATGAGAAGGTGCCAGCATCCACCTCACAGGCCGTCCTGAGAACCTGGGACTAAGGGCTTGTGTTCCTCTTGCAGGTGGCGCAGTTGTGAGGGCTTGACGATATATACACTGCAGGCTGCCAGTGTCGGGATAATCCAGTTTTAGTTAAAAGGTGGGATTTGCTTTGCTCCCGTGCGGACCAGGTGCAGTGCTGCTGTTGCAGCAGGTGTGCGGATCCTCTTGGGTGGTCAGGTGGACAAGGAGTCACTGATTCCGATTCCCAGGGTTAGATGTGAGGGAACCATGGACCTCATGTGTTCAGAGGGAAGGGGAGTAAAAAGCTTCCCTTGTAATTCCAGGACTGTCTGTCCCAGGAATGCCAAACCACTGGCTTTCACTTGATGCTGTCGTAGGTGGCACTGTATGGAAATGAGGACTCATGTTCCGCATACCTGGGCCAGTACCCGTCTCCCTCCAGGGCCGTGGCCGAGCCCTCCTGATTTCGCTGGGTTTCCAGCCTGGGGATCTGTAAGCCCAGTGACGTCTCCGGTCTCAGCCCCCGCTCCCCTTGGGGACAGGAGGTGGCTTCAGGAGACTGGTGATGAATGCCTGAATGAAGCCGACTTGTGACTGCAGTTCTAAGGGCCTCCCTGGGTGTTAGATGTGAGTAAATGACACCTGTGTGTCGATCTCATGTGATGAAACAGTGGGAGAAACCAAAGCTTGTGGAGTCTGCAGGTTCTGGACTGGGGGGTGTGTGCACCTGTGTACTTGGTGAGGGGTGTGATGTCTGGAATGAGTGTGCACGTGTGTCACGATTGTGCGTGTGTGGTGAGTGTATTTAGCAGGTGTGGGTGGAGTGAGCATGTTCATGTGTGTCGTATTTGAGGGTGTGTGTGGAGCGTGTACACGCATCACATTTGGTGAGTGTATTTGAGGGTGTGTATGGAGTGCATACATGTGTTTGTATAGTATTGGGTGAAGGGGTGGCGTGTGTGGAGTAAGCATGCACACGTGTGTGCTGTGTGTGGGGTTTCTACCTGGTCCTCCCCTGAGCCTGCTCCTGGGCCCTGCTGTCCTGGCAGCTTTACAGTTTGGTGTGTCTTTGATTCTGGAAGATTCTGGAACCAGATTCTGAAGCTGTGATCACAAACTTGCAGCCCTGGAGGACGCCGGCCCGTGGAGCTGGCATGAGGGTCTCTGTGCTGGCCTCTCCCTGGGCTCTGTGCACAGCAGAGCGTGTCTGATGATTGAGCTGTGCGGGTCTGTGGCTCCCCAGCCTCGAGTCAGCCCTCAATTCTGTCCCGCCTCTGTTTTTCTTGCTGAGGGGCTCCGAGAAGCAGTGCCTGGGATGACGTTTTCACCCTGGGGTTGCTTCGCCAGCTGCCCAGGTGCTGGCTGCCTGAGCCCTGCTGCCGTCCTGGGTGGACGGGGCTGGCGCGGGGACATCCCTGAGCACCTGTGGGGGAGGCAGGTTTAGGAAGTGCCAGAGGTGAGTGGTTTCCTTCCAGACTTGATTTTCTGGAAAGTTCTGGGCCTCATATTTTTCCCTAAGGGAAGTTAGAAACTGAGTTTCTCTTTAGGGGAACGTCTTTGCAGCGTCTGTTTGAATGTTCTCCAGGTGTGGAATACTCAGGGCCGTGTGTGTTTGGGAACATCCGTGTCCTGAGCGAATTCAGTAGGGAATGGAGAGAGGCCTCCTGTCAGCTTGGCCTCTGTTTTGAGTTTGTGAGGGTTGACGGCTGCTGGTATGCCAGTGAGAGTAAAACACTGGGCGCCGTGGGATGGGAATGTTCGCTCTGACAAGGTCAGTGGGAAAGTGTCTAAACAAACGTTGCTGTTCTCCTGGCTCCTCGGGGTCGAGCTTGTTTTGTGGTGTTGAGGGAAAGCTACCCTTGTTCCTGTTCCTCACCATTTGAATGGTGTCCAGGGCCTGTTCCGCTGGAGAGGTGATGCTCATGAGTGGGGGTCAGGTCACAGGCTGCGAGGTGATTTGGAATCTGTCAGCTGATTTCCTAAAAACACAGGTGCCTGGTAAAGATGTTCCTGATTAGCTAAAACATTTCAACAGGATGTGATAGCTGGTGGTGGTTCAAAGACTATCACAATTTTCCTGTTACTTTTTAAATGCCTGTTGAATAGGGGAAGATTCACATATTTTTCTTTTCCTGTCTGCATACTTGATATTTCGTTTTTTGTTTTATATGTGGGTGTGCAGTTAACTGGATTTAGAAGCAGTCTCAGCCCTGGGGAGACTTCAGGGCAGCCTCAGTCAGTGATGAAGGGAGGCAGGGATTGGGGGTCTACCTCCTTCATAGGATGGACACCAAGGGCCAGAGGTCAGCAATCTCAGTGAGGTCACAAAGACGGGCACACCCAGCACCCTCGCCCCTGTGCCTCTCCTTCACGTTTGCCTCTGCTCAAAGCTGCTCTCCTAGGTCATCACGGGTGATCTCTTGGCGTGTGCTTGGTTCTTGCAGAAGTGGTGTCTGGCTGTGGTCAGTGTGGGCCCTCAGGACTTCCATGTTTTTGGCTCACATCAATACTGGGCAGTGGTGTTCGTTTGTTTTGGAGTGGTAGATCGGGTGGATTTTGGCTTTGCCAACTCATTTAATATCTGTTTCTCCTGTTTCTGTATCAGGTGTTCTCTATTTGGTTAGAAGGGGGATGAAGGTGGTGGAACTGCTTCCAGCTGTTGAGCGCCTGCTAAGAGCTGTTTGGCGTGCACAGATCCATTTCGGCACAATCTCAAGAGCAGTCCTGGGCGGTGCAGAAAGCAAGGCGCAGGCGAGGCTGTGTCGGACACAGGAGGGCCCTGACCTGTGTGCTTTCGGCCTCTGAGCCACCCCTCTCCTGACTGCTTACAAAGCTGTATCGATAATGAAATCTGCGCATTGAAAATTCGCTAGAGGAATGCCATTTCCAGGGATCTTACTGTGGACCTTCTGTAAAGGTTTGCTGTAGAATAATGAATTGCCTTTTAATGCAGGTACCAAACAGGCTCCCTGGGATAACTCATTCCATACAAACTTTTTAAAGTAATGTTCCCAACCAGCTGTCCTATACATTCTTTCTACTAAGAGGTGCTCCTCTCCTGTGCGCTTTAGTGATATCCTGTGTTTGCTTTGCATGTGCTTGGATTTTCAGAAGAAACCGTGTTTGCAGATACACTTGGAGTACAACATTCCTCTTCCTATTAGTGTAGATGCTCCATTGGAGGAGATATTCTCATGCATTTGTGTGTTTTGTGGGGAATAAAAGTAGTCACTGGCTTTTGCAAACCTAGAAGATGCCCAAAAGTTGATACATGTGAAAATATGCGGCAACTGCCATAAATCCCCTTGTATGATGTGTGGCAAAGTGGTCTGTGTGTTCTGTCTGTGGAGAAAATTAGTCTTCCTTATTTTCCCAAGAGGTAACACTTGAATAGACACCAAAAATTGTCTTATTTGAAAATGATACCTTCTTTCCATTGTTATGAGACTATGTCATAGGAACTCACACATGTAATTGTTTTCTCCAGTTAGAACTTCCAGGTTTTGTCATAGTCCCTTTGTGTCATTACAGTGTCTGGTTCCACTTTATTTAAAGCAGGAAGAGACCAGCCATGTGGCCTCACTGGTGCTACCCAAGCACAGGGTCTCATAAGGGCATGAACACTTGGTTTGGAGACACGCTGTTCTTCCTGATAGAAACCCTATCATGCCATTCTTTAGTCTCCTGCGGGGTTTCTTCCACCCTAAATGCACCCAGTTTCTGTTGGTTTTTAGTTTATTTGTATTTTCTGAGACAGGCTCTTGCTCTGTCACCCAGACCGGCATGCAGTGGCGTAATCCCGGCTCACTGCAGCCTGGACCTCCCTGGCTCAGGCGATCCTCCCACCTCAGTCGCCCGAGCAGCTGGGACCTCAGGCTCGCACCAGCGTGCCTGGCTAATTTTCTTTTCTTTGTTGTAGGGATGGGGTCTTGTTATGTTGCCCAGGTGTGGCTCTGTTTTCTGTTGAGTGTACAGTGGGTTTTTATGGAGAACCTCTGTATTTGGGTTGGGTGTGTGGCATCCTGGTCAGGAAGCTGCCCTCAGGCTTCCTTCCTGCCCAGCAGGGTCACGAGTGATGTCTCCACCTGGGCTGGTGTGTGTGCTGGCCAGTAGGGCTTAGTCCTGGACTGCAGACTGGTACTGGTCCATGGTCTGTTAGGAACCGGGGTTATAGCAGGAGGTGAGTGGTGGGCAAAGTGAGCATGTCCGCTTGAGCTCTGCCTCCTCTTGGATCAGCGGCAGCATTAGATCCTCCTAGATGCTGGGACCCTCTCGTAAGCTGCGTGTTCTCCTAGGTGCTGGGGTCCAATCATAAGCTGTGTGTTTTCATAGGCGTTGGGGCCCTATTGTAAACTGGATGTGAGGGATCTCGGAGGTTCTCCTTATGAGGATCCAATGCCTGACCTGAGGTGGGACAGTTGCATTTCAAAACCACCCCCCAGAAAAATTGTCTTCCACGAAACCCATCCCTGGTGCCAAAAAGGCTGGGGGACAGCTGGCCTAACGCGTGGATGATGTCAGTAGATTTTTGGACTCGGGCCGCAGTTGGAGAGGATTAGATTTTGAAAGGTGGGGGATTGAAGGCTTCTAAAGGGCAGGTTTTCATCTCCAGTGGGGCCTGGGCAGAACTGGGTAGAACTGACCCAGAACCTGATGATTAGTCAGGCTAGCTCACTGCCTGCATCCTGTGTATGCAGCCTTGCTGTTTATTCAATTGTCTCGTCGTGTGGTGGATTCCATCCACAGCCTCAGAGTAGTGGAACCCATTACTTCAAGGCTGACCTGATTTAACTTTATCAAAAAAAATTAAAATCACTGAGTATAAATCTTCCAGACACCCGTATCCTTTTTTTTTTTTCCCCAGAGGCTTTTAAATATTGCAACTTAAAAATCTTCAAAAATAACTTGAAAAGAAAACCTCTAAGTACATTTTTGATGAGCGTCCTTGACAGCTTTAATATGTGAAGTAAATTCCCTTGACTTCTGTATTCCTAGAAACTCGTTCATATTTGCAGAAGACTTTGTATTTTGTCAACAGTGGCCACTGTTTTGTGACCATCATACCTGTCGTCTCATTTAGAAAGTTGGATGTGGATGTATTAACTTCTCAGACATACAAACACATGGGCTGTTTGTTTTTGGTTTTGATTTTTTTTTGTTCCCCCCACCCCCGAGCTGAATTCAAGAAAGGGAAACAAGTAGACTAGAGTAAGTACCAGAAAGCGTCTAAGTGGCTGGGTGGGGGATCCTACTATGGTGTTGCATTGTGTTCTGCCAGACATTGCTCCTCAAAAAGCTGACCCTGAAAGGGCTGGCATTGCCCTCACTCTGGGACATTCGTCTGTCTCACCAGAAAATGAAGAATCTGCCAGAGTACCGTGAGTCAAATTCAGTCAAAACTCGATTAAATAAAAGAGGCTTTGTCTCAAAGGCCAAAACATGAGGACACACTTCTAATTTTTAAGGAGCGCTTCATCGTGAGTCAGTCCTGACGTGTACTGCATTAGGAAACCTCTGAACTTCCACGGTCAGGCCCAGAGCTCTGAGGGAAAGTGGTTGTGCCCTTCCCACTGTTTCTGTCACTAGTTTTATTCATTAATTTCCTTAAAACCCTTTTTGTATGAGTTCTATTATAGTTTGGAAAAAAATTCACATAGGTAGAACTGGAAGCGTTTCCGCAGTGTTAATACTCATGACCCGTTCTGGGTCTCGGTATATGTGTACTGTATAAATGTACATGTGTGTATGTGGTGTATGCATACTAAGTGTATTTCACTGCATGTATTGACAGTGTATAGGTATGTACACTACATATGTCCTACACACGTACATGCTGTAGGCATGCATGTACACGTGTATGTGTGTAACTGGGCACTATGGTTATATGCACACTACTTGGACACTTATCTGTTCTGCATGTGTACATACATGCATGTGTTTAATGCCATATACATACCTGTGTACGTACACCATGTGGTTATGTGCACATTATTTGTACACATGTATATATACATATGTGCACACAAGCATGCATGTACACTACGCACACTAAAGTTCTGGATATGTACACACTAATACATATACATGCTGCATATGTATGTACACTGTTGCATATGTGTATACCTTAGACTTTATACGTTAGTGTACTGATGTACAGTGTATACATGTGCATATGTGTACACTGTGCATGTGTATGCGTGCTGTAGTGCACCTACATACATTGGATAAGAATGTACGCTATATGGACGTGTATACATATAGCAAATAGCATACCTGTGTACACACGGATGTGCATGTGTGTGCCATATGCATGTACATACAGGTTATAGTATATCTGTGTATACTTTTTACATATAGATGTGTGTACATGCTATGCATGTGCATACATGTTAGCATACCTACGTACACATGCTATATGGATAGGGATGTGTGTATGCTCTATGCTTGCACACGTAGTGAACTCTTGTACACTATACATATGTGGATGTGTACACTATGCAGGTACACTACATGGATCTGGATGTGTGTGCACTCTGTACGCATGTAGTGCACTTATGTACACCATACGTATTGGGATGTGTGTACGCTCTCTGCATGTACACGTGGTACAGTGTACCATATACGTATACTATGTAAGTGTAAATGTGTGTGCGTTCTATGGCACCAGGAATAGGGCTCCCGCAGGGATCCAAGAACGCACCATCTCGCTGGCACCAGAGTGTAGGATGAAAACAGTTGTTTGTTGCAACCGAGTTGAAATTTGGCAGGTTCCTATACCCTTGGTAACGATTAAGGAACAATCACTTCATTGATGTGTGTGTTCCTGAAATCACAAACAGCTCTGTGAGGTGTGTCTCATTCCCAGATGAGAGAGGGAACCGAAACAACAATGACTCGGTCACTGAAGTGAGGTAGAATGAACATAGCAGCTGTCTAGCTTTCCATATTATAACTTTGTCAGCAGCTCACTGAGAAATCGCCACTCATCAGGAAATGTGTCCATTTTCTACTGTTCTTTATTCGTGGCATATTTACTGCCTTGTGTTATTCCTCACGATGTAGCAAAATCCCTTCTAGAGTTGTGAATATAAACAGTTCATGAGAAATGTAGTATATTCTTTGTTAACATTGAAAATGATATGTAAGTTCATCTTCAGGTACTGTTTGGAAGGATGAGAAAGAAGATATTTAGGACAAAAGAATAGAGAGCTTTCAAGTAAACAGGGAAAATAAGGGCTTAGTGCAAAATATTTCCAAATTTGGAATTTGGGAATAATAAATCTCACATCTAAGATGGTAGGTAGTTTTTTGGGTTTTTAACATTAGTACTTGGTTTTCCATGCCTTTGGGAATTTTCCTCCTGATGGAGGACTGCAAGAATAATCTGATTTTTCAGAACAGAAGGGACAGTCTGTCTCTAAAGGTAAATTCCAGGTTCTACCATAGACAAATAGAAATTGCTGCCAATTTTCTGTAAGGTTCTTCAGTTCTTTCCTCTTCTGTGGTTAAAAAACCATCTCTGGGGCTGGGTGCGGTGGCTCACGCCTGTAATCCCAGCACTTTGGGAGACTGAGGTGGGTGGATCACGAGGTCAGGAGATCAAGACCATCCTGGCTAACACGGTGAAACCCAGTCTCTACTAAAAATACAAAAAACTAGCCGGGTGTGGTGGCGGGCGCCTGTAGTTCCAGCTACTCGGGAGGCTGAGGCAGGAGAATGGCGTGAACCCGGGAGGCGGAGCTTGCAGTGAGCTGAGATCACGCCACTGCACTCCAGCCTGGGCGACAGAGCGTGACTCCATCTCAAAAAAAAAAAAAAAAAAAAAAAAAAAAAAACCATCTCTGGGTTTAGTCTCAGCCAAGTTCCTCTTATCAGGTTGCCTTACATTTCTCACAGCTGTTGAGAGTTTTCATTTGTAGTTAACTTGTTGAAAGCAAAAGCTTGTACTAGTTAGATCTGAGCACCTTGAAGACAAGGCTTTGTTTTATATTTTTAATGAGCAGCAGGGTGATGGCAGGGCTAGGGCCCTTCATCCCATCATGCGTTCCCCTGAGCTTTCAGAGTTCTCACTGCGTGCTGAGTGTGGTGTTGGCTGTTTAGGGTTTAAATAGGAATACGAGGCTCTGCGACTTGGTACGCTCTTACCTCCTTCATAGAGAGCTTGGTGACAGCTTAGCATGATAAAGTATACACAACAGGTGTGCACACTCTTACGGCCCCACTGAAAGGGTATTGATTTAAACGTGACTAATTTCTCATGTTTATATTTGCCTTTATTCCTAGTTACGGTCCTGATACTTTTTCTTCCTTTACCATCTTGCTAATCGCTAGTGAATTAGTGATAAACTATATTTATGTGTCCTCTAAATCTAGCGACTTAATTGCAGGTCATTCTTCTTATACCATCTGTCAGTGCTATGTCAGGATGGCTCAGTTTTACGTTGTCAAAGGATTAACTACGGCAGGATGCAGCCTTTCTGGAACTTGCTCTCTTACGAAATATCGGCACTTTTTTTTTGTTATACGTGAGGTGTACTCAAATATAAACATTCTGAGCTCTGTTAGGATACACAAGATTGTAATGAAGTAAACAACAACTTGATCAAGTATCAGCTAACGAATTTTATATTTTAAGTACATGGAACGTGGACCTTGGCAATCAGTTTTCATCTTGACCTTTCACGTTTTTGCTAGAATCTTGCTCTGTCATCCAGGCTGGAAGGGTGGAGCACAGTAGTACGATCTCCGTTCACTGCAACCTCTACCTCCCAGGTTCAAGCGATTCTTATGTCTCAGCCTCCCTAGTAGCTGGGGTTACAGGGTGTGTGCCACCATGCCCGGATAATTTATTTTTAGTAGAGGTGGAGTTTTGCCATGTTGGCCAGGCTGGTCTCCAACTCCTGACCTCAAGCGATCCACCCACCTCAGCTTTCCAAAGTGCTGGGATTACAGGTCTGAGCCACCATCCCTGGCCTGACCTTCTGTTCTAATATTGGTTATTCAGTCTCGATGATAGCGCCTGGTTGTATTAAATTGGGGTAGAATGCACAATTGAAATGAATTTGGTTGTGTATGTACGTGCTGACTTAGCGTTCATGGCAGCACTGTGAGTTGGGCATTGTTCCTGAAGGAAGGCCAGATGGGTAAGTCGGGGCTTCGATACGGGACTTGTGGGCAGTCACTGCTGTCCCATGGCTGAGATCAGGCCTGTCTGACGCCTGTACCCCGAACTCTTCTTAACACACGAACCAAGCAGTTGTCAAGAGTCAGTGCTTGAGTGTGATGTGGCCCGTGGTGTTTGCCTCACAGCGTGACTTTGGCTCGGGGTAACAGGGCAACATCTCCCTCCCTCTTGCGGCTGCCTGGGAGTCCCAGGAGAACCCACTGATACCGTTTATAAATGCCGGACATCGAACCTTCTGCTTGGTACCAGCACATCTGGAATCGGACAGCGCGGTTAGATTCTCAGCCAGCAAACCCGTACAGGAGTGTGTGAACTCTGCGTTTGCTTGTCCCGGACAAAGGTGAATTCCTGGTCACTACTGGATGACAACAGGTGTGGCCTCAGGAGCAGCATGGAGACGGGCACTCTGGTGCAGGAAAAGCATCTGCATGAGGGGTGGGGAACGTGACAGACGAGCTCAGCTCTTACCGTGGGGTGGGGGGGGTGTGGGTAAGACCAGATTTTCTCATTGTTGCCCCTTTCTGAAAAGGACCCTGAATTGACTTCTCTGTGGCTCCTCGTGCCTCCTTGTCAGGTTGGAGGAGACTGCGCCTCTGGCTCAGGCTCTGCTTGCAGTGAGACGGAAGCCGCTGTTGCTTGCCCTGCGCTCCCTGTGACGTCCTCTGTGCGTTCTCCTCCAGGAACAGTTCTGCTGAGCAAGCTTGGACTCTGCTCCCTTCTGCTCTTGGATTTCATGTCTGGAAGGCTTTTCTTCTTTCCTGGTTTTTGATGATGCTGTGCTATGTTTTTGCAAGGATCACACGTACCCATAGCCGGGAGAAGCCCCTTTGCAACTTTAACATCTTGACGCTCTCAAGCAGAGCTTGCTATCGAAGTTGACAGACTCCTGGGTTTTTGTTTTGGCAGAAACTGAATGTCAGTCCTAGGACAGCTTCAGCACACTTGATCCTAGCTCTCCTCTCTCACTGCTCCCCTCGTGTGTGGCAGAAATCATATGCCCTGAAGTTTACCAGTCCCTTCATTTGAAAATCAGTTAATGTATGCGATCCTCATGAGAATTTTACTTTTTATAAAAGCAATCACAAAGACTGGGTTTTGTGAAACCAGTGTTTTATGTGCGTATTATAATTGCACTCACAATAAGCTTTGTCTTCTAAATATTCCATGTTTCAGATTAGCACTGGAATCATGCCCTGGAGTGAGTAGTTTCGCTTTTCCGCTTTTATTTTTGGCTAAGGTAAAGTTGAGAACGTTGTGATATTAGGTGTAGTGAGCCCTTTTAGTTCCTTCTATGTCTGTTTTCCTTTAAGCCAAAAGCAGCAGACTGATACCAGTTTGTGAGCACCAGGCATCTCCCGGGCCTTTCCTGGGTCTTCCCTCCGCTGTCTCGTGGACAGAGCAGTCACTCATGGAAGGTGAACCTGAGAATCCCTGTGTGGAATTAAGTAAATGTCATAGCTCTCTTCTGTGATGAACTGAATCATATTAGGCCCAGTAAATTGTAACAGCAGGCTTTGCACATACAAAGCATTGAACACCAGGACAGGTAACCAGGCTGTGACGCTTCTGGTCCTGCCCAAGACCTCCAGTATCACAGCGCATTTAACATACTGACAGCATTGAGTGTTTGAAAACATTGTGTATGTACCATGTCCGTGATTTTCGAGGGCCTGGATAACACCTTTGTGGGTATCGCAGTCTTTATCAATGGGAGCTTAAGGTTAGTACTGGGGCAGACTGTATTAAAGAATCAAGGTCTCTTGAGTATGTTTCAGTTTTCCCATGAAGAAGAAAGATGTTAGCTGTTCTTTCCCGGACTGTGGCTATCCGAGTGCCCCAGCACAGTCACTCACACGTTTACCTCATTTCCATTTAACCGGGCTGGGCTTGGGCCAGAGTACTTCGGTTGTCAAATGTCATATGAGGCTGACGAACTGTCTTCTGCTTCATCGTTAGCATATGGAAATACTGTTTTCCAAAGCATACTCTACTTTATCACTTGGGTTTATATAAAATAATGGAACCGTTACTTTAACTGTGCAGTTTCCTATGCTTGGTTATTTAATTGTGGAAAGATAACGGTGTTATTTTGCTAAAATCTGTGCTAGGAATTGTGCCAGATCTTTGTGAAATGCCCAGTTTACTAGCTTAAGGTATAGATCTTTGTATGAAAAGAAAAAGCCTATTGCTAAAAGGAGCGTTGTCTTTATCGATGCAAAAAGCTTTAAACTTATTGGCCGTGTAGTCAGTAAAATGCATCAGAATGTGGCGAAAATTGAGAAAACATTGAAGTTCTAAAATCTGCTATGCAGTTTTCTTCAACTCCCTTGCAAGATACTTAATTTGAATAAAAGACAGAATAAAGTGTTCCCATTGAGGAAAGTTGGCAGGAGAATGTGTTCGGAACCTGAGCAGTCCTGCCATGCTCGTCTGTGATGTGGTGGTGTTCATGGTATCACTTTTACAGAACTTTAAGAATGCTGCTTCTGCGAATAAAAATACATTTTATTCTTAGCATTTCAGTTTTGAGATGTGTAAAACGTGTTAATGGTTTCTTTCCCTTACAGAATTTGCTTGTTCTTTTTTTTTTTTCTAAATGTCTACAAGACTCTGAAGCACATTAATCACTTAAAAAGAAAAGAAAAAAAAAAAAAAAAAAAGGCGGGGCGTGATGGCTCACGCCTGTAATCCCAGTGCTTTGGGAGGCCAAGGCAGGCTGATTGTTTGAGCCCGGGAGCTTGAGACCCAGGAAACCAGCCTGGGCAACCTGGTGAAATCCCATCTCTACTGAAAACACACAAATTAGCTCAATGTGATGGCTGCACACCTGTAGTTCCAGCTACTCCAGAGGCTGAAGAGAATCACTTGAGCCTGGGACGTGGACCTTGCAGTGAGTGGAGATCACCCCCCTGCTGTCAAGCCTTGTTGACAGAGTTGGGATCCTGTCTGAAAAACAGCAACAATAATAACTTATGGGTGAACTGCTCGGCTGCTCTCTGTCTAGAGTAGAATAAATCCAATTACATTTTTGTCTTTTATTAGCATTGAAATTTTCTAAATCATCTCTTTGTTTTCATTACATTGTAGCAATATATTGCTGCTTAGAGTCTGGAACAAGTAGGTTTCTCTTGATCAGGTTCTTACTGAATTGCTAAAACTTAGAATGATTTTTCCCCACCTTGAATGTGACTTACAGAACTTTGCCTTTTGAGGTGATGTGCTGCATTTGACAGCAGACCCAGGAACACCCAAAGAATTCACTTATGGGCTAAAATGTATATGCTTTGTAGTGTTTCCCTCCTAAAATGAAAACGGTACCTCTCATTTGTGGGTCGATGATGCTATTTGCTGAAAACTTGTTAAATTTTACTTTGTTTTGAGACGGAGTCTTGCCCTGTTGCCCAGGCTGGAGTGCAGTGGCATGATCTCAGCTCACTGCAAACTCCGCCTCCCAGCTTCACGCCATTCTCCTGCCTCAGGCTCCCGAGTAGCTGGGACTACAGGTGCCCGCCACCATGCCTGGCTAATTTTTTGTATTTTTAGTAGACACGAGTGTTTCACCGTGTTAGCCAGGATGGTCTCGATTGCCTGACCTTGTGATCCACCTGCCTCATCCTCCCAAAGTGCTAGGATTACAAGTGTGAGCCGCCGCACCTAGCCGAAAACATGTTTGTTTACTGCCTCAGTCCTCAGTTGGGTAGCCCTGTTCTTGGTAGGACATTCAGGGAGTGTGGGGACATCTTGAGTCTTGAAAGGCGCCCTCTGCGAGATGGGAATTTTCCAGCTGCTTATTTAGGGAATCCTGCCAGCTGTCATTGACTGGAGAGCGCAGTTTCCTGGCTGCCCTGGTCTTTGAGGGGAGTGAGACTGAGGGGTCATTTTCCCACCTGGACCAACGTGTTTATTAAACCTGGCTTGTGGATCATTTGGATCTTGTTATGAAGGGGAAAAACCACATCTGTGTCTTTCAGATGAGTGGGAGTCATGGTAAAAAAAAAAAATTTTTTTTTTTTTGGCTACTATGGAGAAGTTTTGTCCCTGTGACCTGTGAATACAGTCACGGGAGAGCAGAATGTTCACGGTGTGGGTGCTAACAGTGTACATACAGAGTCACGTTCTTCACAAGAGAAAAATATTTTTCTCATTACAACCTCGGTAAGAAGCTGGCAGTACTCTTGTTTTTGGAGGGGTGTGAAGGGAATATTGAGAAAGTATCAACGTTAGACTCGCCCACTCTGCAAATTCTGTACCAGCTGGAGTGAGGCCCCCGTGATGGAAAGATGCAACCCTCTGCCCAGAAGGAGGTGAATTTTGGTGGCGCTCAGGATGCGCGGTTCATCTCTATATAAAGGCAGAGCGTGAAACGCCGTGGAGGCTGAGAGAAGAGATGTGGTTAGCAAGTATGAGTGAGACATTTGGGGCTTGTTAGCACCTGACGTGTGTGCAGCAAGCTTTGCCAAGTGCACGCGTGTGATCCTTAGAACACTGGCGTGTGGAGCTGTGAGGCTATCGAGGGCCCCAGCTCCCGGCAGGCTGAGGAGTTCCCTGTTACCACCAGGATAACCGTGATTGAAGGCTGTCGCTCAATCCCCAGTCCCAGAAGGGGCTCCTTTCAGAGAGGAAAACACCCCTAGAGCCTCTGGCAGAATTCGGTGATTTTTATTATTACGTTGCTTAGATTTCACAAACATGAAACCAAGAACATATTTCAGAATGCTTATGGTTCTTTTGTAACTATGGAAAGAAAGTAATTTGCAGTCGATGGACAGTTTGCGGAAGCCGAACTGCCTACATCATGAACACGGCGCTCTCCCTACCGCCCTGGGCCTTGCTCCGGTTTGCTGGGGAGGCTTTGCAGGGCCTCTTGGCTGGGATACCTCTCCCATGTTGCTGCCCCTGGTCACGGCCATACTGCTGGGCACCTGCGCCGTGAGGACACTGAGTGGACATGGAGCCATGGGGCAGCAGTTGGTCATGAGGTGGCATCCACATGGTCTGAAACAGGTTTCTGTTCATTAAGAATGATCATTGCAATAAAAACATGGAGTGAAAGAAAACCCTCTACTGACCTGAGAATGCGTCAGCTGAGTTGGATGGGGAAGTGCAGTGAGGAAGGTGAGGGCTGAAAGGAAATGAGGGAGGGAGAGGAAAGGAGAGAAGAGAAGTGAAAGCGGGAGGGAGGATGGGAGTGAAGAGGGAGATGGAGGAGAAGGAAGAGAGGGCGGTGGGCAGGAGCCTGGGAAATGAGCCCCAGAACCGGTTCCTGACCCTCGTGGGTGCGTCAGAGCTGATCTTCCAGGAGAGGCGGCCCGGGAAGGCTGCCCCTTAGGAAGTGAGTGCCGGGGGGAGCTGATTTTTTGGCGCTCAGTGGGGCTGTTGCTGACCTGAGATGCAGTTGACAGTTATCCCGAAGAGGGTAAGGTCGTCTGCACAGCCACCATTTGCCGTCAGGTTGGAGAGAGAAGTGCTCGTCCCCATGAGTTCTTTCTTTTGTGGATTTTTCCCAGTTTAGCTGAGCAGCCTGTCAGTGGAAATGTCAGGGATTACTAACATGTCTCCATTCTACAGAGCAGTCGGCCAGCTTCCGATCCTGTCGTTGTTGGGGGCACCACTCCCGACCTGTCATTAGGCCATTGCCGGCCCAGCGTGGGAGCTGCAGCCTGAGGCGCTGGGAAGCCTGTGGGGCTCTTGCTCTCGGGGCTCTGATGGGAGTCGTGCACTGAAAGAATGATGTCCCTTGAGCAGAGCCTGGCGAGGAGGGGGCGCTGCTGTTGCTGCAGTACATGGAATTTCAATGACAAATGAAATGCCCTTTTAATTATGACCAGAGCTCTATGCTCTGCGTTTCTTCAATGGAAATGTGCTGAAATGAATTTGCTGTTAATCGGTTGCCTCATGCAAGACAGTGTGCTTGGGAGCAAACTAGCATGTGGACTTACCTACAGAACTTCTTTCTCTCAACAGACTATAATCAGTTGGATGGTGCTACACAGGAATACGTGAGAATTCATGTGAGAAAGGTGATAGGTGCAGATCTGTGTGACCAGCAGGTGTGGGGGGAGGTTTGAGAAAAGCTTTTGGCTGAAGTGGTGTCAGGTGCAGGTGCTGAAGTGTGATGTCTGGCTGGATGGAAGAGCACATGCCTCTAGGCTGCAGGAAACAGATAAAGGAGGAGGTGGGCACACGTGGGTCGTGTCTTAGGAATGGTAGCAATTCAGGCAGACCCAGGATCAGGCTCCCATGGGGGAGGAGTGGACTTTAGGACCCAGGGAGCATGGGGTGGGGGTCATGCCCAGGCTGCTGCAGGGCTTGCTGCTGTGTCAGTAGGGTCCTGTGCTTGGCCTCTTTAAAACTGTTTCCTGATCCATAAAATGGGCACTACAAAATCCACCTTGTGACACTGAAGCTTAAATGAGATGATCTACATGGTGCCTTCCTTCCCTTTCTGACATCATAGGCTCACAGCTATGGTGGCAGTGACAGGCTGGATGGAATGCTGGAGCCACTTTGTGTCTGGTGAAGCCACATGGATTTGTGCAGTGCTTGTGACTGTCTCTGAAAGCCTTTGGTCATGGCAGTGGCAGCCTCGAGTGGCTCTTGGCATATTTCAGTCTGTAGAGTGCAAGGTTGACTGGAGCTCCGAGGCCATTGATACTATCCAGGGGTGAGCTGATGGGACCCTAAAACTTGGGGGAAGGTCGAGAGGAGTTGGCCGCCAGAAGTATTGTAGATTTCTGGCTTCGAGAACTTGTTGACTTATGGACACAGGAAGGTAAACCCAGATGCCTCCAAAATTTTAAGTCCAGAAGAAAGGTGGGAGGGTACAATTGTTGACTAGGTCATGGTTGCCCTGTCCCTTTCTTTCTGACCATCGTTTCTCCTCCCTCCCCTTGCCTTTGTGGGCAGGAGGGCCTGAGTCTGTACAGTGGTCTGTTTCATGGTGATGATGGCCGATTATTACCCTGCAGTAAGAAGTCTCTCCACTTTATTTTGCAGCAGTAGTTAAATAAATTTAAGGAATAATGGTGAAGTGGAATTTGTTTTGTTTTTGCCTTTTTTTTTTTTTTGAAGTATGATTTATGTGAATGTTCTTCCCAATTTCACTGATCACTTTGAGAGGCCAAAACATGCTTTGGTTTGTTATTTTGTGTTTGACTTTGAGCTAGTTTATTTTCTCACAGAATTACATTCCTTATTTGGGCTTTTAGAAAACTGAAACACAGGATGGTGCATCTCCATTGAGGGTTGTTCTGAAGTGTGACTTTTCTTGGCATGCTTGAGAATCAGTGACATTATTTTATAGAAACACTTTGTAACTGACAACAAAGCTTTAGAAGCTGTTGTAAAGGGCAAGGTAGGCAACGTGTTATGCTTTGTGGGTCACAGAATTCTCTGCATATTTTTCTTTTGTTAAAACTTCAAAGTGTAAAAACCACTTGTGGTTCCCTGGCCAAGGCTGGTTCGGGGATCATGGTTTGCAGACCCTTGACAGCACCTTACCTGAAAGCTGATCTCCCTGCTCAATGAAGTGAGTAGGAGCCCACCTCATTGGTTCAGCTAGAAAGATGCTGCCCTCATGCTGGAATTTGCTTCAAACAAACTTGAAAGTTCTGGCACCGCTGCTCATTTCCGTACTGTTGCAGGTCATCTAAAATACGGAGGGTGCCTTGGCGTTTTGATTTTGTTACTCCTCTTTATCGGTTCTGAGATGGCTTATCGAGGGTTAGACATTTTCAGAAATGATCAGGCAGAGCCGCAGCCATCTTGCAGATCAAGTGAGGTTTTTTCTGAAAGTTTGTTACAGGCTTAAATTTCTGATCCCTTTCCATCCACTGATCTTGTATGATTGGTTTCTTTTTGTTCCCATTTGGGTCTATGAAACTTGTTGAACAGCGTCTCCCCACCACGGTAGAACTTTAGCTCTGATTTCATGCATGAGTAGGTATCCTCACTTCTCATTTGCGATGAGAAAGTGCTGCAGGTCCTGCATGGCTTCCGTCTCTTCCCTGCACGCGGATGGATGTGGGAGTTATTTGAGGTGTGTGAACTTGCTACCCTTAGAGCCTCCAGGTTCACTCCCCTGGACCACACTCCTCCCTCCTGGTTCATGCCCCTGGACTGTACTCCTCCCTCCTCCCCTGGACTGCACTCCCCCCTCCTGGTTCACTCCCCTGGACTGTACTCCTCCCTCCTGGTTCACTCCCTTGGACTGTACTCCTCCCTCCTGGTTCACTCCCCTGTGCCGCCACCCCTGCGCCGCCACCCCTGCCTCCTGGTTCACTCCCCTGGGCCCCCACTCCTCCCTCTTGGAGCTCAGTAGTTTCTGCTGTGCTTGTGCCAGCATGATAAGGCTGAGTGGCAGCTCCAGGGCTGTGGCAGCTCACACAGCTGTGACGTTAGTGCAGAGAACCGCGGGGATGCAGCTGCCCTTGCTGTGACGCTTTGAGTGTTGTAGTCGGGGTGGGAAGCTGGGTGGGACGTGGATGTCCCAGGGTGGGACAGGAGCCTCCCCTCAGCCTCTGTCAAACACTTCTCAGCCAGGTGTGGTGGCTCATGCCTGTAATCCCAGCGCTTTAGGAGGCCGGGGCAGGCGGATCACCTGAGGTCAGGAGTTGGAGACCATCTTGGCCAACATGGTAAGACCCTGTCTCAACTAAAAATTAGCCGGGTGAGGTGGTACCCACCTATAGTCCCAGCTACTCTGGAGGCTGAGGCAGGGGAGGATCCCTTGAACCTGGGAGGTGGAGGCTGTAGTGAGCAGAGATCACACCACTGCATTCCAGCCTGGATGACAGCAAGATTCTGTCACAGAAAAACAAAATGAAACTTCTCTATATCATGCTCACAGCTTGTAAGCAGAGGAGAGAATGTTTGTTTGGCAGAAATATTCAGATTTAGGAAGTCTTTTCTGATTAAGAGAATCAACAACTCAGTTAATCCTCTGCCAACTTTCAGTCGTGTTGTGGCTGGGAGCAGGAGTGGCTGTTAAAACAGGTGCCTGTCTTTGGGAGGCCGAGGCGGGTAGATTACAAGACCCAGGAGCTGGAGAGCAGCCTGACCAACATGGTGAAACCTCATCTCTACTAAAAATATAAAAGCTAGCTGGGTGTGGTGGCGTGCACCTGTAATCCCAGCTATTCAGGAGGCTGAGGCAGGAGAATTGCTTGAATCTTGGGAGGTGGAGGTTGCAGAGAGCTCAGTCAGGGGTGGGTGCCGGCTCCCGCAGATAGAAGAGCCAAGTGTCCTGCAGGAGGCCAACGTGTGCACTGGGAGTTTCCAGGTGCGTGTCCTGTTACACGGCCCAGAGGTTCTTGACAAGGCTCAGTGCACCAGGCACACAGTGGACTGTTGGTGCCTGATCCAACGAGGGAGTGAGTGAGGGCCGAGACAGAGGTGCGGGGATGCACGGGACAGTGTACAGTCAGGTGGAGAGTCATGCTGTGGGGTCCGGAAGAGACGGGTTCGAGAATAAATGGGACGGGGGTACATGTAGGTGGAGAGTCATGCTGCTGTGGTCTGGGAAATGTGTTTTTGCTTCTATCTGAGAAGGTGGACCTGAGCATTTCTGTGCTTTGGCATTTAATCTGTGCACTATCCTCCACGGGGTGCGTATCTCTGTGGTAGAGGACACCCCGGGCACAGTGGATGTCAGCGGCCGTGGCTGGACTCAGGGTCCATGAAAGTTGCGTGATCGAACGTGTTTGGTACATTCTCAGCTCCTGCCCAGGTGCCTCCCAAGCATCGGGTGTTGTGGCTCCCCACAGCCTTCCCATCTGCGTGTAGCATGACCACCACCTTCCTACCATGTGTTTGTCCTACCACGGATGCCGTGTCTAACGGACGCTGTGCTCTCCAGCTACTTTCCTATAATCAAAAGCCTTGACTTTGCCTGTGTTTCAGAGACGACAGGGTATTAATCTTTCATGATTGCTCTGAGGATTTCCAAAAGCAAATGCATCTTACAGGATGCAAGATAGTGGAGACAGTAATTACAGATGACTTTTCTCAGTCTTTTGATTGTGGTAAAGTTATATAGCACTTGAACCATTTTTAAGTGTATGGTTTGGGGGCATTAAGTGTGTTCACACTGTCATGCCGCGATCACCACCATCCATCTCCAGAGCTTCCTGGTCTCCCCATGCTTGAAACTCGGTCTACCGAACACTAGCTCTCCTCCTGCTGCAGCTCTGGTGAGCACCACAGATTGCTTGCAAAAGAGGCTTTTTCAGTAAGAGAAGGGGCGAGGAGAAGAGCTCTCAAAACTCTTGAGATTTGAGGAAGTGTTTTAGGTTTTGCTCTCTGGTTCCCAGTGTAAAGGAGCTATTGAAGACGTGGGAAGGCGAAGGTCTGTGATCTCAGGAAGTGCTGGGCTGGGCAGCTTTCCCGCTGTGATGGGGGCACTTGCCCTCAAACCCTCCTGAGATAATCGTGTGAGGATGGTGCTGTATTGTGACAGCTCTGAACTTGGTCTCCTCCAACGTTGCCAAGTACATAAGCTTTGGTGGTTGCCGTCTAGTGTCTGCGAGAGACCTAGAAATGGAACATTGTTGACTTTAGAACACACTCATTCTTATAACACTCTACCTGTTCTCATCAATAGGAAATATACTGTGTCCTTTTTTTTTTTCTCTTTAATATTCTGTGTTGCAGTAGCAGCAGTTGCAGCGGACGCTACTTCTGGTTCATGGTTATTGCCAAACACAAGCTTCTGGAAACCGTGTGAAAAATGAAGGGGGAAAGTGGTTTTCTACATAAGTCTTTTTTGAACATCTTGTTTTTTTCTGGAATATTTGTTGTGGTGTAAAACGTTTTCAATTTAGGGGATTGTAACGTGTTTTATACTGGTTAGCTTTGAAACCCCATGTTTCTGCATGTCATGGGGTTGCTTTATCCTGTTATTCTATGATATAGCTGGTTTTCAAAACTATTGGTTATTTCACTTTAAAAACCAAAGCAGCTTAGAGTATGAGTGTGATTCCCATAAGAATTTAATTGTAAAATTGATTCGTGTTCAATAAACTTACTGGAATGACTCGTTAGATCAGTGGAAGAAAAGATGATAAGAACATGTCAAGTCTCTGGGCCAGGAAGGACTTGCAAATAATACACGTGATACACAGGAATTTCTTAACAAAAGATTAGATTTGGTACATAACTGTTTAAAATCTCTGTTTTCTATTATAGCCATTCCACAGTGCCCACGGGGGTGGGCTGCAGGACTGCCTATGGACACCAAGGTCTGTGGGCGCTCAGGTCCCTGGTATAAAAGGCATCGTGTTTACATATGACATACACACATCCTCCCGCAGACTTTCAGTCATGTCAGGGTTGCTCGTAACACCTATACCATGGACATGCCATGTGAGTAGTAGTTAAACGATATTGCTTAATGAATAATAGTCTGAATGCTTAGTACAGACACCTTAAAAAAGTATTCTTGGTCTATGTTTGGTTGAATCCACAGGCCTGGAACTCGGGGATAGAGTACAAACTCTAGAAGCAAAATGAACAAATAAAGATCTTGAGGTCAGCAGTGACGGGTGTGGGATCACACTGAATCTCGTGTGTTTTGCTGTCTGTGTCACTACAGAGTGTAAACGGGGATCATTTTTAGCTTTAAAGTAAAATAGGTAACAGGAAACACTATGGAATGGGCACGAAGGCGCGCCCCTCATTACCACATGTTACAGCCAAGCCCCTGCCTCCTGGGGAAGAATCTGTTCTGTGGGGAGACTAGATGTTGATGATTTCTGGACATGTGAAGGGAAATGCCCTCCGAGAAGCGTGGCTTTGGCTGGAGCACGTCAGATGAGAGTTAGCGTGGTGTGGAGTTCCACAGTGCCCCTCACACCTGCTGCTTCCCTCCTCTCCTCACCCCTGGCCCTGGCTCTGGCTCTGGCTCTGGCTCTTACCAAGGGAGGAAAGTTCAGCTCCAGCTGAACCCCACACAGGGCTGTGGGTCTCTAGGGTAGGTGCTGCCTTCTCCTGAACAGGCTGTGGCAGAGGAGGGTCTGGCTGTACTTGAACTGTGAGCGATGCTCTCAGAGATCCAGCATCTTGCAAACCCAGGTGCTGAAGGTCCCTTCACTGTCCTGCAGGGAGAGGGGTCTGTTCCTGCTTCCCCTCAACCTGAGCTGACTTCTTGTCTGTTCTGTACACCTCGCTCTTAAGAGCAGTTATTGTTAAAAATAATCATCCAGCAGACAAATACCATAAGGTGACAGCCTGGGAGGGTAGATGGGGCTGGAAGGTGGTTTCCTGAATAACAGGGTTCAGGTTCCTGTTTTGGCGTCACTCAACCCAAGGCCCCCAGGCAATTGAAATATTGTTAGCAAAACACCCATGTTGTATCTGAGATTTTTTTTTAAAGGAATGGGCGCAAACTTCTAACAGGGACCTGCCAGAAGAGAAGGATTTCTTCTCTGCAAAGCGAAGGTCAGGGCTGATTGGCATTTGCCACCTGGGACTAGCAGGGACCCAGGCTGCTTCCCTCCTGCTGCCCGACTCCTGCCCCTCCAGCTCCTGCCCCTGTTCCTGTTCCCACCAGCAGGAAGAGGAGTGGGAAGGTGCCTTTTCTCCTTTAAGGGGATGAGGTGAGAGTTGCACTTGCCATTTCGCTAGTCCCTGGGGTGATTCTCCAGCATGGATGGGAGTTGGGTTTGGCGGCCTGAGCCCCATGAAGCTGGGGTTGCTGCTCCCTGAGCAGCAGGAAGCCGGGGCTCTGGGGAGTGGGGTCAGAGGGTAGCCTTTGCTGCATCCCCAGGAGGGGCCCCTCGTCCCAGTTGACATCACTGCAGAAGGGGGTGTGGGCTTCATGGTCCATTGATAAATAGAACGTTCCTTTTTTTTTTTTTTTTTTTTTTTTTTTTTTTTTTTTTAAAGTACATCAAACCCTAATTCCTTCGGCCTTTACTAAAGTGGCATTTTGTAATTCCACATGATTGCATTATACCCGCAGGAGAGAATGCTTCCTGTAAACCAGAAGCATCTGAGATAGTTCTCGGCCCATTCAGAAAGTTCATTTTCCCAAGGTTAAAGACACAGCGTCAGGAGGGGTTGAGGACACACCCGGGACACCAGCCTTAGGAGGGGCTGAGGATGCGCCGTGACAGTCTCAGGTCCTGGACATGTGCCCAAGGTGTGTGGGGCACAACTTGGCCTTATACTTTTTAGGGACATGTGAGACATCAATATATGAGATGTTCGTTGGTTTGGTCCAGGAAGGAGGGATGACTCGAAGCGGGGAGGGGTTTCCAGGTCACAGGTAGATCAGAGACAGATGCATTTCTGGTGAGCCTTTCCAGAGAAAGCAGTAAGATCCACATTTATCTCCGTGTGCAGATGGTGACTTTGAGTTCTACCCTCTGTCCCTGAGGAATTTCCTTGTGGACCAACGGTTGTGAGGGAAGTACGTGGCTTTTTTTTTTTTTTTTTCCTCTAGTCTCTGTTAGGAGCATGGGAGGCAGGTTTGCCCTAAGCCGTTTCCCACCTTGACTTCACTTTAGCTTAGTGATTTCGGGGTCCTGAGATGTATTTTCACTTCACACTTCTGAACACACTGGCACTCTAAACAGTGTTGTAGGAGGCGTTCTAACTGATTTAGAAGAAGAAACTATTTGGAAGGACTTGAGCACCTTCTTCCTTGAGAGAAACAAGCCTTTGTCTATTTGCCCCGAGGCTGTTAGGCTGCCGGCGTGGGTGGCCTTAGAAAGCTGTGCCTCTCTGAGCACCTGCCTGTGGAATCTGGTGACTTTGAGGTTAATCCAGCAGTTACATGTTTTGGAAAGCAGATTGTCTCTTAAAGTGTTGATTATGATTCTAACACCAGAATTTCAATGTGTATTTTCCACCCTTCTTACTTTGTCTCCTCATACCCTGAGATGCTGCTGCATTTGCCCTTAGGCTTCATTGAGGGGGGAGGGTCAGTTCTGGCCCTTTCTTTAGGTGTTGATCTTGAATGGACAGAATCGAGATTCAGAAAAACCTTTGAGCTGTGAGAGTGTGCTGGTATCTATGTCAGTGGAATTCATGTGTTAAACTCAGTAATAGTTTAAGAAATATCAATCCTAGGCTGGGCATAGTGGCTCACACCTTTAATCCCAGCACCTTGAGAGGTTGAGGTGAGCAAATTCAGTTTTGAGCCCAGGAGTTTGAGACCAGCCTGGGCAACATAGCAAGACCCTGACACTACAAAAAATTAAATAGTGGTGGTGTGCACCTGTGGTCCCAGCCACTCAGGAGGTTGAGGCTGCAGTGAATCGTGATAGCACCACTGTACTTACGGTGCACTGTGCCTGAGTGACAGAACGAGAACCCCTGCCACCACACACACACACACACACGTCCCCCCACACACACGTCCCCCCACACACGTCCCCCCACACACACGTCCCCCCACACACACGTCCCCCCACACACACGTCCCCCCACACACACGTCCCCCCACACACACGTCCCCCCACACACACGTCCCCCCACACACACGTCCCCCCACACACACGTCCCCCCACACACATCCCCCACACACATCCCCATACACACATACACAAAGTATCAATTCTAAATGGACAAAAATGAGACCTTTTAAGTGGAAAAACATCCCGTTTGGTTGCTGTACTTGGGTAACTGTAGACTCATTTGCCAGTAAGAAAATGCAGCGGCCAGGTCTGCTGGGACCACCTGTTAAGGCTACTCTGGGCCTCATGGTTTGAGAACGGTCTGTCCAGGGGAGAGTGGGAGTGGCTTAAGGCCTAGAAGCCAGTTCTTGTGGTTCAGCGTGACTGAGGGTGTGGATCTGGGGGCAAGGATCTTCAGGGCATGAGAGGGTAAATGGATGGGCTTCCAGGATGAGCCCCGGTGACTTTGCCTGGTTTACATCCATCCAATACAAATCCACAGGCTCTTACTCTAGAAGCTTCTGCCAGGGCTGATGGACTGGTCTGGGGACAGAGGGTGCCTTCTGGTTTAGGAAGAGCACTTAGTCACCTAGATCTAGGACTTATGGCACTACAGGGGACTCATCACACTCGGAGCAGCAGCCATCTGCATTCTAGACTTGGTTCTAGGCAAAGTATTTTGGAGCCTGTTGGAACCCTGTGTTCTGTTTATCTGTAAAACAAGTTAGAGTTGTAAATAGCTAAAACCTATTTTTAAAATTTTGTCACAGAATATGGCAGTTGTGGTGGAGCCTGGCCAGAGACCCCCACACTCGGACACTGCCGCGTGCTGGGGTTGCAAGCGTTGCCTTCATCGGCTGCCTCTCCTGGCGTGTCTGTGTTCTTGACACGGGTGCCCATCGAGGTGCGGCCTGTGGGACTCGTGCAGCCATTTGTCTGTGTTCCTCTGAGGTCCTGCGGACTTCATGGTCCAATGGCAGAGCGTACAGTATCTGCTTGCATCCTGATTTCCCCAAACCCCAGGACAGGCCAAGAATTCCTTACACACAGCTGCAGAGGGCCCCGGGGTGTGGATTTGTGGGTGACGCAGCCTTTCCCCAGCTCGGCCTTCATCTCCAGAGTTGGCTTTAGGGTGACAGAAGCTTCCGTCAGACTGGGGGGCCCTGAAGCTTTGGTGGTAGGAACTGGGTGACCAGCACGGATGATACCCGATTTCTTTGCATTTGGAGCAATAGTTGCTAATATGACCTATGAAATGTACAGAGGAAGGGAAAAAGGAGGTTTTGTTCTCAGAGTAAGTCTGTGCTTTGGGAAATGTGGTCTCGGGGGAGCTGTAAGCACACATCCTTCAGGAAGGGGGGAGGCCGCGGCGTTAAACCTTCCGGTTTTTGTTTGCTGTGTGTGTTCATCGGGCTCATGGAATGTCTGAACGTTTACAGGGAAAGTGGGGTTTCTTCATCCGGTTCGTGGAATGTCTGAACACTTACAGGGAAAGTCTAGCACATGCGCAGTGAGTTAACCTGTAACATCCATGTTCGCCTTGGGGCTAGTGTAACAATTGAAATGAGGCGGACTCAGCGTGTCATGTACAAAGGTGAGTTGTTGGGCACAGACGTTTATGCGCAGCCTCAATCACAGCCAGGACTGGCTCAGAGTCTGCGGTTTCTGGCGGGAAAGGACACTCACGAGGCCATTCTCTCCAGTTGGGGCTGTCTGGTTGGCTGGCGTCGGAAGTCCACCCAGGTCCCGTGGGCAGCATTCCTCTAAACCAGGCTTCTGTCTGATGGCGGAGGAGACTTCAGGCTGGTTAACAAACTGCAAAGGAGTTAGTGTCGTGGGGCTTCGAGGCTGACCTTCCTCTCTGTGATGCCGATTACATTTTTCTCTGGGCCTCATTGTAGCCACAGAGAATCCACCTCGTCTGACAGCAGGGGGTGCCATGTTGACATAGTAATTTATTGTATTAACCTTTTTATTACTATTTTAATAAAAGACTTTTTTTACTTTTTAAAGTGATAGGGTCTTGTGTTGCCCAGGCTAGTCTTGAACTGGTCTCAAGCAATCCTCCCATCTCAGCCTCCCAAAGTGCTGGGCTTACGGTCGTGAGCCACTGCGCCCAGCCTACAGCCATGTTTTTAAAAGTCGGCAATTTAAAAACACTGCTCCTTTCACCCCTCAAGCAGGCTGGTTGGCCTTGTACAAACTGGGGTGTCAGGACCTTGGTCCCCCTTTTATTTTTCCCTTTCTTCGGCCTCAAGTTCTGATGGAAACAGCAGTTACAAAGTGGGCATTAGTTGAGTCTTCCGTTACTGAACCCAGAATTCTCACTAGTTAGAGACGTTTGTCCCCAGGATCCCAGAAAGCTGTTTTGAATCAAGCCTATGGCAAATAAGTAAGGAACTAAAGCCTTGGTCCTCTGCTTAGTATCTGGGAAATGTGTTATTGCTCACACCCTTTGATCTGTGCTCACGTGCTGCATCTCGTCATGGGAAGCAGAGTCACCCTGTGGAATAAAGCCTGGCTTACGGTGGCACGTGGGGATGCTCCGGTCTGTCAATCCCTTAGACGACGGCAGACGTGGAGACTCAGCATTGCATGCAGAGCCTGGGCAACCAGGGTGCATCCTCCTTAGAGACCACACAGCCGGTCAGCAAGGTGGACATCCAGGCAGATGGTCCTGATGGGCTCGCCGCACGGTGGTGAAAAGGAATTGGTTAGCAAAGAAATGAAACTCGCTTGTGGGTCCCAGCTACTTGGAAGGCTGAGGCGGGAGGATTGCTTCAGCCAGAAGGTCAAGGCCACGATGAGTCATGACTGTAATACTGCACTCTGGCCTGGGTGACAGAGCGAGACTCCGACTCAAAACATAAAAGGAAAGCAAGCTAAACCCTTACTCTCCATAGCAGGAGGGAGAATTTATCAAAGTAACTGAAACAAAAATCTTAGATGATGTAATTTCAGTGACTAAATGAGCTGTCCAGCCCACGTAGCTGGCTCACAACGCAACAGAGCCAGGTGCTGCTCCAGCTGCCCTCCCACCCGATCGCTTGTGGATATTTTCTGTTTTCCCATATCTCTTTTGGATACGTAGCTCCCTCCTTTATAGTTAAGTATCAGTAAAACAGGTTGTCTATTTTGACACCTAATTATGGTGTCTTTTAAGGAAAGAAAATGAAGCAGATGAGAGGAGCATGTAGGTGTGGTGAATAGATTTAGATGAATATTTAGTACTTGGCACCACTCTGATCCCTCCTTCTTCTCTCATGCTTAATTACAGCTGCCGCCTCCCAGCACAGAACACTTTCAGCTCTGTGAGTAGGAATTAGATTTTCTAAATCAGAAGTTTGAGTTAAGTGGTATTTTACATGAATGGCCAGTCCCTAAGTGTTCTCTGTACTGGTGTGTGGTATAGAGGAAGGAACGGGGGCTTGGGGCAGGGTCTATGGTGCAGTGTCCTGGTTCCCATCTGTTGAGATGAGGGCCATGAGATGGCCTAGAAGGTTCAGACTGTGGAGATTGAATGGATCTGCCCACTCCTGGGAAGCCTCGAGTCTAACTCGACTTGGGCTGGTTTTAGGGAGATGTCGGCAGCGCTGTCCTCACGGGTCACTGGCAGGGGCTCTGGCACCGTCCCCGTCAGGTGTCTCATGATCAGCCCAGCTTGCCCATCTTAGAAGCTGCTGGTCGTGTTCTCGTTCCTGTTGTTTGTTGCTTAGGTTCTGTTCATGTGGAGACCTAGGAAGTTCCACAGTGAGAGGAGAGCTGCTGAGCCGCCTTCCTGCCTGGACGCCAGCCCCACAGAGGACCGTGACTGCTTGAGGTTGGCTTCTGCCCCCGGCGTCACCTGTGGACGCAGTGGTAGTTTCTAAGCTCCTGGGGCACACAGCGCAGTTGTGTGGATCCACAGGACACTCTGGCGTTCAAGCTCGTGCCTCCCGGAGGAGAGGACCCTGTGGGCGCTGATGCTGGGAGCTGGCCGAGAGTCCAGTGCGTAAGACTCCCTGTGACGTGCACAGCTGCCATCTGCGCAGCCCCTCCTGATACCAAGATGGTCGTGCGATAAACGCACAAAGCGCATCTCCTGCAAAAGGCCGCAGAGTTTCCACATCCAGGATATCCACCGCGGTGGCTTTTTGGTGTTAATACGATGAATGTGAGCAGCAGGTGGTCTGCGTTCTGGGGGGGTGTGACTGTGCCACTGCAGTTTTGTTCTCATGTCTTGATGAGCATGAACGGCTCCTGACGAGGGTAGGTAAGGATGCTGGGACCGGAGACTCTGCAGGATTGTAGCTTCAGGAACAAAGGAGGTTTTTTCTCTTGCAAGCCCTTCAGGGAGGAAGTTCCAGGCTGGTGACTACTCCATGAGGTATTTGGGGATCCAAGTTCCTTCCAGACCCCTGCTTTGCGTTCCCAAGGACACGGCTGTCCTTGCTGTGGTTGGGACTGGGTGAGTGCCACGCTGGCAGAGTGGGTTGTGGGGGTGAGGCTTAGGGTGAGAGTGGCCATGATTTGCCTAATCTATATAATGACAGGGAGCTGGGAGTAAAGTGTAGCCATGGTCTGGAGGACGGATGTTGGTGAAGGACTGGCTGCACTCACCGCAGCTGGCCCAGGGATGGGGAAGGATGGCTGATCATGCCATTCAATGGTACCTGGTTCTTTCAGATTTGACCTTCTTATGGATTTTCTGCTATAAAGAGGAGAGAGCCTGTGGTTCTAGGCCAAGCATCTCACTCATCTCAAAACATCTTATATCCCTTAGCCAACATTTATGTCAAGTTTTAGAAGTCCTACAAACTGGCAAGCATTTCTCAGTCTGGTTTAACCGTTGGATTTTATATCTGTGTCTGCATCTCTATTTACATCTATATGGTTATTTGACACTCTGTAGTACATTTGTAATAGGTTCTATTCGTTGGAAGTTACTTTCAGCAAACCCTTGCTGCTGCTAGAATTTTCAAGTTTGCAAGTAGAAAGGAGAGAATAAAAACCACATCTCTAATTTTAAAATTTGTTGTTCCTCAAATCACACCAGAAGTACAAATATTACAAATTACAAAAGCAGCCAGAATCAAGAGATTTCTGGGTGATTCTGGCTAATCAGCAGTATTTGCTGAGGTGTGTGAAGCAGAGCAACACACCAAGAAGCCCTGGATGGGGGAGAGTTGGGAGGCCAGGCTGTGACTCCAGAGGTGCTGTTGCCTCAGGGAGAGGAGCTAGATGCAGAGAGGATAAATGGCCGCAGGTGCGACCACCACCGTCCTTGCTGCGGTACGGGGGCCTTTGTACGGGGGCCTTTGTGAGCTGGGTTATGAACCAGGTGAAGGCCGTGCAGGCGTCAGAGAATCGAGGCCAGACATGACGGGTGGAGGCTTGGTGGAGGTGAGGAGCCAGACAGCCTCGCTAAATGTGCGGTGGCTCACTGCAGACAGCGTCCATCAGTCGCTAGACAGGCTTGATCTTCAGCCCCTACGACAGCTGCCTTTATCCTGTCTGCCTCCACCTTCTGAGGCCTATAGGCATCTCAAATGTGTGTTTCTTAAACAGATTTGGATGAGTTGCTTTCTGCACAACACACCTGGACAGACGGAGGCTGGTTCTCCACAATGGCACCAGGGACTTGGCGGAGACTGGCGGGACAGAGGCACAGCACCAGCTCCCTGGGAGAAGGCAGTGCCTGTGGGATGGAGGAAAGAAGAGGCACACAGTGCTGAGGTGTGAACTCTAGTTTGCTCTTAGACATGACACACATGCTTTCTGGAGGTTTCCACGAAGCACCGTTAAAGCCACCAGTGTGGACAGGTCCTAAGATCAGGAGACCGAGAACATACGTGTATTTGAAATCCTTCATGTGCTGCAATCTCTTCAAAGAGGACCACAAGTCATCTCTAATAATGTTGTCAAATTAATTTTTTAATAAGTGCCATGGCTTTTTTTTTTTTTTTTTTTGGTGGAGTAGGGCTGGTCTGACAGTAAAACAGATGCAGTGGCACAGCTGGTGAGTGTTGGTTCTGGGCCCCAGTTAGGCAGTTGTATGAAAACCAAAAAGTCTCCACAGTGGTATGAACCGAAACACCTGGATTACGTGTTTTCATGTATTTAACATAAATGCACACATTTGTATTCTAAACACACATTTTTCTATATGTAATAAAATTCACACCTTTAAGTATTTAGTATAGAAACAGCTGTGCAGCATCTTCTCCATGCCCGCAGACACCCGGATGTTCTGAGTGGAAACCGCACTGCTGTGGACTTTGTGAGTGGTGAGCCGTGCACAGATATGTGCTGTGTTTGCTGTGTCCGCTGACGCAAGCCCTGGTCAGTCCTGTTTCAGGTGGATGTTTTCCCTTGTAGTTCCCTTCTCTTGTTCTGTTTGTAAGTTCAGTAAACTCGGGACCAATGGTGAGAGTAGGCGTAGAGGAGCACGGTGTCGGCAATTAAGGAAAATCCACGCCAGACCTTGCAGAAGGAGGAGGCGTGTGGAGTTCCGATGCCTGTGTGAGCCATGACTGGTGAGGGCCTCTGGGTAGCAGCTCATCTGGGCTACTTGGAAATGCAGATTCCTGGGCACAGACCTGAGAGGCCCTGGAGTGACCACCCTCCAGGGATTCCGCCCAAACTTGGCCATCTTGTCTTTTGGCAGATCACCCGTGCCCAGCTGTCTCATTGAGATGCCCGGCTATCACAGTTATCTGCACAGCTGGTGTGGGTGTGCCGATGGGTGTACGGGACTGGCCTGTCTTCCTTTCTCCCCCTATGAAGTGTTTGAAGGTCTGTTATCCTACCCTGTTCTCTCCCTGTCCTCAGTGGGCAAGCAGGAGGTTCATTTTCACTTGCAGATGAGGAAAATTCTAAAAGTCTCATAAAGCAGGGAGGATCATCTTCAGAATCTTCTTTGTTCCAATCAGCTCTGATATTTTCAGTTGGAAAGACTTTTCCTCAAACACTTTGCATTCGTTCTGTATGAGAAGTGCTGTAGACTTTCCTGTTGTTTTAGTAATTAGGATCTGTTCTGTTGTCCATTACAAACGTATATATTTTCATTCTGAGACACGCTGAGTCAGTCTTTGCAGTCCAGAGGGATTTCATGTGCATTCATAGAAGCTTCCATCAGAAACCACATGCCAAATAGCTGTGGACATACAACCTGCTTGTGACTTTGGGAATTGCCAAAGTCAAATTCTCTCTCGATTTGAGGCTTTAGGAGCTTTAGAAATTTTGAAATTATAAAACGAAGATGTGACAAAATTAAGTGTATGTCAAACAAAAGAGATACTATACTGCTGTGGTATAAGGGCTGTGGTACATTATTTGGTTATCTTTAAGGATGTCGTGTTCCACCCAAGTTACAAATACATGAAATTTAAATATAAGGTGACCCCTTCAGAACATCCTGGATTTGGTCTTGATCTTCTGCCCTTGAAAATGAGATTCTTTTTTTTTTCTTGAAAATGTAATTCTTTTTTTTTTTTTCTTGAAAATGTGATGGTCTTAAACTGTGTGTCTAGACCATCTCATCTGAATTGCTTTGGAAACATCTGCACGGGCATCTTTCTATTCTTGGGTATAGAGAGAACGACATCATTATGCTTTAAAATAACAAAAGTCCCGTAGAGCAGTTTTTCTTAAACTAATGAGCTATTGTTGGAAATCAAGGTGTGTAGCAAGTTATAGAATCTCTCAGTGAAAGTGATTATTTAAAATAGAAATCTTAGTTTTTAAAATAAAATGCTAATAGAGAACCTTTTGTTCACAAGAATCTAAAATGTTACGTCTTTGTTTAGAATTTAAGGATAGTAATTTGCTTCTGAGATCTTTGTGACTGAGATTTGAAATCTTAACTACGGTTTATCAATGTTTTGTATATATGCATGTATGGATATATATATGTAAGATATATAAAACGAAAATAAGCATGCATGTATTTACATTTATATACCCTTCTATAATGTGTATACTTCTAGTCACACAGAGGTCTAAGTGACTATGACTTTATTTGATGACCAAGAGGATAATTAAATAATTTTCCTGCTCTTAGCCTTGCTTTTGCATCTGATCAGGGACCCTGCGAAGTGTGCCTCCCATGTTCCAGGCCTCACACAGCCCATGCCAGGTTTTGGAAGCAGGAGTTTGTCTGCAGCCACTTCGGGAAGCAGGTGGTTGCCAGGATTGCCTAGAGCTCCAGGCTGTCTCCAGTCCAAGCCTCCCTGGGTAGAAGCTGCCCCACTAGGGGCCTGGACATGGATGTTGGGGCCTGGACATGGATGTTAGGGCCTGGAGCCAGGGACTGCTCCGGAAGAAGCGCTCCTGTCACTGCTGGGCATGAGAACCGAGGACAGGAGGTGGAACCAGCCTCAGGCCAGTGCACGGCCTCCCGGGAGTGCTTGCGGGAAGCCCCAACCACCCTTTCCTGACTCCAAAGCCAGCACCAAACTGTGAGATCCCCTTGGCCCACCCCTCAGGTTCCTAAAATGGTTAGGGTTTCCTGGGCTGTGAATTTTTAAGTCTAGGCTAAAAAGTCCTGGGACAGACTCACTGGGTTCTTCATGTAGAAACGACGAGGGTGCTGGTGACTCAGAGCAGGCACTGCACCTCACTCCAGGGTCCTTTGCGCCAGGTGGAAACGAGCGTGTGGGTCACACAGAGTCCCTGTATCCTCGCTCCAGGCATTGCTCTTTGGTTTCTTAATTAATAAGCCTTGATAATGAAAACGTGTTCTCCCCAGAGTAGAGTTTCCGGTTACGGAGGCTCACCTGTAAATGCCGTGCCAGGTCACATATGCTGAGATCTGGGCCAGGTCCTGCTTCCTGCCCATGGCCAAGGCAGGTACTTCATTTGGGAGGTGACCCAGAGGGACATCTGAGAGGCCTGCCTGTCCCCGAAGGATGAAGCCGCTGGCCTTCACACTCTGCTCCGGCCTCCATCAGCTCCCTGCTATCTGCAAACTGCCTGCTTTTATGTTGCCATCGTTGGAGATATGTTAGGAACTTCGTATGGAGAAACCCCCTTAGGACGAGCAGATCGTGGAAAGGTGGGAACCAGGGCTGGGAGGGTGGTGACCACGGCCAAAATGAGAACCGCGGTGGGCTGGGAGGTCCATCTTCTGTCTAAAATGTTTTTTAAAATAGTGTCTCAGGAGCATGAGAGGGCAGGCCACAGACGAGGAGAACGTATCTGTAAAAGACTCATCTGATAAAGGCTGTTATCCAAACCGTGCAAGGAACTCTCAAAACAAGAAAATGAACAACCTGATTAAAAATGGAGAAAAGACCTGGACAGATACCCCAACAAAGAAGATACACAGATGGCAAATCTACACGTGGAAAGATGGCCCGTGTCTTATGTCATAGGGCGAGGCGCCACTGCACACCCACCAGCCTGGTCAATACTGGAACTCCGACACGACCGTGAGCTGGTGGATGTGTGGGTGTCAAGACCGTCACTCGTCGCTGGGGGAAGTGGGGCAGCTGCTGTGGGAGGCAGTGTGGCGGTTTTCCATGGAACTAAGCACTCCGACCACAGGAGCAATCACAGTCCTGGACGTTCACTCAGAGGAGCTGAAAATTTACCTCCACGAGGAAATGTGCACACAGATGTTGACAGCAGCTTTATAGCTTTATTTACAATTGCCAAAACTAGAAAGCAACCAAGATGTGCTTCAGTAAGTGAACGGATAAACTGTTACGTCAGAAACTGGGATATTATTCAGCACTAAAAAGAACTGGACCACTAAGCCATGAAAAGACACGGATCTTAAACGCATGTTGCTAAGTGAGTCTCCAATCTGGAAAGGCTGCCTGCTGTGTGAGTCCAACCGCAGGACAGTCTGGAAAAGGCAAAGCTGTGGAGACAGTAAAATGGCCAGCGGCTGCCAGGGGTTGGGGAAGGGAGGGATGAATAGGAGGAGCATAGGGGGATGTGTAGGGTGGGGAAGCAACTCCGGATGGGGCTTTCATGGGGGATCCATGCCGTTCCATGTCTGTGAAACCCACAGAGTGAGCAGCAGCAGGCCGAGCCCTCGTGGGAGCTGTGGACTCTGGGTGGTGGTGCCGCATTGATGCGGGTCTGTCGGTCATACAGAAGTGTGCTGCTCCGGTGGGGGCAGGAGAATGATGGAGACTCTGCCTGTGCTGGGGAAGGAGATAGATATGTGAGGACTCTGTACTTTCCTCCTGATTTTGCTGTGAACTGAAAACTGCTTTTAAAAACGTCTATTGAAAAGGCAAACAAGAAAGAATGCTAGCCAAAGAGTGCTAGCCAGATAGCATCTGTGTGCGGGTGTGGCCTGTGTTCTACGTTCAGGATTTCCGTGTTAGAATACACATATCTGAATTACTCAGAAGTTAAACCTTTGCATTAAGTAACTCACTACAAAGTTACAGTATCAGCTTGAGCACTGCCAGGATAGCCAGGATCCTGTATCCTGACCAGCTTCTCCCCTTACAGGTGCAGTGACACCCACAGCCTCACCCCAGTGAGCAGCAGGGCTGGGACCAGGAGTCAGGCTTTGGGGGGCGGAGAGGAAGTGAGATCTGTAAGCCCGTGGCAGGGAGGAGCCCATGGCAGGGAGCCGGCATGGATGATTTTTTTTTTTTTTTTTTGGGCTAGTTTTCCTTATCACTGGGGCCTTCTTAGACTTGGGGAGTCGGGAGTCCCCACTTTCGGGCACCTCAGAAACTAAAGACTGCTCCTAATTCTCATGTTCCAGATGCCTCAGGGGGAGGTACCTGGGTTGTTGGGTGCGGTTCATTATTTGCTGCTCGGTGGAATTTGCCCCCAGCATTTCTGGTGGTTTTTAAGAGCTGATGCTTGAGCTGCTTAAAATCACACATGGATATTGATTTACCTGTAAAAGTTAAGAACGGAATTTTGAGTTCAAAGGTTTGTGAAAATGTTCAAGTTTGTGTACTAATATATATGTTACATTTCTGGAAATATCTAAAAGTCCAGGATTTATATTAAACACTTCTCTTGATTTTTGTAATACCTACCTCTCATATTTCCATTTGGATAATAGATGTCAGAGGGCTTAAATTTTGAGTGCCTGAATTCACTGAATTTAAGACTTCTTACCTCAAATGTAATTAAACTGAATGTAGCCAACAGTATTATAAGTTTTGATTAAAATATATATATAAGCACATATCCATGAGCATGCAGATGGGGGCAACATATTAAACCATGGAAGTAGAATTAGTGTTCTTTGTTTTCTGAGAAGACAAATTTTTAAAAAACCAAGGGGTCTTACAACTTTTTAGTTTCCAACTTATTTACCCTAAGTGAAAGTTTGGCAGGAGAAGATTGACAGCAGCAGAAGAGTAGATCCTGGGCAAGTGTAGGCTCTTGGAGCAGCGGGGTGAGTGCTGGAAGGAGCTGGCTGGAGGCAGAGCAGGGAGGTGCTCAGACAGGTCAGGATGGCCTCAGGGAACGCGGCTCAGTGAGAAAGGGTTCACATTTCCTGGAGAGCCCTTGTCTCTGCCCACAAAAAACCCAGACTCCTTCCAACTGGGATGTGCATCTCATGTAAAAGTTACTACTCCCAGAAAGGAAGCCAGTGGATATAGAATTTTTTTTTGTATGCAGAAATTACTTTAAATTTGTTTTTAATCTTATCCTTTTCTTCCCCCATCTTAGTGTCTAGTGACTTCCTGCAGGTAACGCACACATCTTAGGAGAGCACTGTATTTCAGTTGCTGTTGGCTCTGATGTGACTTTGTGGTGTCAGAGGTTCTGCCCAGAGCGTGGCGCTCTCTGCTGAGCGTTGCTTGTTGAAGGCCCGTGTGGAAACTTTCCCTGTAAACTCGTCGACCCCAGCAGTCTTGGTTCAGAAACCTTTGGACTTGCTGAGACTTCACAGGGCCTGCTAAGCTTTCTTGCGTGACCTTTTCGTTTTAGTGTTCCCTATTAATTCAGATGTTTTCCAGAAGGTAAGTAAGCTGCTGAATGCAGGGTGGGGGGTGCCCTCCATTAGCCCTGGGGAGAAGCATCGCTGTTTCTCCGGGTGGAGCTTCCCTCCCGCCATGGTGTGCTCCAAGATGGAGTAGGGTTCTTTGGCAGAAGTAACCGTCAAAGGCCCGCCTCTCAGCGGCAGTGTGGCTGTGGGTGTGCGGCCTCGCGGCCATACGGGCCCCCCTCCCTGTCAATGGCACCAAGGAGAGGAGCAGGGGGAGGCCTGGGATCTGTGCTTCCGAGACTGTGTCGTCCGTTTGTAACTAGACGTGCAGAGAAAATGTTGGAGATAAGCAGGCGACAGTGTCTGTCCCTAATGAGCTCAGGCGTGCCGTCTGAAATGGCCCCCTTCCCAGGCTGGCTGTGCCAGCTGGGCGCCCAGGCCTGACCTCCCGCCAGGACAGAGGCCCCGTGTATGTGGTGGGGGGAGGGTGGGGGTGAGGGTCTTGCTTTATTGCGGTATCCAACGCCACGCGGGGTCAGCGATTGAGTTCAGAAACCTCAAAAACTCAGCAGTGCAGACTTTGGACATGACCCGTCCAGCCCTGGGGCTCTTTCTCTGAATTTCCTTCCATGGTATCCTCATCCCAGAGGCTCCTGTCCCCGCACGGCTGTTGGCAGCTTCACAGCTTCCTCTGCCTCCCCTCCCAGGCCCTGGTGTGGCTGGGGCAGCTGGTGGCTGTGCAGACCCCACAGCCAGTAGGTGGTTGGTGCCAATGGCTTGGGTCTGGGTTACCTGAGCCAAGGACTCCAGTGCACGGCTGAGCTCACCTTGAATGGCTGGATTGGAAGGCCTTGGGTTGTAGAGAGGCAACCAGAAGATTGCGGATTGAAGGACAATCTGCAAAGGAGAAGGGGAAATAGGTGTGCTGGATGGGCAACTGGAGAAGTCTGTGCAGAGCCTGGGACCCGGTGCAGATGCAGAGCTGGCATGGGGAATCTGGTGACACGGCCACCGTGGAAGTGGACAAAGTCAAATGCTTCAGACCGACATGGAGGGGCTGGTCTAAAACGATCCTCCTTTTCCTTTAATCGTAGCATCTGCTGGCTTACGGGGTGTGGGGGAATGAGATCTGTGGTGGCAGCGAGGAGAGACAGGGATTTTAATTAAACCCCTCTTTCTGGGAGAGGGGAGTAGCCTTCTCTATAGGACGGTGAGCATTGTCACCTCAGGCAGCTCAGGCTGCTGCAACGAAACACCATTGACTGAGTGGCTTATGAACAACAGAAATTTGTTTCTCGTAGTTTTAGAGGCTGGAAGGCGGGATCAGGGTGCCGTACGGGTGGGTTCTGGTGTGGGCCCCTTCCTGGTTCACACACACCTTCTCTCTGGCCCTGACACAGTGGGAGGGTGACAGATTTGCTGGGCTCCTTGTCTGAGGCACAAACTCCATTCACGGGGCTCCAGCCTCGGGAACTCATCACCTCCCAAAGACCTCCTGACAGCATCGCACTGAGGGTGAGGATTTCAACCTGTGTTTTGGGGGACAGGCAGGCGGTTCATAACCGTCAGCCTCTTTGTGTATTTCTGACTCAACATTGAGTCTGCATTGGGCAGTCCAGGGGACAGAGCCTATGTGGACACTGAGCGAGGTCAGAGCTGCAAGCATGTACACATCGGGGGTAGGGGAGCTGCCAGGGCTGTGAGAAGGGGGTTTCAGCGTCAATCAGAGCTGCTTTCCTGGTAAATGTACTCATAAGCTATCCTGGCAACATTTGCTTTTCATGAAGAGTCGGTCAGGCAGGGCAGCAGGCAATGTTGCCAGAAGCTTAGAACTGATGGGCAGCAGAGAAGGGGCAGAAGCTATGACCTTGGGGTGGTCAGCAGTGCCAGGTGTCTGCCCTCCAGGCCTCACACCTGTGACTGCAGAGACTGAGCCGACCGGGGCTTGCCGGCCAGTGTGACTCTCATGCAGGTGATTATCGGGGTGTGCTTTCTATGTAATGTTCCCTCAACCCTATCCCCACCCCTCCAGTTTCTGTGCCTAGCAGAAATCATGCTGCTCTCCTTGATGAAGCATTGAGTTTCCTGTGGAGGTGTAGGAAGAGCACGATTTGGCTCACGTCAAAATACTTTGCAGTGAAGCTGCACGGAAGAGGATTTTAGGCTTCCATTTGACGTTTCAGACAACGCCTGAGTGTTACAGGATCCTCTTGCTTGTTAAAAAAGCACCAGATGAGAAAGGCTACTGGTTAATAAGGGACACTTTTTACATTAGCACAGAGAGTGTGGCTTGAGATAAATTCAGTGTAACGTAGGTGTGTTTGTAAGCCGTGAAAGGGACCATCTCTCTGCTGGCGACATATGTTTTCTGGTATGGATTTTGTTCTAAAAAAGGATGACTGGCATTCGGTAGAATCATTCCAAAATTCACCTGGAAGGCATCCACATGGTACCTTGTTTTCTCCTGACATTCTGGGCACCACGAGGAATTATTCTTGTCTTCAGCACTAGCAGGAGACTTTTCCTGAACACCTGCTCCTCTTTGGAGTTGTGGGTGCGAAGGGGTCAGAGTGACCCCGTCTTCATGGAGCTTTCGGACACCATGGGGACAGTGTGGCACGATGTCGGGCTCGGGTGGGATGGAGGCTTTCCCCAGAAAACAGCTGCCGATTCCAGGGCGGCCCTCGACCCCTCCTCCCTCTGTTCCTCCACGTCATGTCTGAATTAAGGCTGTTCTATCATAGCGGGGGTGTCATGTTAACTGGAAATGTGCTTTTGTAAATAAATTAATGGTACATTTGCCAAGGACAGCGACATTTGATTTGATGAATCCAGTGTGGAAAAGGAGAAGGGGCTTGGCTGGGTGGGGACATGTGTGATGGGAGCAGAAAGGAGCAGCCATGAAAGCTGGTGGGATGGAGGGGTTGCGCCCGCATTTGCATGGGGTCTGTCGATGTTTGTGCCACTAGACCTGAACCTCTGTCTCCACTTCTAAAACCTGCATGGTGAGGGAAGCCCCTGATGGGCCTGAGTTGTTACTTCCCATGGCCATTGCTGGGAAGGGCCCCGGACGCCTCTCCTGGCTGGTGACGGCCCCGGGACTAGACACTGGCTTCGTCCTGACCTCTGCGAGGGGCTTGAGCTCCACACACAGCAGGTACCTGCGCATGCCTTTGGATGTGAGATGTTGGCGCTTGGCTTGGAGGCCACCGCGATCTGGGTGTGGTCAGGACTGGCTCATCCTTTGGGGAGAGAGCACCTGCCCGGTGGCTTCTCTGAGGTGCATAGCCCTGCAGTGCCCTCACAGGATGCCCTGTCCTGCGGGGACTTCCTACCATTCCCCTGGACCCTCAGGTGTGGGAGCCAAGTGTGGTGTGTGTGTGTCCCGGGTGGGGGTGCTGAGGACACCACGTGCCTGCTCGTGCGAAGACCCGAGGCACTGCATGGGCTCATTTCCAGGGGCCTGTTGGCATCTGGGGGCCTGTGGGTGTCTTTCCACTGGCAGGAAATAATGGGTGGCCCATGTTACCTTTTTTGTCTTTCTTTTTTTTTTTTTTTTTTTTTTTGCCAAAAAGCCCTAATGCCAACATTGCAGTCCCGCTGTGGGAACCACCCATCTCAGGCTCACTGGCCCTTCTGTTTCTGGGCTGTTGCAGTGTTGTGTTGGGATAACTGTGTTAACTTCGTTTGAATTTTCTTCCTGTTCCTTTGGAATAAGTGTCGATAGCTTGTGCTGCTTGTTCACCCCAGAGGCAAGGGTGTCCTTTAGGCCTGGCAGAGCACAGCGGTGCAGGGAGGTGCTGGGCCTCGGCCTCCCTTGTCCGCAGCCCTCACTGCACGTCTGCTCTTCGCTCCTCGTGCACACGGCCGGGGTCACGGGCTGCTCACTCTGCTGTTTGAGATCCTCTGAAAAGGTGATGCTTACACTGAAGGGAGATTGGGGGTGTGCGGCTGATTTTAAATAGGAGGAAATGACGGTAACAGAAGGAGCAATGCCTAGCACTTAGTCTTAGGCCTGAGAAATTGTGTTTTAGAAGCAAGGTATCCTCAACTCCGGTTTTCTTCAAATTAAATCTTTTAAAGAGTCCACAAATAACAAATAGTTAAAGCCTAAAACTATGTAACAGAGGGCCTAGAGCCCAAGCCACTGCCACCTCTGATTCCAAGACACCTCAGCAACTTGGTCCTCCTCCTCAGAGAACCGCCCTTCTGCTCCTCCCTCCACGCTCCTCCCTCCACGCTCCTCTTCCTCCCCCTGCCCCTCCCTTTCCCTTGGACAGCCCTCCCCTTTCCCCACTTCCTCGGACAGCTTTCTTCCTCCTCTTCTCCCTGCCTGTCCTTGGGCAACCTCCTTGGAACTCCGGTTGAAATTCACTGGTCTGTGGGGCCGCCCATTTGACAGACGAGCATGCTGAGGCCAAGGCACAAGTGAGTGACTCAGACCCGCGCAGAGGCTGACCCAGAGGCCGTACCAACGGGTTGTCACTAATGCAAGAGAAGCAATGATGCGGCTTCACTGATCTCCAGGGAAAGCAGGTCGATAACAGGTTATAAACATGGGAACATTTTGGAAAAGCCGTCGTCCACCTGTCAGCTCCATCTCTCCTGCCCGGAAGATGTAGGGAGAACCTGCCTTCAGTCCACCCTCATCCCGTAACAGGACAGAGGACAGGGGCAGAGACCCAAGTCCTGTCAGTGCCCTCAGGAAACCCCCGTTTCCTCCTCATGGTGGAAGTGGAAACCATCCCGCTGGATGATCTTCCCGGGGAGACCCTCCACCCTCAAAGCGAGGAATCTGGTTTGAGCGCACACACATTCTTGGTGCCATCACTTTCTGCAGCTGAACACTGCGTACGTGGCCCATTATTCTTGCTAGTCCGGTGTTACTGGGTCCTGGGAGTTTCTGTGGGCTGATGGCAAGTGTTTACCATTGTGTTTAGAGAGAACAGAACTTTTTTGTGTCGAAATCACATGATAACCATTGCCATGTGATTCCTTGGGTTGATTGGGGTGGGGGATGCTCAAGTTTTTTCTGAGGTCTAAGTGCTTGTTTGAGACAGTCTCACTTTGTCACCCAGGCTGGAGTGCAGTGGTGCGATCTTCGCGCGCTGCAACCTTTGCCTCCTGTGTCAAGCAGTTCTCCCTGCCTCAGCCTCCCGAGTAGCTGGGATTATAGGTGTGTGCCACCACGCTTGGCTAATTACAAAAATTACTAATACAGGAAGGGTTTTGCTGTATTGGCCAGGCTGGTCTCGAACTCCTTACCTCAAGAGATTGGCCCACCTTGGCCTCCTAAAATGCTGGGATTACAGGCTTGAGCCACTGTGCCCGGCCCGATCCTGACATCTTTTAAAGCTGCCTTCATGTACCAAAAGCCAGTCTATGTTTGAAAATCAGCCTTGTTGAAGAGCCTAAGAGGAGAGGGATATACTTCAGCTAGGTAAATAACTATGCATATGTTAAAAATATGGGCCAAAATCTATCCCAAATATTAACTCTTCTGCTTTGCGTTTTATATCCATTAATGGTTATTTCAGTATTAAGATTTTTAAAGATTCTTTTGATAATTGTGGACAAATTACTATGAAAACTCAGCTGCATTTGTAACACTTTAAAGAACTAACTGATGACATTATTTTTCTCGGAGGCATTTTGGATAGTTACATAATTGTTTATCTCTTTGCCAGAAATCTTTTTTTTTTTTTTTTTTCCAGAGCAGAAACCTGAAAAGAAACATTCCTTTGTATTAAGTGCTATTTCACTGTGTAACAATCAAGTTTTGAATGTGAGAACAAGATCATCGTGTGTTTTTGGGATAATTCTTGCTTAATAGTGATAATGCTAAGTGTTAAAATTATGGAACAGTTTGTTTCTTTGAAAATTACTATTTGCCTGCTCACCAGATGGGAGCTGATGAGAATGTGGATGTAAAAATTAAATTGTATTTAGCTTGTATAAAAGAAGTTTAAAAAAGCTTTTTTGTTTTGTGCTACTACTGAAGTTGCTTAGCTGTGGAAATGAGGTGATTGCAGGCACCTAGAATTTGATCTCCTTCACTTCCACGATCAGAAGAAATTCTCCAAGAAGCACAGGAATCTGACTTTCTGATATTGAGACTCCTAGGCGTCAAGCCCCATGGAAGGGGTGGTGATTACATGAGTGTTGGCGTTGATGTGGGCATCCTCCAAGCCGGACGCAGGGAGCAGGGAAGGGCAGAAAGAACAGGCCCCTCAGGAGCCATGAGAAAATAAAGTGTTGGCAGCAGTGGTGAGGGTTGGTGTCAGGGGCCAGGAAGAGGTGGCAAAGGGGAAGCATGTGCCTCAAGGCAGCCCTGGAACCCGCAGTCCCTGCAGTGAGGTCTGATCTGCAGGGGACATGGACAGCCAAGCGGCAAGGCCCACAGACAGCCTGGACTCTGCTGCCTCAGAACTCTGGTGGCCGTTGCAAACGGCCCCACAGGGTTGCAGTGCACATTCCTCGGACAGAAAGAAGACGCTTGGAACTGTTCCCGGCACGAAGCCAGTGCCCTGTGAACAGTGGCTGCTGCTGTCGTGACTGAGTGCCGTCCAACTGGGGACATTTGCTCTGCTCAGTTCACTGCCTTCAACAAGCTTGACGCATTGAACGAGGGCTCAGTCGATAATGTATTCTGTAAATACTCTCTCCCGGCTAATTACTCAGGTGTTTGTGGCAGGGCCAGCTGTGCGGCTGCCAGAGCGAATGTGACCAGGAAGCCTCTGTCCCCCCGAGGTGGCCAGCGATCCTGTTACATGTGCCATAGGCAGAAGGTGGGCACTGCTGGGGAACTTGCTCATGTTCCTGTTTTCTGATTGGAAATTCAAGGTTTCTGAGCATCCTACTTCGAATTTGTACATTGCTGAGACTGTACACATTTCAACGCTTGTTTTTTTCTGCTTTTCAGATCTATACAACCTGGCGTTTGGCCGTGGCTTCCAGGACAGGCTGGATGCAGAGTGAAGTCCTCTCCTCACTGTCAATGTTTGCAGATGTCTTCTTGTATAAACTTCGTATTTCTTGAGACTTTCAATTAGGTTTTTACTTAACTGGACTTTTAAAATTGCCATGCACATAACTCTACCAGTTACAATCTTGAGCTAACATGGGTTTTTGGTTTTTGGTTTTTGGTTTTACTTTGATGAATGTTTAACATTTGCATGCTGGATGTGGGGGTGGAGGTCATTTATCTGCTTTTCATTGCCTTCTTGGTTATACTTAGTGACTTTCAGGTAAGGTGTGGAAGGCCTGGTACAGGGTGAATTGCAGGCCGCACCGTGGCGTCGTGGAGGACAGGTGCGGGCTGCAGTGGTGTGCACAGTGGATGAGAGACAAGAGGAGACTTCCATCCTTGAGGGAAACACACAACAATTTAAAAAACTGATCGTCTAGCTTACATGAGGTCCAACAAATTCAGTTTGCAAAGTTTAACTTCCAAGTTAATTTAGTAATTTTTCCCCTAAGTCATTAATTTAGTAGCTTATGTTTAAATATATTTCTTTTGTCTAAAGGAGGCCATAAATTCTAAAATGAATGACTAAACATGTAATAATTTAGGCATACAGCACCTGAAGGGAAAACTGCCAGTATGCTAAAATATTGGATACAGATGCTTTTAAAAAATATAATGTAGCATTCTTACAATGCATGTGCTCTTAGCGTGTAACTTGGTGGGTAGTTTTGAACTATATTTGTGGGAATGTGTATCTTGAATACTTGAGGCTACCACTGCAGATGTGTGTGTGAGATGTATAAATACTGAATGTTATTCTCCCTTCCCTTAAATGGAAAACATTAGCTCCCTTTTATTTTCATTTTTATTTTTTATTTTTTGAAGTGGACTCTTGCTCTCGTTGCCCAGGCTGGAGTGCAATGGCACAATCTCGGCCCACTGCAATTTCTGCTTCCCGGATTGAAGTGATTCTCCTCTCTCAGCCTCCTGAGTAGCTGGGACTACAGGCACCCGCCACCACGCCCAGCTAATTTTTCTATTTTTATTAGAGATGGAGTTTTGCCATATTGGCCAGGCTGGTCTTAAACTCCTGACTTCAGGTGATCTGCCCACCCCGACCTCCCAAAGTGCTGGGATTACAGGCGTGAGCCACCGTGCCCAGCCAGCTCCCTTCTGTAATGATTTTTTATACAGTTGTTTTTGCTTTTTGTTTTTTTGAGACGGGGTCTCACTGTGTCACCCAAGCTGGAGTGCAGTGATGCAAATCTAGGCTGACTGCAGCCTTCACCTCCTGGGCTCAGGTGATCCTCCCACCTCAGCTTCCTGAGTAGCTGGGAATAGACACATGTCACCACGCCCAGCTAATTTTTTTTTTTTTTTTTTTTTTTTTTTTGTAATTTTAGTAGAGACAGGGTTTTGCCATGTTTTCCAGGCTGGTCTCGAGCTCCTGGGCTCAAGCGATCTGCCCACCTCAGCCTCCCAAACTGCTGGGATTACAGGCGTGAGCACCACATCTGGCCCATTTTTTTTTTTGTTTTTTTCCTTCCAGGATTAGAAGTCGACTTTCAGAAAACCCTTCAACCTTGCAAACTTAATTTTCCATAACAATATGCCTCTAGGATAAAAACAAGACAGAAAGAAAGAATGTGTGGACTGCAGTTAAAAATTTTCTACACAGCATAGCTTAGGAGAGTTGACATTTACAAAGAGCAGGAGGCCCCTTCAGTGCCTTCTAGGCATTGGGAATGGCGGTCTGTGGGCGACCCTAACGTGTGCGGCGTCCTGAGACTTGATCGTGGTGCTCACGCTTTTCCCGAGGGCCCACCGGGAGTACCAGAGACTCTTCTTCTGCAGTCGGCCAGCCAGGCAGCAGCTGCTGGAGAAGGAACAAACAGTAAAAGACAGATGTACACGGTGTTGTTGTGGCAGAGAGGTTGAAACCAGGCTCACTCTGTTCTTACAGTTTTAAAAAAACTAATAATGAAGTCCTTGAATATGTATTGCATTTCAGGATTTTAAAGCAGTTATGGGTGTGTCTGTGTGTCTCTCTAGCTCCCGTTCGGGTGCTACCTGTGAAGAGAGCTCAGAGATGCCACCTTTCCTTGCTGAGGTGACAGGGTCTGGAGAGGTGTGAACCCCGTGGTGAGGGGGGTGACTGACCTGGGGGGAGGCTGGGTCAGCGGTGGGGATCCACCCCCACTCCACGTTTCTGTAGGGAATCCACAGTTCTAAGTCTTTATGATATGGGTAACATGAACCTGGAAGAGGTGTTATTTTTTAAGAAGTAAGTGCCATGCTCTTTTTTCCTCATACTTCCCCATGTTTAAGCAGCATTGAAGGATAAGGCACTAGTAGCATGTTGGTTTGGAAACAATCTTGTTGGTTATTTTACCTTGAATCTGATACTAAGGTTGCCTGGTAACAGAAGTTTTCCTTTAATAACATGGAACTCTGTTGAATCTGTTGCCCCATTGGCTGAGCAGTCTGAAGTCAGTGCCCTGGCAGCTAAAGAGGCCTTAGAGGAAGGCCTTGGAGGAAGCCGCTGGATGGGCAGGAGGCACCCCCCTTGATTGAGGGAGAGAGGTGCAGTTTGCAGGGACCCCACGTGGCACTTGTGGCTCTCTCCTGCCCCCTGCTGGCTGCCAAGCAGCCTCGCCACAGTGTGCTCAGCGTGAATGTTCACGGGGCAGGCCAAGGCTTTTGTTCCAGAAACACTGACTTCAGAAACCGCAGGCTGTGTGTGTTGAGCATGGCAAGAAAGACTTACGTGTGTCTTAAACCTCTTGAACAAAGCAAGTTGATGTTTCAAATGCATCTCCAAGGCTAATGACTTTGCTATGGTCAATATTCAGGAGAAAATAGGGTTTGATGAAATAGAAGCACAGGAGTGGCAAGTGAGGTGCTTGTGCCCCGTATGACTAAGCAATGTCCTGGCCGTTCCACACCATGGCCTCTGAGCAGCCAACGTGCAGATACTGGGTCAATTTAGATGGGACTCCTGGAACTGTCGGCCGTCCAGGAGAAGTACGAGGAGTTGTGGCTATGATCATGGTTCCCGCTACTGTGTCCAGCAATGTGCCGCGTTCCGATTTCAGCATCAGGGCAGACACAGCCCTGAACACTATCACTGAGGTAAGTCCCAGTGCGCCCCGCCAGGTGGGCGCCCGCTGACGCTAACCCGATGGCCCCGGCCATTATTATCTACCAGTGCGCTAGAAACAGCCTTTTACAAATACCCTGAATGAGAGCTTCTCCTTCTTTTCTCCCCCCTGGAAAAGTAGGTTTTTAGACTGAACATTTTTTATCTCACTCCCAAAAAAGTTTTATCGCCTCTTCTGTGTGGCCACCGGCCCGGACTTAGCGTGGCCAAACCCCGGATGTGCCCGTGAGTACCTGCAGCGCTGAGGATGGCTGGGCCGCAGTCTCCTGTGATTGCACCAGCATTAAAATCCGCTTTTTTTTTTTTTTTAAATGTTGAGCCTAAATTTTCTTTGAGCCTCCAATTCCCATTATGAGGAACCCCTACCTTGATGCTGAGGGTAGAAATTGAACTGAATGTTTTATAATTGTAGTCATTGTCCTGAACGCACCACTGCATTTGTTATCTCTTTGGTCTTGGCTGTTGACCTCATTTTCCCCTTTGTAAACTGGGGATGTTAAATTACATCTAAGGCAATATTGGGACTAGTTTAGTTTTTTTGCCAAGAGACAATACTGAAACATACTCTTCTGTTTGTTTTTTTCTTTGTGAGACAAGGTCTTACTCTGTCACCCAGGCTTGAGTGCAGTGGTGTGATCTTGGCTCACTGCAGCCTCGACCTCCTGGGCTCAGGTGATCCTCCCACCTCAGCCTCCCGAGTACCTGGGACCACAGGCACATACCGCTATTCTGGGCTAAAAGAAATATATGCCTATCCTCATGTTTGTGTGTCACACTTGGTGATTCACGTGGGAATCTGAAGATCCGTACCTAACGCAGGAAGCATTTCATTTTTTTTAAAACTTGATGTCTAAAATTTTCCAGAAATTCTCAAGTTTTGATTTTTCTTGTGCGACTTAGTTCTCACGAATATTTTTCAAAGTTTTTTTTTTTTTTTTTTTTTTGTAAACCCTTGGCATGCAACTTATTTTGAGCACTGGTAATTAAAATAACAAGATTTTAACATACAGCTCAAATGGTTAGAAATGCTTAGCACTCATTTCTTGCTTTTCTGAGTGTCTTAAACTTTCTTCACCTTCTTTGTGAAGGAAACCTGCCCAGGTTTTCCCGTGTTCACTGGCTTTGGGGGCAACTTTCACCTTATTTTTGGCAGTCACTAATCTCTGACCTAGACATTGCTTCTGTAATCCTGGTGACGGGCGTCACGGCTTTGCTGCTGTGGGTCCAGCCCGGCTCTGGGCTGACCTTCACGCTGGGAACGTGAACATGAGTGTCTGTTTCACAGAGGGGGGATTCCAGCATGGCTTTCACTGCTCTTTCACCAGCTTTAGCTGGATTTTTGAGTCTGTGAAAGTTGGGTATGCAATGGGAGGGATTGAAGCTTCTTTTTTCCCTAATCGTTACCTAATTGGCGCTTGCCCAGAGGGAATGGGTGGAGAATTTGAGAGCAGTCACTGCAGTTAGCTGAGCATCTGAAGATGTGGGACAAAGCTGGTGTTGATCTCCCTGTGACACTTTATTTTCAAGTTTCCACACAAAGCATAGATGCTTGTGGTATGTGATGTACACTTTCATTCAGGAAGAAAATCTCTCTTTAATTCCAGCGTCCTCTGCTATAAATAACTTTTTTTTTTTTAGATTGTAAATATGTAACAAATGTGTAGGGTCAAAATTTGAAAACCAAAACACGTGAGGCAAACACCCCACAAATGGTCAGTTCCACCCGCTTTGAGGGACTGTGTGATTTTATTATGCGATTGTTTTAAATTCAGTTTTTCATTCATTCGAGTTTCTGAAAGCTAGGTTAAATCATTTTGTTTTCTTTCTTTCTTTCTTTCTTTTTTTTTTTTTGGAGACAGGGCCTCACTCTGTTTCCCAGGCTGGAGTGCAGTGGTGAAATCATGATTCACTGCAGCCTCGACCTCCCAGGCTTAGGTGATCCTCCCACCTCAGCCTCCTGAGTAGCTGGGACTATACGTGCATGCCACCGTGCGTGGCTAATTTTTTGTATTTCTACAGAGACGAGGTCTCCCTGTGTTGCCTGGGCTGGTCTCGAACTTCTGGGCTCAAGCAATCCCCCTGTCTTGGCCTCTCAAAGCACGGGGGTTACAGGGATGAGCCACTGTGTCGGACCTTAAGTTAACTGATTACAAGAGAGAAAGAACTGGAGCGTGTAGTTAGTTGAGCCTCCCGTTGGCCAGGCACAGCCACTTTAGTGTGTGTGTGTGTGTCCTCATTGCCCTTCTGATCCTGAGCTCCGAGGAATGAGGCGGTCTTGGGAGTGCTGTGGTTCTAGTCTCGTGATGGGTGAGTGACGCCGGCTGAGCTGATCGAGGTCACCCTGGCAAATGCTGCAGCTGCTCAGGAGTCGGGGCAGGGACGAGAAAGCCGCTGAGGATCCCTCTGTGGACCCCTGAAGGGAGAGGGACCGAGATGTGGACATGGCAACTGTTTTCTCCAGAGCCCTGTTTACTGACGGCCAAACAGGCTGAATCCTGAGAAGGTTTGAATTTGGGTCTGAACTGGGCTCGTCTGGCCGTAGAACAGGAGCTGGTGGCGAACTCAAAAAATGAGGGCATGAGGCCACTTGACGTGGGTGACTCCAGGTCACTCCAGCCACTGTCCTGAAGCCGTCAGAGGCTGAGGACGTGTGGGAGTGGGCGTCTCTTCCCTGTCTGGCCACACACCCTCTGTGACCCGTGACTCCTGGCCTGGCCCTGGGCAGAATTTATGTTTGGGGTCTGTGGATGGCTCCAGTTGTTCAGTCAATTTGGTGATTCTCATGGGGTGATTGTGCCCCAGGGGATGTTTGCACCGTCCAGGGAGGTTTCTGGTTAGAACTGGGAGAAGGGATGCTCCCAGCACCTGGGACTGGAGACAAGGGACGCTGTGGAAAGTTCCTCCAAGCACAGGGCGAGCTCCATAGTAGGCGTCTGGCTCAGGACGTGGCCATGTTGCGCTTCAGAAGTCCTGGGCGGATCTGATGTGGTGAAGTCGTCATCTGCTTTGGACACGTGCGTCCTCATCCTCATCCTCACTGATGATTTGCTTCTTGCCAGCATTGATGCTTAGCTGACGCCATAGCCCCTCAGAATCTATGCGGTGCTGGCGAGTTGGGTCTTCCTGGCAGAACAGAATGAATCAAATACCTCAGAGCAGGTGTTGCACATTCTCAGGATGTGGCTGCAGGGAGTTTCGGTTGGACTCCTTTCATTCCTTAGCGCTGGCTGGTGCATTACTCTGTCCTGTAAGCTTGATCAGGTCACATCAGAAACACAGTAGGTGGGTGCCACGCTGCTGTCAGGTGTCGTGAAGGTGGCGGTGACCACAGCCTTGTAATTCCTTGTCATAGTGGCCCCACCACAGACCCAGGGGCCCGGCTGTGTTTGGTCTTGAGAGTTTTATGCTTTTCTGGGCAGGGTCTCCCCTGTCTTGAAGCTTCCTTGCCCTTTTTTGGAGACTGAAGGAAGGGAAGAGGGGAGAGAGGATTTGCAGCAATGTGGCCATTCCCACAGATTTCAATGTGGAGTTAAGGAGCTGAGACCCCCCCACCTGCCCTCTTGTGTGCCTCAGGCCCCTCCTGGCCCCGGGTCACCCACACCCTCTGGCTTCCGGCAAGGGCTTCTTGGAGAAGCAGCCAGCTCCCCGCAGCCAGTCTTGGTCCAGCCAGTCTTGGTCAGTCCTGAGCTAGGGTATTCCACGGTAAAGGAGTGACGTCACCTGTCTGAAAAGCATAAGGAGCCCCGCATGTGGTGGTCCTGAGGGGGCCACATCCTGGGCACCAGGCCAGTGAGTATCCCCAGATGAGTGTTTCTGGCTGGGAAGCAGGCTGGCATTCGAATTGAAGTCTGCCATGGCCAGAGCCTGTACAGAGCAGCCCAAGAGCTGGGCATATGCTGGGCCTGGGTGGATGTGGAGGCTGTGCCATGGGGGCCTGGGGGCCCCTGCTCACAGCTCACCTCGTGGTCACCCAGCACTGACCCACCCACCTTACCCTCCTACCCACCACGCTGTGAACTCACCTGCCACGGATCTCTACTCACTGTCCAAAGCCCTCTGCCCACACACGGGCTCCTGGCCTTGGGATGCTTTGGGTTGCACCAGGGCTGCAGAGCCTGGGTCGCTCACTGTCCAACTCTCCTGGGGAGATGTGGGCCCCGCCCTGTGTCCCAACAGTAGCATTTCTGCAGCAGATGTGGGGATATTCACAGGAAGAGGGACACATCCAAGTCCATAAATAGTTGGTTTTGCCACCAAGTGGATGACAAAACACCTTGCTGTGTGGGGCCGCTTGGAGGTGGGAACAGTGGGCGTGTGGACCTGTCCGGCTGTTACCTTGGTTAACACCCTGAGGTGGAGTCTGAAAAACCCCGGTGCACACAAGCTTGAGAACTGCTCCCATTTCTGACACCAGAGCCCATTTCCCAGTGGAACCCCAGAGCAGCAACTCAGGTTCTTGCTCGCGTGTGTGGCTTTGTGTGCGGCTTCCCGCCGGAGGGCAGAGATGCGGCCCGGGGCTGAGTGTGGCCCCCCGGTTATCCAGCTGCCTGCCTCCTTCCCTGCCTGCGCGTGGAGGCCGCCTCTGCACGATGATGGCGGTCACTTGGTGTGGTCCTTACAGCTGTGGGCCCCATCCCACTCATCCTTGCCTGCCTGCAGAAAGCTACAGGACTGGCTTTGCCTTTAAACGTCCTGACCGCCCTGGCCTCCCTTACCCACAATGAGATGCCGAGAGCTGAGCTGTCCGGCTCGTGACTAACTCGCCACTGCCTGCAACCTGCTCTGCTGCTTGCCTCACACCCACCCTGCTGTGCTGCCTGCAGGCCTCCCCTTTCATGAGGACCTGGGCTGTGCCCAGGCAGCCCCCTGTGTCACTGAGGCCTGTCCTGCTCCCACATGACCTCCAGAGCTCCCCTGGGCCCCTTGACCCGCATGAACGGGCTTCCCCTGGTGACTCAGGCCTCTCCTGTCGCTTCCTGGACCTCAGCGCAGGCCCTGGGGCTGGCAGGTGAGCACCCAGCACCCCCGCTAACCGCTTGGCCCTGCTGCTTCATGCTTACAAGAGCACGTGCGACATGGCCAAGGCATGAGGCCACCACCAGGAGCTTTGCATCCCCCGTGTGTGGTGCCAGCCACGATTAGCAACAATGTCCCGGGGACAGAAATAAGCCTGGGCACAGACACTGGCCTGAATGCTGTTGTCCAGGTAAGAGAACCCCGTTTCCTCCCATTGCTTTCTTTCCTTTATTTTAGCAACTTGTTTCTTCTGTGCTAAGAATGAGCCAGGTTTATTATTACTCTTTCCCCCCAACCCTTTGCTAGCTTGGCTTTATGTCGGTCATACTGGCCAGAACAGGGTAAATTTTTAGCTTCTCTGCCTTAGGGAGAGCCTGTCTTTATTGATTGAAAGTGAGATGATATATCCAGTCCTTGGGGTCCTGTTTCTATGCCACCTAGACTAGGGGAGCATTAGCACCATTTCTGTGGAGCCGGCCTCTCCTGCCTGCGTTGACAAGCGAGGCTGCAGGGCCAGCTGCGGGAGCCTGCAAGAAGGGGTTTGAGTGCCTGGTACCTACGAGCTCTGGGACAGAGCTGTGCCCACTGGGGGCCGCTGCCTGGAACCATAGCCTTCCTGGTGAGATGAGAGGTTCTTTAGAGAGCTGAAATCATGCCCTCCTCGGCAGGCAGCTTCACCAACATGTGCTGTGGGGGGAGTGGATTCTGCCGGTCATGGGCGTGGTGCTGACACCCGCATGGTGGCCCCTCCAGTCCCTGATAAGCTGATCCACCTCTATGGTCAGGTAGTTCCACAGGCCTTTGCTGCAGAGAGGGTCCTCACTCAGCTGCAGACGGGATGGTGGCCACCTTGGCACGTTGGGGTCACGTCAGTGGCTTGGCCGCCTGGCGCCTCCTGGAGAGCAGCCGCTGGCCTTTACCTTAGATGTTCACATCCAAAAGGGCTCCAGAGTTTGCGGTGAAAACTCCCAGCCCTGTTGAAGACTCCTTAGTTCAGCGTGGCACAGAACCTCAGAAAACAGTAGTTCTGCTCCGGGTTCTTCCTTCAGAACTGAGTTCCAGTGCAGGGAAGGGAGCAGAGGGGCCATGAGGTCAGCTGAAGCCGCCTGTGCCTCCCACTCGAGCTGAGGGCCATCTCTCTGCTGGGCTTTTCCCTGTTGAGTTCCCTAGTGCTATGCTGGCCTTGCCGAGGCTGGCCCCGGCTCGTTTTCTGGACTTCCTTGGGCCCCACGCTTGACTCCTGTTCGTTGAATGCCATTAGGGTCCGGTCATCACTGGCTTCACTCTCCTTCAGCACCTTGTAGATGTCCACACGTGCTTCCACCCTCGCACCCCGCACGTGGTGCAGCATTACCCCGGCCAGCCAATTTTTTGGTCAGACACTGTTTATCAGGCCGTCATAGGAGATTCCATAGAAAGGCCACAGGTCGAAGAGGCTATTACTCCCAATATCGCAGGGGCCGTGGCACTACACCCCTCCTGTGATATTGTTAATATCCTAGGGAAAAGAGGATTATAGTACACCCAATATCGCAGGGGGTGTACCCCCACCCAGTGATATTGTTCTTAATGTAATCCACCCCCCACCACCAGGGATATCGTTCTTAATATCCAGGGGAAGACAGGATAACATTATGCCCAATATTGCAGGGCAGTGTACACACCCTCTGTGATGATGTTCCTAGTATCCAAAGGTAGAGACGATGATATTACTGGCCATATCGCAGGGGGTGTACACCCTTTTGGGATGTTGTTTTTGACATTCAGTGGGGGAGAGGATAACATTAATCCCAATATCGCAGAAGGTGTACAGACCCCTGTGATGTAGTTCCTACTGTACAGGAGAAAGAATATTGCTCTCAGTATCGCAGGGGGTGTAACCACACTGCCCCCCGAATATTGTTCCTAATATGCAGCGGAGTGGAGGCTGATAGTACTCCCAATATCCCAGAAGGTGCACACACACCTGTGATAGAGTTCCTAATATCCAGCGGGAAAGAGGCTGATTTTACTTTCGATATCGCAGTGGGTGTACACCGCCCCCAACCCTGGGGCATCGTTCCTAATATCTAGGCGGGAAGAAGATGACACGGCTGACAATATCGAAGGGGGTGGACAATTCTTCTGTGATATGGTTCCTCTTATCCAGGGGGTGAGTGGACGATATTACTCCCAATAAAGTAGGAACCTTACAGCCACCCTGGGATTTTGTCCTTAATATCCACAGGGGGGAGGTGATATTACTACCAATATTACAAGGGGTGTACACCCCTCCTGTGATACTGTTTCTTATATCCAGGAAAGGAGAAGATGGCGTTACTACCAATATTGAAGAGATGTACAACCCCCATGGGATATTGTTCTAAAGATACAGGTTGAAAGAGGTTGAGATTCCATCCAATATAACAAGGGGTGTACACCCCGCCTGTGGTATGCATCGTAAAACCTAGAAGAGAGAATGACATTGCTTCCAAAAACACGGTGTGTACACCCACCCTGTGATATTGTTCCTGTCATCTAAAGGAAGAGATGATGATGCTCCTCCCACTACCAAAGAAGGTACACACCCCCCTGTGATACTGTTCCTCATAACTTGTGGGCGAGAGTATGATATTACTTCCAATACGACAGTGGCTTGACAGCCAGTCTGTGACATTGGTTCTGCACACCAACTCCGCGCCCCTCGTTTCCCATGCGTTCTCTCCTCACTGTTGGAACCTCGGGGGAGGCTTTGTCTTTGGTTACAGATGAAGAGATGAAGGGTCTGAGAGGTTAAGTAAGTTACTGGAAAGGGGTCCCGATCCAGACCCCAAGAGAGGGTTCTTGGATCTCACAGAAGAAAGAATTCGGGGCAAGTTCATAAAGTGAAAGCAAGTTTATTAGGAAAGAAAAGAATTAAAAGCATGGCTACTCTGGTCGGGCGCAGTGGCTTACTCCTGTAATCCCATAACTTTGGGATGCCGAGGCAGGTGGATCATCTGAGGTGAGAACTTCGAGACCAGCCTGGTCCAACATGGCAAAACCCTGTCTCCACTAAAATACAAAAGATTAGCTGGGTGTGGTGGCAGGTGCTTGTAGTCCCAGCTACTAGGAAGGCTGAGGCAGGAGAATCGCTTGAACCCAGGAGGCGGAGGTGGTAGTAAGCCAAGATCACGCCACTGCATTCCAGTCTGGGCAACCTCCAAAAAAAAAAAAAAAAAAAAAAAAGAATGGCTGCTCCATAGGCAGAGTGGCCCCAAAGGCTGCTGGTTGCCCATTTTCATGGTTATTTCTTGATCATATGCTAAACAAGGGTTGGACTATTCATGAGTGTTCCAGGAAAGGGGTTCCAGTAATTCCCAGAACTGAGAGTTTCTGTCCTTTCCTTTTTAGACCATGTAGGGTAACCTCCAGATGTTGCCATGGCATCTGTAAACTGATGGCGCTGGTGGGAGTGTCTTTTAGCAGCTAATGCATTATAATTAACACATAATGAGCTATGAGGACAATCAGAGGTCACTCTCGTGGTCATCTTGGGTTTGGTGGGCTTTGGCTGGCTTCTGTACTGCAACCTGCTTTATCAGCAAGGTCTTTATAACCTGTATCTTGTGCCGACCTCCTATCTCATCCTGTGACTAAGAATGCCTAGCCTCCTGGAAATGCGGCCCAGCAGGTCGCAGCCTCCCTTTACCCAGCCCCCATTCAAGATGGAGTTGCTCTGGTTCACGTGCCTCTGACAAGTTGGCGTGGGTTGAATGTTCTCTAGTGTGTGGTTGTTGGAGCTGTTCATAGGAGTAAGAAGTATTGTCAGTAGGAAATAGGCCTCTATTAGCCCTGGAGCTGGCAGTCTGCCCCAGTAGGTCGACCTCATTTTAGTGGTGACCAAACTGGGGCTCAGAGAAATCAACTCCCTCACCCCGCACCCCCAGACTGAGTGGTGGGCTGGCTGAGGTTTGAATGTGGGGCTTGAAGACCCATCATCTCCTCTGGTCCCCCAGTCTCTGCTGCCCAAGAGGAACAGGATCCCAGGATCCAGGCCCCTCATGGCACTAGCCACGGTGGGTGGAGATGGGGAGGCACAGTTCCAAAGTCCCCCAGACTCTGAGGCGGGTCGGGGGCCGAGAGCAACCCGGACCTGCGGACCCCACCCTGAGAAGAATGGCTGCAGGCTCGGCCCAGCGGGCAGGAGGTCTGTGTCCTCAGTAAACGTGACGGCGCTTCCCGCTGCTCCAGCCAGGCCGAGCCGTCTTCATGTTTCCAATCATGCGGCCTCCAATTCCCAAGATCAACCCACAGAGACAGCGATCTGGGGTCAACATGAATGAGGCTTGTCAGCAGATCTGACCCACTGCTTCCCGCCAGCCCGGCGGCAGGTTCTGGAAAGCTCTCTGCTGTCCCCTGGTGGGGAGGCTCCGGGCAGGGCTCTGGCTCTCCCAGAACCTCCAGGCTCTGTCGTCACCTCTGCTGGGTGGAAAACCAAACCAGGACTGAAGCAGCAGATGGGTGCCTGATTCCTTCTCAGAGCTCCGCCCACTGGCAAGTCTCTCTCCGGGCCTCAGTTTCCCCTTTCATTAAACGAGGGGCTTGGGGGATACCAAGGAGGGGTAACTGCTTAGTGAGGATGGGAGGTTTCTTCTGGGGAGATGAAAACATTTTGAAACTAGATGGCGTGAGTGGTTGCACACGACTCTGAATGCACAAATGCCACCACATGATTGGCGTTGAAATAGTTAATCACATGCGATGTGAATGTCACCTCATTTAAAGTGTTTAAAAGAGGGGCCTGGGAGAGTGCAATGTATGTAAGAATCACGTGGGACACCCACAGTCTCTGAACCTCGGTTTCCTTGCTGTAAACTGGCAAAGAGACCGTGTGAGCCATGTTCCCTGGGGCCAAGAGATTCCAAGAAGGAAAACCTGGATTCCTGGGACTGGGATGAGGGCCGGGGGCCGGAAGAGGAGGGGTATGTGGGGACGGCTTGGGGGGCAGCCCAGATAAGGCTTTCAACACTGGGCAGCAGCGTCTACATAGGCAGTCTGTGTAGATCCCTGCATCTCACTTCCCGCAGGGCTGATCAGTGGCCAAAGGTGGGACTGGCCAGGCTCGGCCCAGCCAAGTCTGGGAGCAGAGGACACTGAGTGAGGGATCCCCGGGGCCACCCTCACTGGCCTGTGGCTCTCCTGACACCACAAGAGAGGATCAGGAGCTGACCTTGGGTCCTAATGGGGGACACGTTCCTGGCAGCAGGCTGGCAGGGTGGTGTGTTGGTCAGTGTACTGGGCTCTGTCTCCGCCCCTACCTGCTTTGTGACGGTGGGCCAGACACTTAACCTCTCTGTGCCTCTGTTTCTTCAATGGTGAACAGGGGCACTAGCAGCCCCCACATCCGGGCACAGTGGCCTGAAGGTTAAAGGCAAGGGTGGCATGAGACCTACAGCAAAAGCTCTGAGCAGGGAGCTGCCCAGGGAGTTCACCATCTCCCTTCTGGCCACCAAGGAAACCGAGGCTCATGGTGACCTGGCCCAGGTGTGTTGGACTCAGGGTCCTTCCCATCCCCAAGATCAGAGGGCTGCCACCAGGGAAGGAGCTGGCCCCTAGACACACCCCAGGAAGCACACAGGGAAGGATGCCCTGGGGACTTCGGTAGGTTATTGCAAAAAAAAAAAAAAAAAAAAAAAAACTTTATTGCTATTTGACCCCTGCTTTCATGCCTCCATTTCCCAGAAAATGAGCCATGGGAGGCAGGAGACCACCCTCCTTGCACAAAACCCACTCCCGCGGATGCTGTCCTCAGCGAGGGTGGCTGGGGGCCAACCTAAGGGGGCCCACCCGCAGAGTGGCAGAGGAGGCAGGTGGACCCTGCGGACGTTGAGCTCTGTGGCGAAGGTCCTGGCCTTCTGGTAGAAGAAGAGCGACTTCTCGCGGTCCAGGAGAAAGTTGTGGGAGATGGTGGCCGGCCGCGTGTAGATCTTCAGCTGTGCCTCCTTGTTGCCCAGGTCCACGGTGGCTGCCAGTGCCAGCTTGGTAGTACCTGGCTGCATCAAACGGGTCCTGAAGGGGACAGGCCATGGTCAGCAAAAGGGGGACTCAGAGTCTGTCTTCCCAGAGGGCGTTCCTGTCTCCGGGTCCTTCCATATGTCCAGCCAATCCTGGCTCACCCCATGAGCCCTGAAGCCTGTGACACTGCTGTGGTCTCAGCTGCAGTTGGGGGGGATGACCCTGACACCCCTGGAATACTTCCTGACTGTCCCTACGCCCCCACTCACATCAAGCCTCCTGCCCCAGTCCCACCCTCTCTGCAGGCAGTGGCTGCTTTTCCCATGGACTGAGGTCAGGGCCGATCCTGCCTGCTCTGAGAGTTCCATGCAGGACCCATGGCTCCAAGCCCCAGCAGGGGCACAGCGTTGAGTGACCCAGGCTCCCCTCTGGCCCCTGTCCTTGCTGACCATTTCCAGGCCCTCCAAGGGCCAGGCCAGGTACACAACCATCTCCCAGGTGTCCTCTCTGGCAATGTTCCCTGAAATATTGACGGAGTGTGACTCCCCAGACATCCACTCCTGTTTTCAATGCATCTTTGGCTCAAACTCACCATCCCTGGGTTGGCCTCCCATACCTCCTCCTTGACCGTCCCATCCCCCACCCGGCTTCTCCCCAGGTGCCGCCTCCACATGGGGGTCACCCAAGGGACCTAAGACTCGAGCCTGGCCTGTCCCCCTTTACCATCTCAAGATGGCTCCCAGGGCCAAGGACAAAGTCCAAGATGCAGCAGTCCATTCCCTGACTGCCCCACCCCACACACGGAGCAGGGGCGTGAGAAGGCCCTGAGTCACCGCCCAGCCGAACACTGGACTCTGTGCTGGGTGTATGGCTGAGCCTAACATCCTTGCTCCCAGGCTGAGGGACCTGGGAGTGAACACTGACCATACAGGGTGGCCCGGGCTGTGGTAGAGGGAAGCCCAGAAGCCTGTGGGGGGCCCAGGAGGCCCCAGACTCAGCCAGGGGTGGGAGGCAAGGGCTTCCTGAAGGAGTGGGGGCATCCCAAGTAAACAGGAAGGAGCCAGCCAAAGCATATGTCTCTGCGTATGCGTGTGTGTGCGCCTGTGTGTGTCCTCCAGGAAGGAGTTGCTCAGTGCAGGCAGGCCTGTGTGTGTGTGTGTGTGTGTGTGCCTGAGTGTGCGTGTGCCTGTACATGTCAATGTGCCTGTAGTGTGTGCAGCAACTAGTGAGTGGCAGGCTGAGCCAGGACACACCTAATCCACCCTATTCCAGGGCTCACTCTCATGTGTAGACTAGAGGGGACCCCATTTTAGAGGCAATCGGCAAGAATGCCCATTTACCCCTGCCTCTCCGCCAGCCTTCCAGGCCCCATCCAGCCCGGCTTTCTCTCCCACTCCTCTGGGCCCTGGGTCCAGAGCCTCCTATACAAGGAGGAGGGCGTGGCCTTGGAAAGACAGCCTCCCTTGGGAATTCCGAGGGGGCCTTCCTGTGGGAAGCTGGCCTGCGCTGACAGCATAGTCACAATGAGGCCCAGAGGGCTGTGCATGGGAAGGAGGTTAAAGGAGGCCTCTGCCCCTCGACCCCAACCGTGGACGTTGGCATCTCAGCTACTGCTTGGCCCTTTCCTTCCTCCTGGGCAGGCGGAGTGGGCGGCAAGCTTGACCAAGAGAGAGAAAGGCCTCTTCTGGGAGGCCCGTCCCCTGGATCCCAGGTGAGCCCCTGAGCAGTGAGCAGTGTCCCTCTGGGCCTGACACCTGGCACCTCCCTGTCTGGCTGGGACCTGGGAGGCCACCGTGACAGCTTCTGAGCACCAGGTGTCGCCAGCACTGGGCGGGGGCCTCCCGGGCAGCCCCAGGCCTGTGGTGGGGGATTCGGGGTGGGGTCTTAAGGCTGCCCCAGCTCCTCATGTTGTTCTAAGGTCCCCAAGATCTCAGTCCCTGGACTGGAGCGCCCTGGCCCCTCAGCCCATAAGGAGCACTGACACGGTGCCAGTGCGATGCTGAGGAGGGGTGGGCACCTGCTGGCCAGAGGGGTGCAGACATCCCAGGTCTGAGTCTGCCAGTCCCAGCTCTCCACCCCTGCAGGGCTGGGGGCAGAGGGAGTACAGGTCTCAGCACCTTCCCGCGAGACAGACCCGACCCAGCAAGGCCTCAGTCTGGCTGGCTTGGGCCCCACCCCATTGCACCTGCCCTGCGCTGGGGTTTCCCTGTCTGTGAAGCACATGGTAAGACACTGGCCCCACCCCACCCTTCCTGGGTGATGTGAAGATTCAAGGTGTCTCGGGACTCCAGGAAGGAGTTGCTCGGTGCAGGCTGGCACCCTGGGCAGGCTTCCTAGAGGAGGCGCTGGGATTTGGGTTGGATCTTGCAACGTGGATTCCACATGAGGATGATGCCATCCTCCTAAATGTCCTCCTCCCGACCCTGTTTTTGTTAAATGCAACTTGACACTTGATTGTCAAGACTCAGCTTTGGTGTCACCTCCTCCAGGAGGGCCTCCCGACTACGATCCCCCTTTACCCAGAGGCCACCATTGCCCGCTCATGTGTCAGCCTCCTTGGCTGAGACTGAGTTCTTGGTGGGGCCTGGCCAGCTTGGGAGCTGGGTTGTATCTGCTAACCTTGCTGGCTCCTCCAGCCAGGTGCAGAGCTCCCGGGAGGCCACTGGGCCATTCCTAAGGAAGGCTGGAACCCAGGCCTCTGGGGTCTGGGTGGAGATCCCACTCCAAGGGGGCCGGGAACACCCCGAGCCCTGCCCCTCCCACGCACCTTCAGGTCGTAGATGATGTCGCCGAGCACCAGGTACACCTTCAGGTAGTAGAGGGTCTCCTGGTCGAACTCCAGCGGTGAGTTGCAGAGCGACAGGGCCTTGAGGTAGAAGTGCTCCGCCAGCTCGCCGTCGCCCAGCCGGTGGTAGGCCACGCACTCATTCAGCTGGTCCCCTGGGGTGCAGGCCAAAGGGGCAGGTGTGAGGACGTGGCTTCCTGGGGCAGGCAGGGCACAGGCCCCTTAGGAGCAGGTATGCAGACCCCGGGCAGCCCCTGGCTTGCCTCCAGGCACCTGCAGTCACCTGGGCAGCTCTGGCCAGTCCCTTCCGGGTTCCCAGACTCGCTTTCCCATCTGCAAAGCAGAACTAATAAGGCCTGCCCCCGTCTACTGTGAGGCTTTGGCAAAGTCGGACTTGGATGGCCCAGCTCTGCCTACACATAGCCACCTGCCTTTGCTCACTGGTTTTAACCAGGGGAGCCCAAAAACCATGCAGTCCAGGTGCTCCCGGGCACCAGGGCTCCAGGCAACCCACAGACGTGACATCCGACTCCTGGGTGTGTCACGATCAGAGCCCCCTACCCTGGGGAGTCACTGCGTGCCTGAGCTCCAGGTCCCCCCACAGATGTGCAAACCCACCTTGGCTGTCTCTGATATCTTTCCCTTTTCAGGGCGAGTGCCGTGGAGCCTGCATTCAATGCATTCCCACACAGCTGCACACCTACTGTGTACTGGGCCCGGAGCACAAGGCGCTGGGGCATGCGGCCTGCCCAGGGCTCCCTGCCTCTGGAGGCAGACAGACAACCCTGGCACAGCACCAGGGGATGCCCGACCTTAAAGGGCAGGCTGCTGGAAGGGGAACTGGGACTTCATCAGCCAGAGAGCTCTGTGCTTGATGACGGTGGGAAGGGCACAAGAGAAAGGGAATATGCCATTCAGCCAGGCACAGGGACCAACGAGATGCCTGGCATGTCTGGAAGGCACAGGCCACACTGGGCAGCCCTTGTGGTCAGCAGCGGGAAGAGGCAGAGGAAGCAGAGCTCAGCCAGGCAGGGGGCTCAGCACCGCGTGAGAGACCTCGGGATGTGCCCCACAGCCAGACGGGGAAGCCAGCTGGCCAGATCTGCCTGCCTGGGCAGAAGACCAGGAAAATCTGGCAGGTGTTTCAGCTCCTTCCCTGAAGACCTGGAGGCTGGGCTCTGGCAGAGTGTGGGTCCTGGCAGGGTGGGGGCTCAGGGGACTTACCCAGAGTGATGCTGAGTGCTAGGGCCATGTGGGCAAACTCTGTGCCCTCCTGGGCTTCCTCCAGCGTGGCCAGCAGTGCCACCAGCTTGTTGCACAGCCACAGCTCCGCCTTGCAGTTGCCGGTAGTCACTGCTGGGGCAGGGCCCGGTCCTACCACACAGGCAGGTGGGGTCAGGCTTCCCGCAGCACCCACCTTGCCCAGCGCCCCCCTCAGAGCCCGAACATGTGCTTGGAGCTTCCCACGCCCCAGCTACCCCTGGATCTCGACGCAGCTCTGTGCTCTCAGATAAAGCACAATTCAAACACACAAGTTGGGGGCTGAAGAGTCACCCGAGGTCCATCCAGCTACACCCGGCAGCCTCAGACCCAGCCTCTCCCACCTGGGCACCGGGGGTCTGACGGGGGGGAGCCAGCACTCCTCTCTAAAAACATATTTATCTCTGCCCAGGGCTGAGCCACACCGTGAGCTCAGAGAAAGGGAGAAGCCGTCCCTGCTTTGGGATGCATGCAGTCCTGGACCTCCCACTGACATGCTGTGTCCTTTGACATGTCCCTGTGCCTCTCTGAGCCTCAGTTTCCTCATCTGTAAGATGGGGACAGGACTTCCTGCTCGTGGTTGCTTGAGAGCATCAGGTGCAAGGGTAAGGCCATTGCCATGTCCAGGCCCCAAGCATTTGTCCCAGGCACAGTATCATTCCCGGTGAGACCACTAGGAAACCAAGCATGTGCATGGGTGGCCCTGCCTCCAGGTGCGAGGCCTCTGCCCTGCCACACCTGTGCCTCAGCCCTCCAGGTGCCCCCTGAGGCTCACCCACATCAGCCCACAGGCCAGCTCACCCGGTAGAAGGACACGGCTTTCTCCCGCTCCCAGGCCCCATTGAAGAATATGTCTCCAGCTGCCTCAAACAGCTCCAGCCCCAGGTTGGGGTCGCCTGTGTACAGGGCCACATTCTGTGCCCCCTGAAAGGAGGCAGAAGTTCCCTCAAGACCCACACCTGGCGAGGTGGCCACGCCCACCCTCGCCAGCCTCCTTCCTGTCACACACTGCAGGTACACCTGAGCATTTTTCAGACCCTGGGCATTAGGGCTGCCCCCACCACTGGATGAGGACAATGAACTGATGAACCTGAGTGCCAGGAGGTGACTGAGCAGCTGCAGCCCGGGAGCCCGACACCTGTGAATCCTACCACCAGGGCTAGCCCTAGCCCACTCTCCCTGCATTCAAACCAGTCTCCGTGGCCCCCAGCTTGCTGGGAGCCCATCCCCTGGCTCCTTTCTGCATTGCCACATCCCTGCCACAGCTCCGGACTGCACACCAACAGTGTTTGTGGGTGGGCCTGGTCCCCTCTTGGCCATGAGCTCTTGATCCCTCTCCTCAGCTCAAGGAGGTATACAGCAGGTGCTCAATGATGAAAGCTTCACCAGGTTCATGGGCTTCACAAGTTGTTCCAGATCACACTGTTTGGGAAAGCCTCTGAAAACAGCCGCTACGATAGATGCATTTTGTAAGGAGATGTGCCACGTGTCGCCTGGAGCAGGTTCTTCTGTGTGTTAACTGAGTGGCCACATTATTTGAGCATGTGCTGTACACCAGCAGGTGCTGGGCACTGTGAGGGGCCCCGCCTCTGCCCTCAGGGAGAAGATGCTGGCCACTGGGGGAGGATATGAGGGAACCAGTTGGACAGAGGGAAAAGGCATACAACAGATGCTCAGTAGTGGCTTAGGAATGAGTGGATGGATGGATGAATGGATCAATAGATGTATAGACATGGATGGATGCTTGGATGGATGGATGGACAGATGAATGGGTGGGTGGTTAGAATGATGTGTGTATGTATGGGTAGGTAGACAACGTATGGATGGGTGGAGGGTAGATGATGTATGTACATATGGATGGATAGATGGGTGGATAGACAAATGTATAAACATATGGACAGATGAATGGAGGGATGTATTAATAGGTAGACTGGTGGGTAGATGAATGATGGATGGATGGAATGATGAAGAGGTGAATGGATGGATAATGGAAAAATGGATGAACAGGTGAACAGAAGGATGGATAGAAGGATGAACAGTTAGAAGGAGGAACAGTTGGATGGATGATGGAAAGACAGATGGAAGGATGGATGATGGATGGACCCACAGGTGGATGGGTAGATGATGGAAGGATGGATGGATGAACAGGTAAACATGATGGACGGATGAATGGATGGGTGGATGGACAGGTGAATGGATGGATAGACGGGTGAATAGATGGATGATAAAAGGATGGATGGACAGAGAGTGAACAGCACAGGGGCCCTCCTGCAGCCCTTGCCACTCACCTGGATGTACAGGTCCACCAACTCGCTCTGCTGCAGGATGTAATAGATCTTCCCTGCTTGCAGCCAGGCATGTGCCGCCACCTCTTTCTTCTGGAGGTCAATGAAAATCCCCAGACTTCATTTGGTGTAGTCCAGAGCGGATTTGTAGGCCCTGGAATCAGACACAGGTGTCAGAATAAGGGCTCTCATCCTCCTGGAACCAGTCTGCCTCCTCCCATAGGTCTGGTGACACATGAATCTGGAATGTGGGGACTGGGAACGGCCCTCTTGTGTGTGCAGTGTTCTGCCCTTCCCAGGCTGCTGGGAGGGCCAGGGTGAACACACACGGCATGGAAAAGATGAAGGACATCCTTCTGAGGGAATCGAGCATCATGCTGCCCTGTGGCAGGAGGAGTGTGCTAGTCCATCTCCCCTGCCTCCCAGACAGGGCCTCTGTCTTCTCCAGACGCACCAGGAGCCGTTAGTATTCAGAGGCTATCTAGGCCGATGGTTCTCAAGATGTGCAGGCATCGCAGTCACCTCGAGACCTGTCTGTATAGCTTGCTGGCCCTGCCCCCAGAGCTTCCGGCTCCACAGGCCTGGGGCAGACCCTAGAACTCCCACTTGCCACAAGCTCCTAGGTGACATGGATGCTGCTCTGCTGGTCCAGGCACCACACTTTGAGAAGCATGGCTCTAGCACACTGGCCCATTTTCCTTCTGTGAACCTGAGGCCAAGACTGCAGCCAGTCTCCCAGGTCCCCATGGAATCTGGCTCCTTCTCTGCTCTCTCAGTAAGTCCGACAGTCGAGAGGGTGTGACTGCAGCAATGTCACCGGGCCCTGTGAGTGGGGTGGCCAGGGCCATGGTTACCCCACCAGGTCAGGATGCTCGGGGGAAGCCAAGTGGGCCACATATGGGACGTGAGACCTTGAAACCCTGCCCCAGGGAAGCGGGTGACACAACGGGCTCTGGCTGCTGTGGTCACATTTAAGGGGACAGATGAAGGCCAGGAGTGAAGACTCGGGGCAGGCAGAGGTCAGATGATGAAAGCCACCCTAGTAGGAAGAATAGCCCAGACTGCACGTACTGCCTCTGCTGGGGTTGAGATGACCTTTGGGGAGATGTGCAGGCAGGGATGGGAAGACGTGTCACCCAACGAGAGGCTCAAGCTGGGACTCGGGCCATCCGCAGCCCTGGGACGACCCCAGGCCCAGCAGCTCAAAGAATCTGATGCCAAGAAACCAGATGATCCCAAGGACAGGGGCTGCTGGGGCCCTGGGCCAGCTTCCCTGTGCTCCCCTCCCTGCCCTGCCCCCCCCCCCGCCCTCTTTGTGCCCCTCCCCGCAGTGGGGGCTTGGGCGCTGGGTTCCTGGAGGGTCTCCTTCTAGTCAGAGAATGCCCCTGGGGAAGAAGCCTGGGTCTGAACCCCCCACCCCTCCTTGGGCAGATGTGTGGGACCGGGGCCCCTTCACACGGTCCTTTCCAAAATCTCATCCCTCCTAGGGCCAGGAGTGGGTGACAGGCCTGTGCTGGGAAATGGGCAGATTTGGCCACAGCCCCTGGGGCTCTGGGCCAGGCCACAGGAGGCACCTCTGAGTGGTCTCACTATGCCATGACGTCCATCCTGGGAGGATGGACAAAGCGCTGCAAGGCAGAGGGGATCCACAACAGCATCCCTTGTCTTGGTCATTTCCCTAGACTCAACTTCCTCATCTATCCTATATCCTATTCCTGCGGCCTAGCTTTCGGACAGCCCTGCCCACCTACTGTCCGTTCACTGCTCAGTCTGCAGTGACTGTTCTATAGCACTCCATGGCTCCCCAGTGCTCTTGGGGAAAAGGCCAAGCCACAGCCTGAGGCCCCAGGCCCTGCTTAGCTCTCCAGAAGAGCTTCTCACCATCCAGCACCCAACCCACCCACTCCCAACTCTGCACCTCCCTGTGTAAGCCCGGCTCACTCAACCCTGCTCACACTCCCGCTCACTCACCACCATTCACCCACCGCCACTCATCCTCACTAGCTCACCCCTGGGCCTTCACACAGGCTACACCACCAGCCCCTCTCCCCTACCACCACCATCTATTACTTGACTAAATCCTCTCAACCCTCTGGTCCCACACTAAAGAGGCTTCCTTAACCCGGGGCCAAGTGCTGCCCCGCCATCACGCCACTCACCCTTTTGTGGCTTCTGTGGCCTGAAGCTCACATTCCCACGTTCAGCCCCTGCCACCCAAGGACCCCACAAGCCCCATTTGTGGGTGGGGCCTGGCCCACTCTGCACAACAAACTGCTTTTGCATGAACCGCTCTGCGGCTTTGGGCAATCACCTCCCCCGTGTCCTCTGTGAAGTGGGATGACAGGTGCACAGGCTGCCGATATACCAAGCAGATAACATGGGCACAAGAACCGGCGTTCCAGGCCTGGCTCATGGCGGGGCCCCAAGTCCCAGCTCAGCAGAGCCTGCCTCGACCCCAGGGTTATGTCTAGGGATTCCCAGCATGCAGGACTTTCAGTGCTCAAGGCAGGATGGTCCCTGGGCAAACCGGGAAGAGCTCGCTGCCCCAGTAGGGCACAGAGGGCCTGCCCCTGCATGGGAACGGCCTGTCTCCAGGGCGCTTGCCAACATCTGCTGTTGGCCATGACGCAGCACTTTCGATGGTGGAAAAACCATCACTTGTTTCTGAATCACAAACCCCAGGTGTGCCCTGACCCAGGTGGCCCCAGAAGGTGCACAGGAGGAACTGGGGCACTCACTCTCCACGTGGCCCATCTCCACGGCGACCAGACGGGCCCACTCATAGTAGCCCTTGCCCTGCTGAGCCGGGCCCTGGTGGGTGCAGAGGTGGCCCAGCTGCAGGAGCACATGGGTGAAGTCCCGGCCACACTCTCCACAGGGCAGTCTCGAGAACAGCCTCATGGCCTCCAGGAGGTCGTGCTGGGCCAGCCTGCTGGCACCCGCATGCAGGCACCGGGCCCCGAAGTTGGCCAGCACCACTGCCTGGTTCCTCCGCTGGCCCAGGTCCCGAGCCACCCGTAGGGCACGGTAGTAGCCCTCGGCTGCCTGCCTCATCCGGCCCGTCCTCTTCAGAGCCACGGCCACCATGTTGGCAATCACGCCCTCCTGGTCCTCGCTGGCCACCACTGGACAGACTGCAGGATGTCCAGGCCACTGGGCTCTGCCCATGAAGCACGTGCAGGCAGTCCACGATGGCACGGACTCCGGCAACAGCACTAGCTTCCACCGCCTGCGTCAGGAAGGTGATGGCCGGGCCGTGGTAGCCACGGTGGCTGTACAGCTGGACCAGGCTGGCGTGGAGAAGGCCGCGCAGCGCCTGGCCTGTGCCCGGGGTTAGGGAGGCCAGCGCTCGCCTGAGGTAGTGGGAAGTCTGGGTGGGCAGGCTGTGGGGCTGGAGGACGTTCTGGAGCACCAGGTTCACACTCCTCAGCAAGTCCTGTGTCCTCAATGAGGCCACCTTCACACAGCTCAGCACCAGGTGGGGCAGGCACTTGCAGCTGTAGATGTCAGCTAGGAGTAGGTGACAGTCTGAGAGCCACGAAGCCTCTGGGGCTCCCGAGTCCCTGTGCAAAAGCACCAGCTGCTCTAGGAAGGGCAGGGCCTCCTCGGGCTGCTTGAGGTGCACGTGGTGCCTGGCCAGCAGGAAGCAGGCCCGGGCCTTGGCCTGCAGGCTCTGGCCACCCACCGCCTGCCGCAGCACCAGCTGCAGGAGCTCTCCCTCCACCTCAGTGCTGCAGATGTGGCCAGGCGTCCCCAGGAGCAGGGCCACAGCTTTGGGAACCACCTGTGTACACTTCTCCCGGTTCTTCTGCTTCCAGTAAATACTGGCCAGGTTGGCGGACACAGCCACCACCAGGAACAGGTCCCCAAAGCTGCCCTCCAGGGCCCCCGGTGCTTCCTCAAAGTACACCCAGGCCTGGGACAGCTTGAGCCTCCTGCTGCACAGCCGCCCCAGGAGGAAGCAGAGCCTGGCCAGGGCCATGACAAGGCCAGCTTTCTTGGCTGCCCCTCGGGCCTGTGCCAGACACCCAGTCAGCTCCTCGTCGCTAAAGCTGCAGAACACGCTGCTCAGCCATGGCAGCGCCACGTCAGCTGGCCTTGTACCCGGGGGCATTCAGGAATAGCAGCAGTGAGCTCAGGGCCTCTGGGTCCTCCCGGTCGTCCTCAGCTTCCAAGCAGAAGGAGGGCTCCTCGGGGTCCTGCAAGCTCACGTTGCTGGATGCTGGCTCCTGGGGGCAGCCTGGGCAGGTCTTACATTGTTCCAGAACATTCTTCATCTTCCGCAGGGTCTCCTGTGGCTCCGGGCCCAGGCAAGGTGGAGGTATTTCTGCAAGTCACAGAAACACCTAGACAGATTAGAGTCCAGCAGTGAGTCCTTGGTCCACTGGGGAAAGGGTCCCCGCATCCCTGCCCCCTGTGTCCCTGGTGCAGCTTGCCATGAGCCCTTGAGAATTATGCGCAATACAAACCCGGGGCCTGGAGCACGTAGGAACTCCGGCACTATGGGGACAGAACACGCAGGCCCGAGGCCCGACTATCCTACAAAATCACCCTCCCGTCCTGCTTTGTCGCCCACCTGACAGCACGGTTTTAGGGCACTATGTCAGCTCAGTGATCCCTCAGAGATGCCTTTCCCTTTAGAAAGCAAGCCTAACTGGACCCATGTATATGCAGCACTACAACTACAAATGTAACTTTTGTCAGCATATCCGGCCCCCCGATGGGGTAAAGGAATCCATGAAATCCCCAACAGCCAATCAGCTATTGATCAGCTCAAAAGTTGCTATGCAAAATTGGTAAAGCCACCGACAGCACAGGACAGAGATGTTGTACCCATGTACCCAGCTCCGTGCACGGAAACGGACCATCCCTGCAGGAAGGATGGGAAAGCTTCCAGGCCCCTGTGGCCACCTTCACCTTGGATGGTCTGAAAACCTGAACCCCACAGTTCCTAAAGGGTTAACAAAGGCCAGGCTGCTCAAGCAGCCCGCTGGCATCTGCTGACTTCTTAGCCAAAGCCCCCTCCCAGAGGTGAGCAAACAAGCGCATTTCCTGTTGGAAAACCTGGGATGAAAGGAGGCATTACTGGGAAAGAAAAAACCTAGATTTAAACAGACTCTGTTTCAAGCTCACATGTAAAAAGTATTTTCAATACAAACTGTCTCCTTATTCAACTGTAAAGCCTTGGAATTAAAAAAATAAATATGATTTAGAGACAAATGTCTGACTTGACTACACTAGATTAGCTAAGAAATCTCCCCCACCCGGCAGAGGCACACAGCCCCTCCCAGCCACTACCCTGGCCTCGAGGGCAGCTGGAAAGCCACGTGCCTTTGTTCCAGGGACTTCGGCAGAGGGTGGAACCACCCCCTCCCCGAGGCAAACCTACAACAGCCTTCCCTTCCCCACTGGCTTCGCGGGCCGCCTCTGGGACCTTGTGCCTGCATCCCAAATGTACTGGGATGGATCCCATTCCCAGGGAACTTCCAAGGGCCCTTGGGGCGTCCACATCACCAGGCTGTCCACATGCGGACCCTGTGTGAGGGGAAGAGACAAAGCCGTAGAGGGGAGACGGGAGGGCCTCCCTGAATCAGCCCCTCAGGAAGGAGCAGACCCTTCAGGGACCTCAGTTGAGGCCCCTGCAACCTAAGACTCTGAATTCTGCCACCCACTGAGGGCAGTGTGGCCTCCCACCTCTGAGGCAGAGCACAGGGCGAGCTGCAGCTTCTCCAGGTCATGAGAAAGGAACCCACAGCTACACGTGGGTCCCAGCAGTGGAAAGGATGCCCCGCCTCTGTCGGGGACCAGCATGTTCACTGGAAGAAGTGTGGGAACCCACAGCCTCCAGTGCCAGAGTAGATGGGAGGTTCAGGCCCACTTCAGGCGACGTCCCCCCAGCCCACACCACAGAAGGGTGACAGCCGGATCCAATGCCCACCGTACTCAGCTCTGTCACCTCCCCCGGCATTACCCCAAGGCCCAGCTCATAACCAGAGGAAGCCTGAGCCACGGGCAAAACCCACCTCGTTCCTGCGGCTGCTCGGTCTCAGCTTCCTCTACTGAGTCTGGCAAGGGAGAAAAGAGAAGCCATCAACACCCCCAGCCAGCGCCTCTGGTCCCATGTCAGCTTGAGTTGGTGTCGGTGTTGCAGGGTGAGAGCATTGCAGGGTGCAGGGCTTGAAAGTAATATCATTCTCTTCCCTCCTGGATCATGGGAACAACATCACTGGGGGGTGGACACTTTCTGCGATATTGGGAGTAACATCGTCTTCTGTGCCTTGGAATATTAAGGACAATATCACGGGGTGGGGGGATGGGGGCGTGTACATCTTCTGCAATATTGGGAATAATATTATCCTCTCTCCCCCTGCAAATTCGGAAAGCTATCACATAGTGGGTGTTCACCTCCTGCGATATGGGGATTAATACCATCTTCTCCCCTTCCGGATATCAGGAAGAGTATCACACGGGGGTGTACAGTGTCTGCGATACTGGGAGTAATATCAACCTCTCGACCTTGAGATATTAGGAACAATATCCCAGGCTGGGTGTATGCCTCCTGCTCTATGGGGAGTCATATCATCCTCTCCCTTCCAGGATATTAATAACAACATCTCATGGCGAGTGAACACAGCCTGCGATACTGTAATTATTATCCTCCTCTCCCCCTCTGGATACTAGGAACAATATCACAGAAGAGCTGTACCCTCCCTGCGATATTGGGAGTAATATCATACACTTCTGTGAATATTAGGAGCAATATGACCGGGTGGCTGTCCATTCATTGCTATGTTGGGAGTCATGTCATACTCTACCCCCTGGATATCAGGATCAGTGTCACAGGGTGAGTGTACACCTACTGCAATATTAAAACTAATATCATGCTCTGTGTCCCTGGATATTAGGAATGACATCACAGGTATGTGTACACCCCCAGCGGTATTAGAAGCAATAATATTATAAATTATTAAACATCAATGATTGATTTTAATAATTATCAGTCTGGTCTCGAACTCTTGACCTCAGGTGATCTGCCCGCCTCAGCCTCCCAAAGTGCTGGAATTACAGGCATGAGTCACCGTGCCCGGCCAACACTTCTTGATATCTCTTTTTGGACCTCAAATTTAGCATGCCCAAAACGCACTTTTGATTCCCCCTGCTATAACCCACTCCTCCCAGTCTTCCCAATCCCAATAACAGCATCTCTAGTGTTCCAGTTACTCAGACTAAAATCCTTGACATCATCCTTAAAACTTCTTTTTCTCTCTCTTGTCATCCAACCCATTTAAACTCTCCTTTCAAAACATATGCCAGACCTAACCAATTCTCACCTTCCTCATCATTTCCAACCAGGTCCAGCCCTCATCATACCGCTCTGGGTAACTGCAAAAGCCTCCCAATCGCCAGGCACAGTGCCTCACGCCTGTAATCCCAGCACTTTGGTAGGCCAAGGCAGGTGGATCATCAGAGGTCAGGAGTTCAAGACCAGCCTGGCCAACATGGTGAAACCCCTCTACTAAAAATACAAAAAATTAGCCGAGCATGGTGGTGGGCACCTGTAATCCCAGCTATTTGGGAGGCTGAAGCAGGAGAATCACTTGAACTCAGAAGGCAGAGATTACAGTGAGCCGAGATCGTGCCATTGCACTCCAGCCTGGGAGATAAGAGCGAAACTCCATCTCAGAAGGTTAAAAAAAAAAAAAAAAGCCTCCCAACCCACCTCTCTCCTTCTGCCTTTCACCCTACCCTGCATTCTACCTTCCACTCTCAAACATTTCAGAAAAAAAAAAAATTATATCCACAGAGAGAGAAAGAGAAAATACAAATGGGGTGAAATGTTTGGGGAATCTGAGGGAAGAGCATATGGGAATTCTCTCTACTATTTTTGCAACTTTTCCAAAATTCTGGATTATTTCGAATTCAAGAGTTAAACAAAGAAAAAAAAACAAAAAACAAAAAAACCACTATCTCCTTTTGTGAATCCATCCTGTCTTTCCCCTGGCAACTGAAGGACGTTCTCAACTAAACACATCTATTTTTTCATGAACAGTAAAAGAATCCTTGCCTAGTTTTGTCTTTCTGTGCTTGGCAGTAGAAGTGTGTGTGAGTGTGTGTGTGTGTGTGTGTGTGTGTGTTTCATATATATGTGTATATACGTGTGTGTGGTGTGTGTATATATAGAAATATATATGTGTGTGTATATATATAAATATATGTTGCATATTGACAATGATAACGTGTATATATATAAATATATGTGTGTGTGTATATATATGTAATACATACCCCATAGCCTGTCCTTAACCAGTTCTAAACTTAGTGGGAAAAATACATACCTAAGCAGAGAATTTCAAAATAATATGATGAATATTTTGACAGAGGGATGCGTTGCTATGGAACACGCTGCTAAGACACAAAACCTCCTAGATGGGACAAGGAATGAACTAAGTTTTGCACCTATAGGCACCCCCACTGATATCCTCACAAACTTTTATAGTTATATGCATTTGCTTCCCCCGGAACCCCCGTTTCATAAGGGTTAGTCCTAGAGCCTAGTAAGTTCCTACTACAGCTGGCACACGTATGCCATTCAAGAAACAGTGGCTGAGTGAATGACGAGTTAAGAACCATTTGTCAGCCAGTGCTCAGTAATACAACACGCACTGGTATGCAAATTATATTTGTGTTGAAAGCAAGGGCAGGATCACAAATTGCCTTTCCAGAGAAAGCAAACCTCAAAAACTTCTTTGCCCTAGTAAAGCACGTTATAAGAAGCTCCCCTTATATAACAGAAAACCTCCTCATTCGTTACCAATGGCACGTAAACCTAGTACGCCTCCGCCTCTGATGACATCTCTTCCATCCCCAGGGCTAGATAAAGGAGGTTCTGGAAACCCTGGTAGTTGTGAAGGTGGCTCCCAGCTCTGACAGTCTTGAACCCTGCGGCGCGGAGGTCACACAGCAGAACAACAACCGAGGGAAGCATCAGCAGGCTCCGAATATGTTTGAACCAGAGACGGCAAATAGGCTGCAACCAACTGAAAACACCAGAGATTCACGGTGGCCACCTGAGGGGTTGTGCTCTTAAAATACAAAAATTAAAAATAAAAAGTAAAAAAGTGAAAAAGGAAGGGGTCAAGAATCCATCAGGTCTGACTGAGACATGTATCAGTGACTAACACCACATATGGCAAAAGCACTCCGGTACGCTTTGGGTCCCCACAGCTTCAGCAGTATTCAAACGCGTGTGCTGCCCTAAGACTAAGCCATGGGAATACCCCCAGCAACTCTGCCAGGAGAAACAGCTCACATGGATTTGGCTAGAAATACAGTTGTCTTTAACAAATTAACACTGAATAAATCCTGACTTATTAGAGCCTGCGAGAATGACATTCTCAATGATAACAGTTATCACTACAATCTCCAAACATCTGCAATCCTGCAAGGAGGAACTGTGACAGCGCAGGCCACATGTCCAGAATGCTTCCCAGACTGCCTGTTACAGAATAAAAGAAATGAAACCCCCCCTAAGAATGTCTTCACTCACATTTAGCCAGTTGTTCCTTTGTGTGCATCTCTGTGCTAAAATGGCCATTCTTCCCCACAGCCTGAAGTCCTATGCTAAAATAAATGAGACTCACATGAAGCCAGAAACGTTCAGATGCGAGGAAACCAACACAAACGAAATGGGCTGGAGAGTGTGGCCAGGAGGATGGTACTTCCCAGGAAGCAATTACTCCATCTCTGCCCACGAAGCAGGCAGCTGTCACTGTCCCCCAGGCCCACGCCAGCCACTCGCAGTAGGTTCTAACCAAACTACCTCCAACAATCAACGTAAATACACCACACAATTGGCTTCTGAAAGGACACCTTGCAACCAACAAGAAACTGTAAGCACAACTTTGAAAAACTGTGCAACTAAAAACCTTGGAGAGGGATAAACACTGCCACATTTTGACTCAAATACTGTTACGTGGTAGCACTGCAATAATTCACTGAAACGAAAGAATGAATGAGGAATATGTTTACATAGGAATCAGGGGAAGCATGACTAATCATTTAAAGAAACAGGTCAAGAAACTGCTAGGTTCAGATGCTACCGTGAGACACTGTCAGGGCCTTAGGCAAATTCACTTCTCTTGGTCGTGTTTCCAGGCTCATCAAAAACCAGCTTTGGACTAGGGAACCTGTTGCTTTCCAATGCCTTCCTTCTGCGATTCCAGCCCAGATTGTAGGACTGCTCTCCCACTTGGTATATGAAAGCGCTTTCAGTGTATAATAGCAAGAGTACATTTCTGTGTTGAAGGCGGTCTGGGACCTACTCTATGAGGAACAATATCACCATGTAACTTTAAGCATCATGACAAGGCGCACTCTAGAGAAGGATAACACATAGGATGTGGCCTCACGCCTGTGCATGCCTGGCAGGGAGATGGGGAATAAGATGTGGCCACACGCCTGTGCGTTCCTGGCAGGGAGATGGGGAAGTCTCATTTAGTGAGGCCAGGGGGGCCGGTTGTACCTTAACATCCGCAGTCCACGTCAAGTTCGCAACGTCCTTCTGACATCAAACCACAGGTATCACATACTTTTCCATCCTTTCCACCCAAGATTAAAATATGCAGAGCATCGTGATAAAGACGCCTCCATCACCAGCATGTTGGCTCTCGTTCTGTAGAATTACATACTTTCGGTGCAAAATGATCCCCAGGCTGCAGCGGCAAGCAAGACTGGCCTCCATGGGGACAGCAGGTCCTGCAGCTGCCACCACTCCTCTCGCCACAGTCTGATGCAGCTGCAGAGAAGCTGTGGCTGAGGCCATTCACTTTGTAAGAGAACCGCACAGGAGGGAAAAGGTAGGGAAGGTAGGGAAGAGGGCAATGTGGGCCTCTGAGTCCAAGCCAAGCCATCACACCCCCTGTGACTTGCACGTATATGCCCAGATGGTCTGAAGTAACTGAAGAATCACAAAAGAAGTGCAAATGCCCTGCCCCACCTTAATTGATGACATTCCACCACAAAAGAAGTGAAAATGGCCAGTCCTTGCCTTAAGCGATGATATTATCTTGTGAAATTCCTTTTCCTGGCTCATCCTGGCTCAAAAACCTTCCCCACTGAGCACACTGTGACCCCCCCCCCACTCCTACCCGCCAGAGAACAACCCCCCTTTGACTGTAATTTTCCTTTACCTACCCAAATCCTATAAAACGGCCCCACCCTTATCTCCCTTCGCTGACTCTCTTTTCGGACTCAGCCTGCCTGCACCCAGGTGATTAAAAAGCTTTACTGCTGACACAAAGCCTGTTTGGTGGTCTCTTCATACGAACGCACATGACAGGCAGGTGCAGAGCCAGGGAAGGACCTGTGATGAGAACAGAAAGGAATTCGCCTCCCTGTACGCACACTCGGATTTTATGACAATGTGGGCAGGGGGCTGAACTGGATGCCTGAGAACATTCCTCCAAGTTCTTTTGCTGATTTTCTAAATATTGATGTAAAATCTGAACTCAGACAAAATTTTTTTAAATCGCTTTAATCAACATCTTTGTCTGGTGCTCAGCATCATGTCCACATGATCATCTAGAAAACCAACTTCTGTTCTAAGGCTCACATCTTCCTATAAAGTCCCAGGGATTTTACAAGGGAATGCACCTCTCATTCGCATCTAGAACACACACAACTACCATTAAAGAAATGCTTAATTTGCTTACACGATTTTTTAAACACCCAGATTTGAAATACAATAGAGAAGATAACTTTTTGATAGTTCCGCTTTTGAACTGCGAACTGCGAACTGCGAGTGGAGAAAATAACCTACCATGATTTCTAACCAGTCAACAACCTGTCTTCCCTGGCTGCAGTAGGAGTAGTGTTTCTGAGCTCTTTCTGGGTTCTTTCTGAAAAAGAACCCAGCTGGTTAGGGGACAGATAATCAGCAGTTGTCAGCGGGCTTCCCGGGTCCCACATCCCCACGTGATACATGGAAGTAAAAAGCTATCAATGACCAAGCATCTGAACGCTTATCCCACCTCCCCATCTGCTTCTTCTGCCACGCAAATTTAAAATTAATAAGCCTGGTATTAGAGAACAGAGTTGGTGCTGCATCCGTCTTCCTAAAATTATGGATAATTACCAGCCCATAATGGCTTCAAATCAGATTTGAGTAGTCCCTTAGACAGGAAGCTAAAGTGCCTCAGCCCTAAACTGAGAAGAAAACAGAAACTGGAAGGCTCTAGGTTTGATTTTTTCCCCCTTGTTCTAAAGTTGCTGTTCCCAAATCTCCTTCTACTGTCTTGTTTATAAAATGTATGGGAAACAGGGAATTTAAAGACATTATAGAAATGGCCACTTTTTCTAGGTACAAACTTTGTGAACATGATTTTCAGCTGCTGGGCTTTTTCTCCACAAACTGTGAGCCTGGAGTACATTTTCTCCCTCGTGGTTACACATTCAGAGTCAGGGAAGGTGGCTTTAGCAGTAAAGAGGGGACTGCAGTGAGAAGTGACTGGGCACTGAGAAGGGCAGACAGGGACTCTACCTCGGTGGCCTGCAGTGCTCCCGGGCCTCGGCCTTTACTTTTCTATCTGTACAAGGGATCTAAAGGCCCGTGATTCTAGGCCACGACAGCTCTTCATACACACATACGCAAACATCACACGCCTATGTCAAAAGCTGTGACACGCGGCTGATTTCCTGAAGAAGTTATCTTGTATCATTTCTACTCAAGTACTCCACCTCCTTCCAGACAAGTATCTGAGGATGATGGGCTATCCCACAGCAATGTGTGTAACTCTCCTGCTCACGATCCCCGTTCACACAGCGTTTTCCAAAAGCATTTGGCGTGAAGTGACAGAAGAAAGAAGAATAAGGTTCTTTCAGCCCATTCATTCATTCATTCATTCAACAAATATTGACTATCTACGTGCCAGGCACTGGTATATCACCAGGGAGATATATATAGATATAGATATAGATATAGATAGATAGATAGATAGATCTCAGATATAACAGGGAACATATATTTTTGTAGGTGGAGACAGACAACCAAAAAGCATGTTCAAGAGTGATCAATGCTGTAGAGGAAACACACCAGGAAACAGGAAAGAACAATACCCCTAGCCACCCTACACTGGGGTGATGCTAGCGTTACAAAATGGAAACAGCGGCCGGGCGCAGTGGCTCACACTTGTAATCTCAGCTCTTTGGGAGGCTGAGGCAGGCAGATCACCTGAGTTCCAAGATCAGCCTCACCAACACAGCGAAACCCTGTCTCTACTAGAAACACAAAAATTAGCTGGGCATGGTGGCACACGCCTGTAATCCCAGTTACTCAGGAAGCTGAGGCACAAGAATCACTTGCACCTCGGAGGCAGAGGTTGTAGTGAGCCGAGATCGCAAGGCTGCACTCCAGCCTGGGCCGAGACCGCACCACTGCACTCCAGCTTGGGCTGTGATCGCGCCACTGCACTCCAGCCTGGGTGACAGAGCAAGACTCTGTCTCAAAAAATAAAAAATAAAAATACAATGTAAACAGAGAATAAGATACCAAAAGAAAGAACATGAAAGATTAATTGTAACAAAAGGCTTTGTAAAAGCTGATACTTTCCTTTCTTGTCCCTTACAAATGGAAAAAAAGGGCGGGTAGGGGGTAGCATCAAAATGATGGTGATGTTTGAAGCTGGCTTCGGGTTTCAGATGTCTGACAGCCACACTCATGTACTTCAAGGAAAAAGCTCTGTAAGCCATCTGGGCAATGGTTTAATGTCTTTTTTTTTTTTTTTCCAGAGAGTTTTTAAAATACAGGAAAACGTGTGTGTTTCTTTAGCTGCCCTGTGCCCGCACACGTGCAAACTGTGCTAACAGATTTTTCCACGTTTTGCTGAATTTGCCAGCTTGCCATAAACAGGCTTCCATATCTTTTCTTAATTGTCTATAAATAGCACAAACACCCAAAAATGCAAATCAAGACAAACTGTCCCTTCAACTGCTGCTGCCATGATGACAGTGAGCGACAATTGGCCAAATCAATACGCGGAGACTGAAGCTGTTGGGCAGAGAGCACAGGGCCGACTGCTTTTCCCATAGCGCTTAAAGAAACAAGCAGAAACGGCTCTCCACACAGGACAGACACGTCCTTTGTTCTTTGAATAAATACTGCCAATGCCCAAAATACTTTCTCCATCACACCATCTATATGGAATTCAACTTCCTTCCAATACCACGAGTAACGCCAGTGATAGACTATGTTTAGCCATAATGACCCATTAGCATTCTTTTTCCTCTAAAATGTTGAAAGAATAACATTGAGTGTGCACTCACGAGGTGCCAGGCTCTGAGTTTTATCTCGTTTAGTTCTTGTTGAAATCCTGTAAGATCAGTACCATATTCTCTCATTTTTCATCAGTGAGGAAACTGAGGCCTAGAAAGGCTAAGTAAGTTGTCCATGGTCACAGGTTATTTAGGAACTTTTCTCCAAACTTTCAAAAGTTAACTACTGTCACTATTACAAATGGGTTTCTCTTTGTTTGTTTGTTTTGAAACAGGGTCTTGCTCTGACCAGGCTGGAGTGCAGTGGCGTGATGATGGTTCACTGCAGCCTCGACCTCCCGGGCTCAAGTGATTCTTGCATCTCAGTCTCTCCAGTAGCTGGGATTACAGGCATGAGCCACCACACCTGGCTAATTTTTTAATTTTCATTTTTTGTAGGGATGGTGTTTCACCATGTTGCCCAGAGACTGGTTCTGAACTCTGGGCTCAAGAGATCCTCCCATGTCGGCCTCCCAAAGTGCTGGAATTACAGGTGTAAGCCACTGTGCACAGCTCTACAAATGTGACTTATACAAAGTCCGAGCAGTGACAGGAAGAGAACAGAGACTTCAGCGAAGTCTCCTGACTGTTGCAACACCATATCCCTCCTCCATACCGTAACGTGTCTACACCCACCAAGCTCCTAGACGTTGAAGGCAGGCCAGCTCAGAGACGAAACAGCAGTAAAGAAAGAGAAGGTGCAGACATGTGTCTTGATTTCAGCGCCAGCGTGCCTCTCTGCCCTGCAGCTGCACAGGCAGAAACCAGGGGCCGGGAGTCTGAGACAGTGCGTTTGGTTCCTGGCAGGTAATATTTTGGGAGACCATCCCATACAATTAGTGTTACACTTCTCAGAAAGGAAGTGTGACTTTTATAGAAAAATCGCTTCCATTTGGGAGAAAGGTTTAATAAAACCACAAAAGGATAATACATTCATACAACAAATTAAATTCATCCGCCACAAACTGAAATCCCAAAGCTCTCTGGGCCGCTTTTCTGAGCTGAAATTCAACTCCAGTTGAGAAACAGGTCAACTTTCCTAAAAAGATTTCTTTTTCACATGTCTTAAATAAAAATTCCTTTCTCTCACTTGTCATTTTCCAGATTTAATGGCTCTGTTGGCCTTCCTCTCATTTAGGCCATGAGCACTGACTGCATGTCGGCTACGGCCAGGACTCCAAGGGAGGCACCCTGGGGAACACAGATGACCACAGCACAGTGACACCCTCAGGGAACACACACGGGGAAGGCAAGATGATACAATCGCAGCCTTCACACAGAAAAGAACTTGGCATCCATACCCCGTCCCATTTCTAGAAAACAACGATGCTGAGTCAGAAACATTTACCGAACAGCCTGCAGTGTGGAGGCAGCACCAGGGGGTCCATGCGGGGAAGAGCACCTTCAGAAGGGGGCATGCAAACAACCTGGAGGCAGGAGACGCCCCCACGCACAAGGGCCAGCCTGGGGCCCTGCGGAAATGCCCATGCATCTGGGAGGAGGGAAAGAGGACAAGATACTTAAATGCTCCAAAATGAATAGAAACCTCCCAAGAACCTCCTCCGAAATGGGGCAGGGATTTACAAAAGACCAAAGCAAGCATGCGCAGTTACCTGAGCAGAGCGCCACGAGAGCGAGCTATCGAGGAAGAAACAGGGTCCCTAGAAGCCTGAGCCTCTACTCCCAGCTCTGTGACTCATTCACCCTATGACCTTGGTGAAGGCTCTTAGCTTCTGCGAGCCACAAGAGAATCATGGGAAAACAGAAGATATGAAAACTGCTCTTTTTCACAGAACTGCTGAGGGAATAAAATCAGATAATGGATTTTAAAATTCTCTGTGAATTACGAAGCAAAATACAAACATATGAAATCATTCTTACCATTAATAACAGCACTGTAAAATTAAGAGCAGAGTTAAGACTGCAGCACTTTGCACCCCCCGACTCCCCAGAGAAATAGTGAGTCCAGCCGATGTATTCGGGCAACCCCAGTATCTAGGCTTCGAGAGCCTCAAACAGCTCATGAACTCTGACAATATCACTCCAGCCCAGTGCTCATTAAGTTCTCCAAGACAGCCAACTGACAGAAAATACTACAGCTTTTTCAGCTGGGCTTGAAGCGCTGCAAGCTCACAGCACAGCTAAACAATGAAGAGGTTTTCTGCCACTAGACTCAAAAGCTGGCTTTTGTAGATTCCCATAGAAAGAACATTCAAGGCCAGGCGTGGCGGCTCACGCCTGTAATCCCAGCACTTTGGGAAGCCGAGGCCGGAGGATCACCTGAGGTCAGAAGTTCAAGAACAGCATGGCCACTATGGCGAAGCCCTGTCTCTACTAAAAATACAAAAATTAGCCAGGCATGCTGGTGGACACCTGTAATCCCAGCCACTCGGGAGGCTGAGGCAGGAGAATCGCTTGAACTCAGGAGGCCGAGGTTGCAGTGAGCTGAGATCACGCCACTGCGCTCCAGCCTGGGCGACAAGAGCGAAATTCCATCTCAAAAAAAAAAGAGCATTCTTTTTTGCTGATGTTAAATTTCCTGTGCTTAACACAGAGAAATCATACAACACTGAAATCCTGAAAAACTTATCATAAAAAGCATTTAGTGACTGAAAAGACATTCAATATAATCTGTAACAGTGAGTTCCCCTCCTCTTTCCAGCCAGCTCCACTAACGCTGTGACCCTTAACAATGCTTTCACTAACACAGAGGAAAATTAATAGGACCGCTTACCCCTCTCAGCTGACAGTTAAAGCAGTGCTTCTCCCTGGGCTCACTAAAGATGACCTTTACCCAAAACCAGGCTGCAACGACCCCGTAAATGTTGACTAACAATTTCAAAATTCCCATGTTCTTTGTCCACTCCTAAGGAAGATGAACTAAAGCCAGGTGTCTCCAAGTCAGAACTAACAGAGGCCTTAAACATCAGATGGCCCATCCCCTTCTTTCATAACCGGGGGGATCTAAAGCCAAGATTATGGAAGAAAACAGCCTGTTTAGTAACAAAGCAAAAACCAAAGCCTAGTCACCTAACCTCTGGTCCAGAACTCCTGCAGCAGTCCAGCACCCACACAGGATGCGTCTCCCTAACCAGAAACTCCGAAATCCACAACTTTTTGAGTGCCGACGTGATGCTCAACGAAATGTTCATTGGAGCAGCTCAGACTCTGGAGTTTTGAATTCAGGATGTTCAACTAGCAAGTATAATACAAATATTCAAAAATCCAAAAATGTAAAAAAATCTGAGACACTTCTGGTTCCAAGAAGTTTGGATGAGGGATATTCAGCCTGCATTTTTTTTTCCCCCTCTAATGAAGGAAATTAAAAATGAGGTCCGAGCAAAGCCATTCAATCCATACTAAAGCCATTGAATAGTTTAATTAGTACCCATTGAAAGTTAAGTGCTACCCACAGATATTTGAAAGGATGAATACATACATGCCCATAATCCCAGAATTTGGAAGGCCAAGGCGGGAGGATCACCTGATGTCAGGAGTTCAAGACCAGCCCAGCCAGCATGGTGAAACTCCATCTCTACTAAAAATGCAAAAATTAGCCGGGCCTGGTGGCTCACACCTGTAATCCCAGCTACTCGGGAGGCTGAGACACGAGAATCGCTTGAACCTGGGGGGAGCATGTTGCAGTGAGCCAAGATCACACCACTGTACTCCAGCCTGGACGACAGAGCAAGACTCTGTCTCAAAAAAAAAAAAAAAAAAAATTAATTTAAATTGTGTTTTCACATGGAGCGCATGTTCCCAGAACACAAGCCCTGCCCTATGCTCCAAGGGCACACAGGGTGCCCCTTTATCTTAATACTCACCATATTCTATGGCAGCCGTTGGCGCGTGTCTGTACGTCACACTAGACTTCCTGCGCATGAGGCAGGGATCATATATTATTACCTCTCTGTCCCCAATGTCTGGCCTAGAAGACACTCAGTAAATGATTACTGAACTAAGTCAGTTACTAAGACATTTTAAACTTGTATTAACAAAATTGATTTAGGCCGGGCGCGGTGGCTCAAGCCTGTAATCCCAGCACTTTGGGAGGCCGAGGCGGGCGGATCACAAGGTCAGGAGATCGAGACCACAGTGAAACCCCGTCTCTACTAAAAAAAAAAAAAAAAATACAAAACATTAGCCGGGCGCGGTGGCGGGCGCCTGTAGTCCCAGCTACTCAGGAGGCTGAGGCAGGAGAATGGCGGGAACCCGGGAGGCGGAGCTTGCAGTGAGCCGAGATCGCGCCACTGCACTTCAGCCTGGGCAACAGCGTGAGACTCCGTCTCAAAAAAAAAAAAAAAAAAAAAAAAAAAAAAAAAAAAATTGATTTAATAAGTTTGCCAATGCAGCGTTCATACCACACAGCTTAAATCTCAACCTGCAGATTTATCTTGTGTTCTGCTAGATTATCACCTATTAACATTCAGAAGACACCTAGTGTGTGCTAGGCATTACTAATTGCTGGGGACCTAGCAGTGACAAAACAAAATTCGTTGTTTAAAGAGAAGTTCTAGTGAAAAGAGGAATAGAAGGAACAGGCTAGATTGATGAGAGAGCTAAGAAAAGGACAGGCTGCCATGGGAAGCACCTGGTCTTGTGTGGATGGTACACAGTTAACGAAGTCTGAGTGCTTCGTACAGCGTAAGATCATCTCCTCCAAAGAAGCTAATGAAGCTTTGATTCCCCAGTACCACAAGTCACCACAAAGGTGCGCACAGCCACATGCTTAGTGTAGGAAGTGAAACCAAACAAACAAAGTTCCAACTTCCAGAGGCAACGGTCCAATTATGAAATCTTCTGGCTACGTTCAATTGAAATTCAAGGTATTCAAGAGGCCAATATTTAAGTGATAAATTAACTCAATCACTTAAAACTAGTCTTTGGTTCAAGAGGTAAGGGTATACTACCTTTTACAAATTTATTAGCTCTTAATATTTACATTTAAATATGATGATGACGGTGTAATAATAACTTCACTGATAGTTTCTATGTGTTAGGCACCAAACTAAGCACTCTACACACACATTTGCACAATCCTGTGAGATGATAATGACCCCTTGTCATCCCATTTCACAGATGAAAGTCAAGTTTACATAAGCTTAAAAACTTGCCCCAAATGACATAGCTAGTTAGCAAAACCCAGGCAGCCTGACTCCGTAGGCCTTGCTTAAAGAAGTAATATTTATAAACTGTCCAGCACAGCGGTGGTACAAACAAGAGTTTAATAAATGCCTAACGAGCACTTCATACCCAAAATCATTTCCTGCCAATCAAACGAGACTTACTCTGGTTCTGCATAACCAACTGTCAAATTATTGTTCCATGAAGAAAAGGTGGAATGGGTAGAGGTCACAACAGAGTGAATAACTGGTAAATATACTTCATGGCAGGTAGTAACAGGATGTGGCATTTAGGCTATTTCCACATTTGTTTGCATAACACTTTTTTTTCACAGTTCTAAAGCACAAGAGCCATTTTAAGCTGGTGAAAGCATAAGGCATGTCTACGATCCAGGACTCCAATTCACTGTGGATCAGTGGATCTCAACCTTTACGGTATATCAGAACCACCTGGGGGATTTTAACAACACTATAGCTGCCCAGGCTCCATTCCTGCAGATTCTATTTCAACTGGTTGGGAGTAAGCAACGCATGCTTTTTTCACAGCCCACCAGATGCAGCTAGGATTGCAAACCACTGTCCAAGACGCTCTCACACTTCCGCTCAGTTCAACACACACTCGCTGAGATTCTAAGCACTACGAATCGGGCTAAGTTAACAAGTCAGGCTCCACTCCCTAATAATATTGGCAAAGAAACCAATATCAGAGATTTATTCCAGTCCAAACCAAATAAATTGCCAGGTGAAAAAAAAGCCCTGGTATAGTTTGTCATACAAAACAACTTCCTGTATCTTCCCAGTCAGTAGTCTAGGGACTGACTCTGAGCGATGAGAATTCAGAACCAGGGGAAAATGCCAGTCTGAGGCATCTGCCACACTCCTAGCACACCCCCAAAAGCGCCCAGCTACACTTCACATCCACTGTCCTAACAGGGGTCAAAATAGAGAAGAGCAGTGCAATACAGAAAACAGAGCCTGCTGGACATCAAAAGGCTGGGGAATTCCAGTCCTAGCCCTGCTACCAATCAGTCTGGTCACTTCTCTCTGGTCTTGGTGTGGCCAACAGTTACGCGAGAGGGTGAGGCATAAAAACACAGACGTTAGGCAACCTCCAGCATCCAAAATACATAGAAATTAAAAAGCATTAAGGTGATATCAAGGAATGTATGCCATCAACCAGAAAAGTAACTGAAGTATTCCTTTTCCCTTTTCTTTTTTTGAGACGGAGTCTCGCTCTGTCACCCAGGCTGGAGTGCAGTGGCCAGATCTCAGCTCACTGCAAGCTCCGCCTCCTGGGTTCACGCCATTCTCCAGCCTCAGCCTCCTGAGTACCTGGGACTACAGGCGCCCACCACCTCGCCTGGCTAGTTTTTTGTATTTTTTAGTAGAGACGGGGTTTTACCGTGTTAGCCAGGATGGTCTCGATCTCCTGACCTCGTGATCCACCCGTCTCGGCCTCCCAAAGTGCTGGGATTACAGGCTTGAGCCCCCGCGCCCGGCCCCCGCTTTTCCCATTCTTAAGAAATCAAAAGTGGAAGCAGAAAATTGAGCAATCAGCCTACCAAGTTGACTGGGGCAACAAAATACACTCACGGATTCTGCTCATAACAGCGGGGGTGACAAACCAACAGGAGAATTGCAGAGCGTCCCTCTCTCCTCTGTCCACCCATGCCATGAGCCCGTGAGTGCGTCCACATGCATCGCCCAGTCTCCTGTTCCACTGACGCCAGTGTCCACTCACCGCAAGCCTACTATGTGCCACATGTGCTATGATGCTCCCTCGTCTCATCACCATAGACATCCCTGCTGGAGGTGAGTATGTGACAGACGAAAATCACGGAGGCCTAGGGAGGTTGAGACCAGCATTCCCACTGTGGTGAGGGCGTGCTTGAGAGGGGACTCCACGGCTGGGCCCTCCATGCCGCTCTCCTCAGTGATCACTCCCAGACCAGAGGAGCCAGGGTGGATTGTCTTCCTCTCACTATTTTCAGCCCCTTGGCTGACCCAGTATTCCCCAGAAAGCTATGGAGTCCTGCCAGCTCTGAGGCCACAAAGCCATAAACGCACGGGACACACAGCCCATCTGTCTCTAACGGGTCTTTTACTTGTCATGCTGGTCATTTCTAAGAGCAGATGGGTTAAGAAAGACTTGGCAAGTTACCATGAAATGACCCCTCCGCTCCTACTCCCTGGGGGAAGGCTGACTAGCGAGCAGTCAGGCCGGCTTTCTTCCCCCACTCCCTGCATTCCTGTCCCCAAGGAGCCACAGACAATCTCACCAAATATAGGCAGGAGACAGCGGCCTCCTTCCTACAGCTGGAGTGGGGAAGGGTCCTCTCGGGCCTTTCAAACTTCATGAGAACCAAACTGTGAGCTGTACTGACCCGGGCCTCGCCCATGTTGCAGGCATGTACAACACAGGCTGTCAGTGGTATCATCAGGCAGAGCTACGAATGTGCTTTCCATTGTTTTCATACAATGATTCCAGAACCGCTATCCACACAGCTCCACTTCTCACACATACGACGTGCTTCACGGATTACACAGCATGTTCACCATGCCCCTCATCCGCTCCTCCCAGCAGCCTTGTGTGATCCCTTGAGTATGCTTCCTCATCTCCATTTCTTAAGAAATGGAGTTTCTGAGGTTATGAAACCAAAACTTTCCCAAGAACATCCAGCTAGAATTAGAACCAGGATATGAGGGCTTCTGATTCTAGAACCAGTATTTGTGCCACTGTTCCACATGGGCCCCTCCAGGGATTTCTGCCTGATCTTAAAATGCAGACAGCAAATCCGTCTCTCTAGAGTCCTGGGGTTCCCAATAGACAAGAAGTAAAACTTCTAACAGAAAGCTTGTACTTATTTGGAAGGCTACCTGGGATATTTCTTTTAAGTTAGTTTGTTCATGTTTTGGAAAGATTGTTCCAATGGCAATGCAGGGAATGAAGTGTAGAAAGGATTCCATGATGAGGCAGAGAAACAATTCGGTGGCTCTTACAACAGTCCAAATGAGGCATGAGGCGCAACCAGAAAGGACGGAGGGAAAATGCATTGGAAAGAAATGCAAAATGAAGTCCACTCAGACCCAGGATGGAAAAAAGGAGATTAAGCATGATGGTGGTTTCTAGTTTGAAAGACTGATGAACAAGGATGTCACTAACTACTGCAGAGTGGTATCTGGGGCCTGGGTGCACCAGTTTGTTTAACCATTCACCTGCTGAGCAGTCTCCGGGCTGTTTCCAGTTTCTAGCCTTTATAAATAATGCTGCTATGAACAGATACATAGAGGCTTTTGTGTGAACATAAGTCTTCATTTCTCTGGGATAACCGCCCATGAATGTGAGTGCTGCATCCTACGGCAATTGCACGTTTATTTTTTAAGAAACTGTCAAACTGTTTTTCAGAATGGCTGTACCATCTTCCATTCCCACCAGCCAACTGTAAGTGATCCCGTTTCCCCGCATCCTCACCAGCATTGGTCTTGTTACTACTTTTTATTTTAGCCATTCTGACACTTGTATAGTGACTTGGCTTTAGTGTGCATTTTTCTGATGGCTGATGGCGTTGAACATCTTTTCATGTGCTTATATGTTATCTGAAATGTCTCTTCTGGTCTTTTATTCATTTTCAAAGTAGATGGTTTGGTTTCACTGCTGAATTTTGATCGTTCTTTATAAATTATAAATATGAGTCCTTTATCAGACATGTGGTTTGCAAATAGTTTCTCCCAGTCTCTAGCTCCTCTTTTCATGTTTATTTTGCATTTTACATTTTGGTCCATGATCCATTTTGAGTTAATTTTTGTACGAGGTATAAGGTTTAGATAAGAGTTCAGGTTTTTTTCCTATGAATAATCAGGTAGCCAGTAATTTTTTTTAAGAGACAAGGTTTCACTCTGTCACCCAGGCTGGAATGCAATGACAAGATCAGAGCTCACTGCAGCCTGGACTCCTGGGCTCAAGTTATCCTCCTGCCTCAGCCTCCTGGAGTAGCTGGGACCATAGGCAGGTGCCACCATGCCCAGTTAATTTTTTTAGTTTTTGTAGAGACAGGGTCTTGTACCATGTTACCCAGGCTGGTGTGGAACTCCTAGGCTCAAGTCATCATCCCACTTATATGGGGCCAGGCAGTGGCACATGCCTGTAATCACAGCACTTTGGGAGGATGAAACAGGAGAATCACTTGAACCCAGGAATTCCAGACCAGCCTGAGCAACAGAGGAAGGCCCTGTCTCTGCAAAAAATTTTAAACATTAGCTGGGCATGGTGTTGTACACCTGAGGTCCCAGCTACTTGGGAGGCTCAGGTGGGAGGATCTCTCAAACCCGTGAGGCTGAGGCTGCAGTGAGCCATGATCACACCACTACACTCCAGCCTGGGAGACAGTGAGACCCTGTCTCAAAAAAAAAAAAAAAAAAAAAAAAAAAAGCTAGAGCATCACCCATATTAAAGACAGGTATTGTCTTTTTGAAAATTTATTACTGTTATATAATGGACATGTAAAATGTCCAGTTTGAAAGTCTGAAAATATATAAGTCTAAGTATTCTTACCTTAAAATTCTGATTCCTATCTAAGATATCACATACTGTTTACATAAGTATCACAATGCCTGGACAACAACTAAAAATGTGTACGAGGGAGAAAAATGAGCATGTATGCCTATTAATTAAGGTACATTTCCCCCTTATTACATAAAAAAGTCATCACTGCAAACCCCTGTGACTGTATCCAAAGCAAGCCTACAGTTTTACTTCTCTGTATTATAAAATGCAAGGCTAAAATTCAAATACTCTACATTTCCTGAAGCCAAGGGTAGTTTACTTAAAATAAATGCCTAGGGTCTATATCAAAAATATGAAAAAGCTAGCTACTTCATAGCCATTCCAATCTAAGTTCAGCTTTTTCTTTTTTAATTGACATGTAATTGTGTCCTGTACATATGTATGGAGTACCCATAGTGATGTTATAATACATGTAATGTATGTGATCAGCGTAATTAGCATATCCACCATCTCAAACATTTATCATTTCTTCGTGTTGGTAACGTTCAATGACCTTCCTCCAATTATCTGGAACTATATATTCTTTTTTTTTTTGGAGACAAAGTGTCGCTTTGTTACCCAGGCTGGAGTGCAGTGGTGCGATCTCGGCTTGCTCACTGTAGCATCCGCCCCCCGGGTTCCAGTGGTTCTCATGCCTCAGCCTCCCGAGTAGCTGGGATTACGGGCGCCCGCCACTGCACCCGGCAAATTTTTGTATTTTTTAGTAGAGGTGGGGTTTCACCACATTGACCAGGCTGGTCTTGAACTCCTGGCCTCAAGTGATCCACCCACCTCAGCCACCCAACAGTGCTGAGATTACAGGTGTGATCCACTGCGCCCAGATAATTTTTGTGTTTTTAGTAGAGACGGGGTTTCACCATGTTGGCCAGGCTGGTTTCAAACTCCTGACATCAGGTGATCTGCCTGCCTCGGCCTACCAAAGTGCTGGGATATCAGCGTGCGCCCCGCGCCCAGCCAGCTGCTCTAGCTTACACTCCCCTACAGTGTGTAAGAGCTCCCTTGTCTCCATATCCTCGCCAGCACTTGTTATTTTTTGTCTTTTTGATAATACCCATCCTAACAGGTGACATGATACCTCACTGCAGTTTTGATTTGCATTTCTCTGATTATAAGTGATACTGAGCATTTTTTTCACATATATTTTGGCCATTTGTATGTCTTCTTTCAAGAAATGTCTGTTCGGTTGGGTATGGTCACACAAACTTGTAAGCCTAGCACTCAGAACGCTAAGGTAGGAGGACAGCTTGAGCCTAGACCAGGCTAGGCAGCATAGCAAAACCCTAGCTCAAAAAAAAAAAAAAAAAAAAAAAAGGAAGAAGAAGAAGAAGAAGAAGAAGAAGAAGAAGAAGAAGAAGAAGAAAGAAGAAAGAAGAAAGAAGAAAGAAGAAAGAAGAAAGAAGAAAGAAGAAAGAAGAAAGAAGAAAGAAGAAGAAAGAAGAAAGAAGAAGAAAGAAGAAGAAAGAAGAAAGAAGAAAGAAGAAAGAAGAAAGAAGAAGAAGAAGAAGAAGAAGAAGAAGAAGAAGAAGAAGAAGAAGAAGAAGAAAGAAATATCTGTGTCTGTTCAGCTTTTTGACCTCCAAAAATTAACAGCCCATTTTAGAATTGGATGACCTGTCTGATTCAGAGACAATCTGTGTTTGGTTCTACTCTGCTACTTCCTATGTGACTTTGGGAAGTTCCCTTAGCCACTTTGAGCTCAACTTCCCCAATATTAACCAGGAATAAGTACCACCTGCCTCTGCTGGTTAACGCTGAGGACTGAAAGGAGAACCTCCACAACGCCACTTGACAATGCCGCCTGGCGGAAGCCCCTCAATGCGGGACTGCTAGGATCATCTGAAGCCAAGTACAACTTTCCTTTCCACTTTCCCAGGCTCACTCTACATACGATTAGCAAGGAATAGCGAATAAAGGAAACCAAAATAATTGCTTCATTTTTAATAAGAAATTTTTTAAAAGTGGGGGTGGTGTAAAAGTAGGAGGGAGAGGAGGGGAAGGAAAAGCAGCCAGTCACAAGTTCTAGTCCAGGGCTCATCCCCGGCCTCCTGACTCAGGTAATCACCAGTCCCCACCTCCTGGGGAGGGGTACTTTCTCGGCTGGCTTCAGCCACATGGAAGGCACTGCCACAGGTGTTCAGAAACCATGAGCACCTTGAAATGGGCAATGTGCTTTGGGTAGCAATTTCCCTAAAGAAACCACGGCACAAAAGTGACCCACATAGGAGGCACCAACGGCTGTAAATACTTGGTGGCAAAAACTGATGTCATACCTTCTGTACAGGAGATACACACCCAAATAAAACTTGCCAAAATAGCAGAGAAAAAAATACAGCAGACATCCAGTGCCATTCTGTTACAGAAATATTTATATCCCAAAGCCAGGGACCTCTCTGGAACACTGTCTTTATTTCCACGTTTCATGGAAGATGTTTGAGTGCACTCACCGGTGTCTCAACAAACTTCTAGCCCCTGCTCTAAACCCTGTGGCTCCTCAGCAAAACCCAAAAACAAGTACCAGTTTTCCTTCCAAATGGGAAATTTCCTGACCTAGCGAAACCAGCATCAAAACCACTTATGAGATAGCTGATTCCAGGCGAAGCCCTCTAGTCCAGGATGACTCCCCTCCTGCAGGAGCGGGAATGGTGGGCACAGCACTGGCCTGCCAGACCACATCTCCAGGCAGTTTGAAACCATGGCTGCTCAGGTGAGCCATGACAAAAATCAAAACCAAGTATCTCTGAAAAGTATGTATGTCAAGAACCAGACCTCGGACCAGACTCAGCAGAAATGGATGTTGCAAGGCTTGTTCAGACACCTCCTCTCCATGCCCCCTCTCCCCGGGACCTCCCTCCTTTCACTACGGGCCCAGGGCCAATGGACCGCTCCCTTTACCTCTAGTCCAGTGCAATTTCAGGCTGTACCAGACCCTGAAATGTATTCACTGAATGCACTATTTCTTGAAATGATCGTAAATCACCTGACTACAACAACAATTGTTTTAAAAGTGTTCTCTCTCTCTCGGGAATCGTGCCATGAGTTTAAGCAAGCAGCTTTGCTTCTCTCTACTGCAATTCTATCATTTGCAAAATGTTCACAATTACTGTGTTCACCCATAGCATTGTTGTAAAAAGCCTTAAGACCCACTTATGTAGCCTGCCTGGAACACAGACCCTGTCACACGGCAAACGTCCACTGAAGGTGAGTTATCTGTAGCTATTATTACCTAGCACTCCAGCGAACAAAAGGAGTCGATCAGGTCTCATTGTATCACCATGAAAGGATGTCCACGTAGACTGCGGAGTGGGAGTGGGGGGGACTCAATGTTTATCAGGTACTATTTTGTTTTTTACAAAGTGTACATATACATTTGTAGGTACACTGGAAAAGTTCTGGAAGGAAATACACCCAGTGTTAATAGTGACTACCCCAAAGACACATTCATCCAAACACACAACAGAAAAACACTTTCTTTCTGTCTTCCATATCATTTGAACTATTTTCAATAAGCATCTATGGCTTTTGTAAAGTTTTTGAAAGGAATTTATTGCATTTTTTTCTGGAGAAACAAGCAGGAGCATGAAAAAAGTGGAAACAGAAGGTAAAATGGAATGGGACTCAATGGAATGGAGTCCAAGCCAGGCTCAGCAGGCACACGAACCACACACCTCTCACTACAACTCAACACCAGCTCTCTCTTCTCTTGGTCCAATGGCCCAAGACTTAGAGATAAAATGTCTATTGTGATCACATCAATCACACCAAGGAGCTTGGAACCACCCTTCCAAACTCCTGTGGTTCTGTGTACCTGCCCGGGGCTGTTAGCTTTCCTCCTGTGTCTTCGGCTGGCCTGTAGCCCCCTAGTGGTGGAAATGCACCCTGACACTTACCATCATCCCCACAACACTCAGCACCGCAGAGACCAGGGCAGTGATGCCCACTCGGACTGTGATTCTACTTATAAAGCAAAGGACCAGGGGCCAGATGCGACTTGTCTGTGGTAACTCACCAGCTGTTGCTTGAACCAGAACAAAGCCAGGTCTCCTGATGCCCAGAAAAGAGCTAGTGCCTGTTCCGCTAGAAACGTGGTGAAAATGTTTTGCTTGCTGTGAAAAGATGCACTACTGGAGAAGATGGGTGCAACTTCTCATGGAGCCGCTCGGCCCAGATCACCAGGCAACAGGGCTGCCGGATGAGACACTCGGCCCAGATCACCAGGAAACACGGCTGCCAGATGAGACACTCGGCCCACATCACCAGGAAACATGGCTGCCAGATGAGACACTCGGCCCAGATCACCAGGAAACAGGGCTGCCGGATGAGACACTCGGCCCAGATCACTAGGAAACAGGGCTGCCGGATGAGACACTCGGCCCAGATCCCCGGAAGCAGGGCTGCCGGATGAGACATGGGGCCCAGATCACCCGGAAACAGGGCTGCTGGATGAGACACTCAGCCCAGGTCACCCGGACACAGGGCTGCCGGATGAGACACTCGGTCCAGATCACCCGGAAACAGGGCTGCCGGATGAGACACTAAGCCCGTCCACCGGAAAGGAAATCTGGCTGGGCAGTGGAGGGAAATTCACACAGGTTACCCCGGCCTAACAGCAGCAACAACATGAACAAAGCAAAAAATACCTGACTGGAAAGTCGTAGCCTGGCTAGCAAATTCGAAACAGAGCCACAATCCTAGCAGCACACATCACTGCAACACAGAGCTTCCATCAGTGTGTGCACACTTCAATTAGAAATGTAAAATGTCCATGTTTTTGGAACAAGGGGGCTATTTGTGTGTGTGTGTGATGTTAAACAAAACAGCTCAGAAGAAAGTGTTGGCAAGGAAATAGAAGTAGGCACCCTTATACGTTGACAGTGAGATAACGGTATGGCCCTAACGGAAGGGAATCCAGGAACACCCATCAACATTTAAAATGCGCAGAACCCTGGATCCCACAATTCCATTTCTAGCAAAGCATCCTATGAACATATTCACGTAAATATGCAAGAATTATGTACAACTCAGCATTGATTAATCCAAATGGCTGGGAACAACCTAAATACTTACCAGTGGGGAACTGGTGGAGAACAGTGTTTATCTTATGCCAACATCTATGTTTTTAAAAAGAAGACACATACGCTGGGCACAGTGGCTCACGCGTGTAATCCCAGCACTGAGAGGCTGAGGCAGGCGGATCATGAAGCCAAGATATCCAGACCATCCTGACCAACATGATGAAACCCCGTCTCTACTAAAAATACAAAAATTATCTGGGTGTGGTGGTGCACGCCTGTAGTCCCAGCTACTCAGGAGGTTGAGGCAGGAGAATCGCTTGAACCCGGGAGGTGGAGGTTGCAGCGAGCTGAGATCATGCCAGCCTGGTGACAGAGCAAGACTCTGTCTTGGAAAAACAAACAAACAAACAAAAACTGGCAACAGTGGTCACAGGGCGGTGATGGGAGTAGGACTTCCTTTCACTCTCCAGGACCTTTTGAATGCCGCTCATATTACATATTCAAACTATATGACTACAGTAAATATTTTCAAAGTAACTATGAAAAACTGGGGGAATAATAATATCTAACACACAGGACTGCTGTATAAAGGATGAAAAACATTAAGCACTATCAGAGTTCAAAGGAAGCAAGATTAATTCTAGCTTGGATGTCAGAGCGAGGATCATGTAAAGGAAGTATTTCAAGTCTTGAAGGAGGGAGAAGATTTAAAGAGGCAGAAGTGTGAAGAAGATGTCCCAGATGGAGATAAGAACACAGGTGAAGAAGATGAAGAGATGAGAAGGTATAAATTCTAAGTGCAGTTTTCAGGCTGGGCTTCAGAACAGGGCTTAGGCAACAAGCTGGAGTGCAAGGCTGATGGTGGGAATGGAAACACTGAAACCCAAACTTGCATATCACGCCCAGATCATGAGCCTTGAATGCCAAGCCAGGGAACCCGTCCTCGATCATAACAACAAAAAAGTCACTGGGCCGGGTGCGGCGGCTCATGCCTGTAATCCAGTGCTTTGAGAGGCTGAGGCGAGAGGACTGCTTGAGGCCAGGAGTTTGAAACCACTCTGGACAACACAGCAAGACTCTATCCTTACAAAAAATTTAAAAAGTAGCTAGGCAGGATAGCAAACCTGTAGTCCCAGCTACTCAGGAGGCTGAGGCGGGAGGATCACTTGACCCCAGGAATTTAGGGTTACAGTGAGTTGTGATGGCACCTGCATTCCAGCCTGAGCAACAGAGCAAGGGCATGTCTCAAAAATCAAATAAAATGAAATTAAATCACTAAAAGTTTGTATAGACATAAAGTATAAAATCATACCATATATGATTTAATCCAGATATATAATATAAATTAGACGGGGAAAAGAGAAATTAGGAAGCTATTATAAGAAGACAAGACTCAACTAAGACATGAGCAAAGGCCCTGGGCTCACAGTGCTATCTTTATATAAAGGAATGAACTACCACATTTATTTTCATGGCATCACCAACTTAAATACAGACTACATTATTCTGGAACCATCTCTGCATCAGTCAAATCAGATGGCCATAATACCATAGGCAAATACCATAAAAAACACCATAGGCTGTGTGGTTTAAACATTAGTTTATTTGTCCAAGATCAAGGTGTCGGCCAACTCAGTTCTGGGACAGGGACCTCTTCCTGGCTTGCAGACAGCCACCTTTCTTCTTGTTTCCTCACACCAGGGCAGTGGGAGCTCTCTGCTTTCTCCTCTTCTTTTTTTTTTTGAGACAGAGTCTCGCTCTGTCACCAGGCTGGAGTGCAGTGGCACAATCTCAGCTCACTGCAACCTCTGACTCCCTGGTTCAAGCAACTCTCCTGCCTCAGCCTCCCGAGTAGCTGGGATTACAGGCACGTGCCACCACACCAAACTAATTTTTGTATTTTTAGTAGAAACAGGGTTTCAGGATGGTCTCAATCTCCTGACCTCGTGATCTGCCCACCTCGGCCTCCCAAAGTGCTGGGATTACAGGTGTGAGCCACCATACCTGGCCTGGTTTCTCTTCTTCTAAGGACACTAATCCTGTCAGACCAGGGCCCACGCTCATGACCTCATCTAACCCTAATCACCTCCCGAAGGTCCTATCCCCTAATACCATCACACTGGCAGTTGGGGCTCCAGTACAAGAATCTGGGGGAGACATAAACATTCAGTTTATAGCAAGGTCTTTTCAATCCTGTTGAAAAAACAACCAACTGAGTAGGCAAAGAAGTACCTTATATGTAAGCAAGTCAGGATTTTTCATAATTCTGCTAACACATTAAGGTCAATTTAAAATGTCTGATAACAAGAGTCAGAAGCAGAGATAAATGGAAGTTAGTTACTCTGCATTTTAGGCCCACATTGAGCTGTCTTTCAATGACATTGTGGCACAAAGAACATTACTTTCTATTCCTGGTTTTGCCACCAAAAAAGCTGGAACATTTCCCTGTATTTCCATTTATCTCTAAAATCACTGGGCTGACCTAGCAGACCTCCAAGGTCCCTTCCATTCACAAACTCCACAAATAACTTCCTACCAACAGAGGCTACACAAATAAACTACACTGACGAGGGGGAAAGCTAACACTAGCAAACAATGAGATGCACACAAGACAAGACGTATAGAGAACTGGGTCAACCACAAACTGGTGGACGATGAGCCGGCGGTGGATAAAAACACATTCCCTAACGATGGACAGAGAGGCAGTGGCGCCGAGGTATTATTGTTGAAGATTTCCTGTTTTAAATCTTCAAGATAAATGGCCCAATTGTTTATAGTCATTCTGATTAAATGTGAACGTGAAAACTTCCTCCAGGGGACACAGACATCTAAAAAGTTCCCAATGTATCCAATCCGTCATTTGATATTTTTACTGACAAGAGAAATGAGGGACTGAATATACAAACAGACCATGCCTGATCATATGTATAAAGACAGAACTCAGACCACAACCTGCAGCTGCCCACCCAGGAAACCAATCCCCTATCTACAGTCAACAGCCAGGAGGCCAGCCAGGCTAGCACATCAGACAGGAAGCCAGACTGCTCTCTCTCCACAACCCAGAAACTAAACCACAACTCTGTCCCACGTGGCCAGGACTTGACTCAAAACTAACAGCCACCCTAATTTTGGCTCCTGTTTCCCAGGTAGGATCATTCAGAGAAAGCCAAATACGCCCCTAACCAATCACATAGGACACCCCGCTTCTGCACAGCCACGTCCAGCCCCCACAACAGCCGCCACTGGGAGCCGTTCTTTTCCATCTTGAAGCTTCCCCGCTCCTCATCTGCCACTCACTTGCATGTCAGTCTCTGCCACACGCAAGTGACGGTGCCGACTCCCTTACCACAGCAGCTCTGAGAAAGTCGCCTCTGCCTGTCTCATGTGGGCGGCCTTCTTTTTTTTCCCCCAAAGAGTAAGTCTTAAATGAGGGGCTTCTCTCTATATGGCCAAGCTATGGCAGATTCCAAGCCTGGAAAGACCATACACCCCTCAGGTCCTCTTTCCACAAAACACAGCTTCCTTGAGTTCTTCAGTCACTCCCCACCAACCAGGGAAGGAACCACGTGTTATGGGAAGATCAAGGGCCTTGAAGTCAAACTTCTAAGTTCAGCAAGTACTTCATCTTTCCATTTAATAGATTACATGGCCTTGGCCAGGCATGGTGACTCACACCTGTAATCCCAGCACTTTGGGAGGCTGAGTCAGGCGGATCACCCGAGGTTGGGAGTTCAAGACCATCCTAACCAACATGGAAAAACTCCGTCCCTGCTAAAAATACAAAATCAGCCTGGTGTGGTGGCGCATGCCTGTCATCCCAGCTACTCGGGAGGCTGAGGCAGGAGAATCACTTGAACCTGGGAAGCAGAGGTTGTGGTGAGCTGAGATTGCACCATTGCACTCCAGCCTGGGTAAGAAGAGCAAAACTCTCTCAAAAAAAAAAAAAAAAAAAAAAAAAAAATGACGTGACATTGAATAATCTTCTTAACTTCTCTAAGCCTCTATCTTCATCTTCAATAAAATAATTTTACCTCCAAGATTGCATTAAATGGAATCCCACATGTAAAACAGCTGATAAATATCAGGGACCTAACAGCTGTGCGCTCCTACTGCTGCCCCACTTTACCACAAGGGAGAAGCGCAAGACGTCCAGAAAAAGCCTGTTGACCCCTACACCTCAGCATCCTGTGTTCACACAAGGCACAGTGGCATCCAGACTTACCGGGGTCGCCCAAATACAAGACATGTTTTGATTTTTCAACTTAGATACACATGGCTTCTAACGTTCACCATATATGATCCATAATTTAGAGGAGATTTTCCTACACTACCCTGCGGTTCTATTTTAGCAGACTTAGATGTGCCATAATAGCTCACTCTCTTAAGCCCTCTTCAGTATCAAAAACAAAACTTTAATCTGTAACACAGTTATCAGCAGTGAAAGTGGAAAAGGTACCTATGAGTCAAAATGACCCTCTGGCCCGCCCCGCCCCACCGTACAAAAAGCCGTTCAGGAGGATTTGGGCCGATTAAGAGAATGCTGTCTGTATTCCCAGGGACAGACAAACGCCTACCCTGGTTAGAAGCTGTGCTGCTCAGCCTCCAGGGTAGAAAGCTCCCCACACCCTCTACCCAAGGAGAAGAGAAGCACATGGGGTGGCCAGGCTCCAGCATGTGGACTGCTGAGTGTGGTTTCTGCAGTCCAGGTCACCGCCCTGGGTGAAGCTCTTCCTTCCTTCTTTTCCACCCAAGTGGCCAAGGTTGTACGGCTGCTGTAGGGCCTCTTCCCTAGGATGAGTCAGCCCAGCCATTCCCCTTCCCCTTCCTTTTTTTTTTTTTTTTTTTTTTTTTGAGACGGAGTCTCCCTCTGTCATCCAAGCTGGAGTAGTACAGTGGCGCAATCTTAGCTCACTGCCACCTCTGCCTCCTGGGTTCAAGCAATTCTCCTGCCTTGGCCTCCCAAGTACCTGGGATTACAGGCGCCCGCCACCACACCCAGCTAATTTTTATATTTTTAGTAGAGACAGAGTTTCAACTGGTTGGCCAGGCTGCTCTCGAACTCCCGACCTCAGGTGATCCACCTGCCTCGGCCTCCCAAAGTGCTGGGATTACAGGCATGAGCCACTGAGTCTGGCCGAGTCAGTCCAACCATCCTAACTTTTTGTTCTGGCAAAATTACTCTCTTCCACGTCTACCTTCCAAGTAGCTACATCAGAGATCTGGCCTTGGGGCAGGCTTGAAGAATCCCCGTTTTTGGTCCTCAAGAGGTCCTACCAGGGTCTGGGACAATTCCAAGGCTTGTGTTCTTAAAGAGGAAAGAAACCTCACATACACAGCTCTCACAGAGCTCAGGCGAGCCCGTATCGGAGGCAAGGCTTGGGAGGCGGCCCTAAGGTTTGGGTGTGCATCTATGATAACAGCTAAGAGATCTGAAGCCAGCTGTCTGGGTTCAAACCTCAATTCCAACAGCACTGGCTGTGTGATGTTAGACAACGTCCCCAGCCTCTCTGTGGTTCCGTTTCCTCACTGTAAAAGGGCCACAATAATAGAGCTGCTCTAAAAATTAAGTGAATTCGTGCATATAAGGTATTCAGAACAATGCTTGGCACATGGAGGAATTCAACACACACGTATTGAACAGAGTAACTTAGCAATTAGTAAATATACTCATGCAGGCCAGGGGCGGTGGCTCACACCTGTAATTCCAAAACTTTGGGAGGCTGAGGCCAGAGGGTCACTTGAGCTCAGGAGTTTGAGACTAGCATGGGCAACACAGCAATATTCCATCTCTAAAACTGTGTTTGTGTAACATATATGTATATATACACTCATATATTCACAGTGTATTTATAATATACAAAATAGTTGGAATACAGACTTAACTATTCACAATGGTTACTTCTAGAGAAGGGGGAATGCAAATTTCAGCTTTTTATCCCACACATATATTCTTGTATCATCTGAAATATTTAAGCCAATTGTATGTATAAATTTGCCCCGAAACACATAGCAGAACACTGTAGTTTTGACTCAAAAATCTTCAAATCATGATGGAATTGTTCTGTGAAAGTAAAGTTAGAGAGATGAAAAGTCTCCCTCCAGCCTAAATGCTCTTTCATCTGACCTATATTACACACACCAATGCAGACGCCCCAATCCTTTCCCCACTGTCACAAGAATTTTTCAGAGAACTGCATTCCCCTTTACAAACTAGATGATAGTTAGAGTTACCAGGCAAGAACGTGGATCCAGTTCTGCTTTTTCAAAGCCCAATGTTCCTCACATAATAGCAATGCATTCTTCAACCGGTCAACTGCCCCCAACACCTGAGCTCTCTGTTGTACACAACTCAACCAGGCCTGGGAGAAAGCAGGTGCAAATTTCACTTACTCAGTAACAACACATCCCGCCTGATTCTTCTGCTGGGCTAGTTCTCAAGTCATCTTTTCCTAAGCTTTCATTCGGTTCTACCACACGTACCCAGGCTGGGTCAAATACTCTACCAGGTTTTTTTTTTTTTTTTTTTTTTTGAGACGGAGTTTCACTCTGTCGCCCAGGCTGGAGTGCAGTGATGCCATCTCAGCTCACTGCAACCTGTGCCTCCCGGGTTCAAACAATTCTCCTGCTTCAGCCTCCCAAGTAGCTGGGACTACAGGCGTGCCACCACACCCAGCTAATTTTTGTATTTTTAGTAAAGATGGGGTTTCACCATATTGGCCAGGCTGGTCTCAAACTCCTGGCCTCGTGATCCACCCGCCTCTGCCTCCCAAAGTGCTGGGATTACAGGCCTGAGTCACTGCACTTGGCCTACTTTACCAGTTTTATTCCTGAATTAAACCTGTTATTACTATCAATAATGTCAATCAGTGCCATTTCATTCACCGTATGACACACACACACAAAGCACTTCATACTCGCTCCACCTATCTGCTTTTCTGCAATGGCCACAGTCTTCCCCATCTTACATGAGAGGCACAGAGAAAGACAATGACTTCTCCAAGGTTCTGTAATTCACAATCAGTGGCAGAACCAACATGCCCAACCAGGTCTGGCCAAAGCCTGTGTTTCAGCCACACCACCTGGTTGCTGCCCCGAAGGTTCAGTGGGCAAGTAACAGATCACTCCGATGGCAGAGGCTTCAGAAATGCCTTCCACCATGGTACAAGGGACGGTTCGCTCTCAGGAGGGGAGGCAGGGGTGGGAATCAGCACACAGTTCTGCTAGGTTTCTCATGCAGGGCACAGACTACGTATTTTGTGCCTTGCTTTGCAGGTGAAATGTCTCCTGCCCCCTGTACAACAGCTTTCTTTGTCCTCTCCACATAAAAGTACAACTGAGTTCCTCAGGGGCAGGCAGTGATCACTGCCCTGTGCCACACCTGACTGATGTCCAAACAGGAGGACACACAAGCTCTTCTCTTATGGCCCAGGCTGCCCCCATCTGCTAAGCATCGAAAACTACACACAGGATTTGCAGAACATGAATGACATGGAGGTGACTGCTTTATCTCTGTTGAAAACTTACTGCACTATAGTAAAAAAGAGAATTCAGGAAAAGCTGAGCATTTGAGGCTGGCTGGCTGTAATCTTCAGCTGCTGAGAAAGCCTCAGCTGCTCGGTTCCACTTTGGAAATCCAACTCCTCCCTCAAAGTCCAACTCAAGTACATCTCCTCTGCGATACCCGCCCCCTTCCTCCCTTTCACAAGCATGTGTTCTCTCTGCAGTCCCAGAGCATTCTATCGTCACCTCTGGAGCCACACTGTCCCAGCCCACAGCCAGCTCAGTGCACAGCTGCCTCTCCCTGTGTGTACCTGCAGGCCCCACCTGGGCTGGAAGGCTGCCTCCTTCTCCTCCACACAGAGGCGGCACTCAGGAACTACTGAAGGAGGGAGGGAGTGGATGAGGAAGATCACCCAAGGGCCACAGGGAGTGGCCTGCAGCTCCCAGCAGGAACAGCCCCTGCCCTGCCAATCCGGAGGTGCTGGCTCTGTTCTCAGCAGGGCCGCTAAAAGCTCCGTTATAACAGCTCTAGGCCACAACGGTCAACTTGGTGTCAGGCCCTAGAGACACCAAAACTCCTAACAAATAAAGAGGCCGCGTATGCAGCTTGCTGGTTAAAAGCACAGGCTTTGGAGTCAGAGCTTCAATTCCACTTATTATGTGACCTTGAGCAAGTTACTCAATGCATCAATCTCATTTTGTCACTGGCAAAATGAGGACATTATCTGCCACACAGTGTTGCTGAAAAAGTTAAGAGAGGTGACAGACACAAAGTGCTTGGCACTTACTTACTCTTACTGGTTTATTACAAAGAAGAGAACACAGGAACAGCCAAATGTAAGAGACGCACACGGCACACCACGGGGCAGAGAGGTCGGGGCTCCCATGCCGTCCCTGGAAGTGCCGCTGTCCCTGGAAGTGCCACCTCCCCAGCACCAAATGAGTTCACCAAACCAGAAGCTCTCCAAACCCAATATTTAGAGGGTTTTATGGAGTTTTCATAACATAGACATGATTAAGTCATTGGCTACTCGTGACTAGCTCAATCTCCAGCCTGTCTCGTCTCCCCTCCCAGAGGTAGGGGTGGGGCTGATATGTCCAACTCTTTACTCATGACTCATCTTTCTGGCAACCAGCCCTAATCCTGAACCTGTCCAGGGGCCCGAAGCCACCTGTCATCTCATCATACAAAAGACACTCCTAACACCCCAGAGATTCCAAAAGTCTTAGAAGCTCTTGTGTCAGGTATTGAAACCTAAGACCAAATATTATAACCAATGATGTTCCTATCACTCAGGAAATTACAAGGGTTTTAGAAGCTCTGGGCCAAAAACCGGGAAGAATACTAAATACATACACTATTGTACTATGTAGCCCACATCACAATAACTTTTTTTTTTGAGAGAGTCTACCTCTGTTGCCCAGGTTGGAGTACAGTGGTGCAATCTCAGCTCACTGCAACCTCCACCTCCCAGGTTCAAGCAATTCTTGTGCCTCACCCTCCTGAGTAGCTGGGACTACAGGTGTGCGACACTACAACTGACTAATTTTTGTATTTTTTAGTAGAGACGGTGTTTCACTGTGTTGGCCAGGCTGGCCTTCAACACCTGGCCTCAAATGATCTTCCTGCCTCGGCCTCCCAAAAATCTGGGATAAGTCACAAGCCACCATGCCTGGCCTCACTACCACAATAATTATACTGAGAGGATGGGGGAGAAAAACGTGGGCGCCGGGCGCGGTGGCTCAAGCCTGTAATCCCAGCACTTTGGGAGGCCGAGACGGGCAGATCACGAGGTTAGGAGATCGAGACCATCCTGGCTAACACGGTGAAACCCCGTCTCTACTAAAAAATACAAAAAAACTAGCCGGGCGACGTGGCGGGCTCCTGTAGTCCCAGCTACTTGGGAGGCTGAGGCAGGAGAATGGCGTAAACCCGGGAGGCAGAGCTTGCAGTGAGCTGAGATCCGGCCACTGCACTCCAGCCTGGGAGACAGAGCGAGACTCCGCCTCAAAAAAAAAAAAAAAAAAAAAACCTGGGCAACAGGAGCAGTGGGGAGGGTAAGCAACCTGAATCCTTGTCTTCCACAGTAGGACATCTCCCTGTCTTTCACACAATCTAGAAGCACCAGCTAAAACATAAACATAGTAACCTCCAAGGAGCAGGGATCAGGGTGAAGAAGGGTAAGGTAGGGGATTGCTGGGTTTTGTTCTAAGCCTTGTTAATTTCTGATTCTTAGAGCTGTATGCCTGTACACCTTTGCTAAAAATGAGTATTTACCTGTAATCCCAGCACTTTGGGAAGCCAAGGTGGGCGGATCACGAAGTCAGGAGATGGAGACCATCCTGGCTAACACGGTGAAACCTCGTCTCTACTAAAAATACCAAATATTAGCCGGACGTGGTGGCGGGCGCCTGTAGTCCCAGCTACTCAGGAGGCTGAGGCAGGTGAATGGTGTGAACCTGGGAGGCAGAGCTTGCAATGAGCTGAGACCACGCCACTGCACTCCAGCCTGGGTGACAGAGCGAGACTCCGTCTCAAAAAAAAAAAAAAAAAAAAAAAAAAAAAAAAAAAAAAGAGAATTTAATGTTTAAACAAAATCTGATACTTGACCAACAACAATAGTATATTAAGTGATATGGTTTTTTGTTTTTGTTTGAGAGAGGGCCTTGCTCTGTTGCCCAGGCTGGAGTGCCGTGGTGCAATTCTAACTTACTACAGCCTCAAATTATTGGGATCAGGTGATCAACTTCCTGAGCAGCTAGAACCACAAGTGTGTACCACCACGCCCAGCACTTTTTTTTTTTTGGTAGAGGTGGAAGTCTCGCTATGTTGCTGGTCTTAAACTCCTGACCTCAGTGGATCCTACTGCCTCAGCCTCCCTAAGTGCTGGGATTACAGATGTGAGCCACCACACCAGGCCCAAGTGGTGTATCTAAAATTTTTTGGAATCCAACCACTTTGAAAATGTATGGAGAGCTATAAATAGTCTCCCCATAAACACACATGGATGCATATACACAAAATTGTTGCACAGGATTTTGGGGACTTCATAAATTTCTGAAAGCCAGGTTAAAAACCTTAGGATTATAGATTCTAGTTTCTCTTTTTTTTTTTTTTCCTTTTCTTTGTTGTTTTTCTTTTTTTTTGAGATAGAGTCTCACTCTGTCGTCCAAGCTGGAGTGCAGAGGCCTGATCTCAACTCACTGCAAGCTCCGCCTCCCATGCATTCTCCTCCCTCAGCCTCCCGAGTAGCTGGGACTACAGGCGCCTGCCACCTCGCCCGGCTAATTTTTTGTATTTTTAGTAGAGGCAGGGTTTCACCATAGCCAGGATGGTCTCAATCTCCTGACCTCGTGATCTGCCCTCCTTGGCCTACCAAAGTCTGGGATTACAGGCGTGAGCCACCGCGCCTGGCCCTAGATTCTGGTTTATTAAAGGAAATGTATTTCAAGTCAGAGCTTGTCATTTATTGCATAGGAAAATAAAAACTTAGTTAAAAAAATCAAAAACACCCACATGATAAAATGAGGTCCTGCTTGGTTTTAAACTACTTGGTGACCATCAGTTGTTTTCTTGACCTCGGGATGCACCTAATTCCTAACTATGAATAAAGGTACAAACATTGTTTATTGGGCTTTTGGCTTCAGCCTTGAAACAATCAGATTCTCTCAAACTCAAGAATGTGAATCGCTGTTGGGTTGATGCAGCTGTTTGCATTCTAGAAATGGACCTGGAATCGTGTACTTTTCGCCCATGAAGAGTCCTTTGTGTAAAACTTGAAAAGGCAAGGTCCCAAATTCCCCATATGGGTGTTTCTTCCAGTAGAGGAATTACTCTAATGACTTCTTAGCAAAACTTACATAATCAGAGCAGGCCATCAAAATACTCCAAAACACAAAGTTTAGCTCCGTTTCTGATGGACCTCTCTCCACTGCTATGAATCTCACCAACAGCCTCACATCAAGTCAGAGGAATGGTTTTTCATTTAAGAAGGATCTTCCTGGCTGGGTGCGGTGGCTCACGCCTGTAATCCCAGCACTTTGGGAGGCCAAAGTGGGCGGATCATGAGGTAAGGAGTTTGTGACCAGCTTGGCCAACCAAGTGAAACCCCGTCTCTACTAAAAATACAAAAATTAGCCGAGCTTGGTGGCTCGTGCCTGTAGTCCCAGCTACTCAGGAGACTGAGGCAGGAGAACTGCTTGAACCCGGGAGGTGGAAGTTGTGGTGAGCCAAGATCGTGCCACTGCACTCCAGCTCGGGCAAGAGAATGAGACTCCGTCTCAGAAAAAAAAAAGAGGGATCTTCACGTTCCTGCCAATTTGCAAAAAAAAAAAAAAAAAAAAAAAAAAAAAAAAAAAAAATTGGTATCTCTTAACCAGAGGCAATGAAAAGCACCTCCCAGGCTGCTGTAGTAAGTGGATCGGTAACTGTGGTGGGAGATTCCAACCCCCTAGACCTGCGACTATGTCACACAGCAAAAGAGCTTTGCCACAGGCCTTAGGAGGAGTATCCTGGGCTATCCAGGGAGGTCCAATCTAATCCCATGAGCCTCTAAGAGCATAGAACTGGCCAGGCACGGTGGCTCACGCCTGTAATCTCCACACTTTGGGAGACTAAGGCGGGTGGATCACGAGATCAAGAGATGGAGACCATCCTGGCTAAAATGGTGAAACCCCATCTCTACTAAAAATATAAAAAGTAGTCGGGCGTCATGGCGGGCACCTGTAGTCCCAGCTACTCAGGAGACTGAAGCAGGAGAATCACTTAAACCCGGGAGGTAGAAGTTGCAGTGAGCTGAGATCATGCCACCGCACTTCAGCCTGGGCAACAGTGCAAGACTCCATCTCAAAAAAAATTTTTTAAATAGGGCATAGAACTTTCTCCGAGTGGAAGAAGAGAAATGCACACACGGGAACTGGAGAGCCTGACCAGGTCCCTGGCCTAGCTAGTCCTGAGCTGATGGGACCACATGCAAAGACCAGATAGAGGCCTCAGGAGCTGAGGGCAGCTCCCAACAGATGGCCAGCAAGGGAACAGACACCTCAGTCCTGCAACCACAAGGAACTATATTTGGCCAAAAGCACTTGGAAACAGTTCTATAGTGAGGAATGCAGCCCAGCCCACGTGGTGATTTTTGCCCAGTGACACCCACGTCAGACTTCTGCCCCACAGAACTGTGAGATGATACAATTTCGATTCTTTTAAGCCACCAAATTTGTGGAAATGTGGTAAAGCAGCAACAGAAATGAATACAGTGATTTACGTGGAAACCCCTAGAAGTGTGTCTGGCACGGTGTTGACACCTGACAAGCGTTTCCTGATTTCCTTACATCGCAAGGCAAGGCTGGCCACACTCCATCCAAAACAATAGATGATAGACTTGTTCTGACAAAACAGATTCAGTGAATTATAAATGGCCCAGAACACCTACAGATTTTAGGTTTCAGGTCAGTGATTGCCTTTCCTTTCACTTAGAAACCTCCCAATGCTCATCTTACTGATAAACTCTAAGTACCATGCAGGAGACTAAACACCAGACAAACCCAGCCCCAGATGCCCCGAGGGAGCCCATCCCAGCACTCACTCCGTTGCACTGAAATGATGTCCAGGTCAGTTGATCCCACTAGAACAAGAACTCCAGCTCTCCATGTGTGAGTCACCAGTGCTGCCTCTGCATCTCTGCTTCTAGGATGGTGCTTCTGCACTTCACAGGAAATCTGTATCAATGTTTGTCAACACTATGTATGACAGTGTCACTTAATATCTGCACAGAAAACATCAATTCTCTGAGGACCAGGGCCGGGTTTATTAGCCTTTGTACTCCCACTGCCACTGTCTGGGACATCAGAGGCACTCGGTAGAAGTAGGTGAAGAGAAAGAAAAGGCAGAGGAGAGAGGAAAGCAGGACCAACACTGCAGACACAGATTCTGAGGTGGCTGGAGGACAGACAGTGCAGAGAAACTTCCTGGATGCTGGAATGGGGTTCACTGTGATACCTGCTGCTGGATTTCAAATGTCAAAGGTGATGCTTTGCTGACCTTGACCTCTGACTGCCCTTCAGCTTTCCCAACCTCAAGACAGGGCACTTAGAAACTGCAATGTCAAGAAATTATGCTTCATTAAAGCATGGGAATGTTATTTACATGGACGTTCATTACTTCATTTTTTACGTGGGAATGTAAATAATTGAAGAGATTGTTAAAGACTAAATCATGCACATTCAATAACTTTGTAAAATATTAATGATACCTGAAACACAAATTTTGATGTTCCCCAAAAATGCTAAAATATAAAACAATACTGGCCAATTAAAGATAGAAAACAATCCTAATGAAGCTCCCCAACAGACACATTAAAACTTCTCTGTACATTAAACACTTGGGATTTCAAAGGAAAACCCAGATTCATTCCATTCTTAAATACAGTGTTTTTGTTTTGTTTTGTTTTGTTTTGTTTTAATCTTAGGTAATACAATATTTCATTTAAAATTTACAAAATTCCATTACATTCATGATTTCATTTGATCCTCAAAACAATCTCCTGAGTTAGGCAGAATAGATATTATTAACAACTAACTCCATTTTATAGGTAAGGGATCTGAAGTTCAGAAAGTATTTGGACTTAACAAAAGCTTTAATAGGGCCACATATCGAAACCAAATCCTCTGCTCAAAAGAACTAGAGTAAGTTTTTTGTATTTTTAGTGGAGATGGGGTCTCACCGTGTTAGCCAGGATGGTCTCCATCTTCTAACCTCGTGATCTGCCTGCCTTGCCCTCCCAAAGTGTTGGGATTACAGGTGTGAGCCACCACACTCGGCCACAAGTGGTAATTTTAAACTATGCTTCAAACCATTACACAAAGCCAAGTACATCTACTCAAGGCACTCTCAAATTTCCATTTATTCCCATTTTACTCAACCAAATAAAATGTTAAATTAGAACATATTTCACATGACACTTAAAAGGTCAACAAACTGCTCCTGAAAAGTTCTGAGCTCAACAACTCCATTAATGAGAAAAAAACAAACCAACTGGATATAGTGAAGATGCTGCACATAAAACACAATTGTGAAGAATATGCAAGATATTGCCAAAAAGCTGCTTAAGCTTTCATCATAGATACTTGTCCTTAACTCCAAGATAAAGTATATACTCATGTAACTAAACTCGTTTAAAAGGAAAAAAAGGGGAAGAAGAAAAAGAATTTCCATTTTAGAATCCACATTTTCAAAGGCCTCCATTACTTACACCATTGCCGGGAAGAGAATTTTTCTCTGCTATATTTGCTTGAAAGAATTAAAGGTGTAGGGCAAAGATTCTTGGAACTTATGTAGTTTGCCATCCTCAAAAGTAAGAAAAATGAAGCCCAGAAGAGAAGGCCTTCCAGGAAAATTCCAGAGCCGGAGGTAGACCCAGTACATTGTTTTTGTTTTGAGACGACGAAGTCTCACTCTATGGCCCAGGCTGGAGTGCAGTGGAGCCATTTCGACTCACTGCAACCTCCGCCTCCTGGGTTCAAGCTATTTCCTGCCTCAGCCTCCTGAGTAGCTGCGATTACAGGCGCCCACCACCACGCCCAAGTAATTTTTGTATTTTTAGTAGAGACAGGGTTTCATCATGTTGGCCAGGTTGGTCTCGGGCTCCTGACCTCAAGTGATCCGCCTGCCTAGACCTCCCAAAGTCCTGGGATTACAGGCGTGAGCCACAGCGCCCGGCAGACCTGGTAAGTTTTAATCAAGTACTCCGAACTATGCAACAAACACTAGGAACTAATAGAAAAAAAAATTAATCTAAAAGCCCTCTGGAGAGTCAAAGAATTGCAGATTTAAAATAGCATGAATACTTGGATTCATGGTATTGAAAAAGGACCTCGCATTTACCCGCATGTACAAACTGCCTGCCCACCTCTATCAGAGCATTTTTCAAGCTGTGCTACAGTTAACTATGTACTACCCAAAGCCAATCTGTCCCTGCAGATCATAAGCTCTTAAAGACCAGGACTTCAGGAGAACAAGCAAAACTTCAGAGAGAAGGGAGCCACCGAAACAGAGTTCATAGCAATGGGTCCGCAGGAGCTGATGACTGGAGGTGCGCGTAGTGTTGGGGTCTGGGACAGTGGAGGGCAGAGAAGGCAAAAGGGTCTGCATGACACGCTACAGGGCTAGGAGCCACAGCTGCGGTGATTAGTTCAGTTTTCTCTTGTATGCCTGTTATTTATACACCATCTCTTGTTCAGAAAGAACTTCAGGTTGAGTATTTGGACTCCTTGAACCTTCTGCTGTTTGTCTCCGGGACTTTTAACACTCTTAAAAGGGGGAAACTGTCTAGTTTGATTTTGCTTCCTGGGACATTACAGGTTTTTCAAAAGTTTGATGAAAGCATTCACTAAGGAGTGATTCCACTTTCTTTGGTGGCTGAGAAATACAGCGTCTGAGGGGCAGCATCAGGTCTTCCCATCAAGCTGAGGTCGGAGTCTCCCCACCCATGGACCTCACCCTGGCTCTCTCCTCATAAATCTGACCTCTAGCTGTAACTGCCTTGGCCTCATTCCCTGCGTGTGGATGCTCCTGCTTGAAACGCATTTTCCGGCCCGCCAAATTTTTGGGAGAGTTTCTTCCACTCTCCAGGCGCTGAGAGCTACAAAGTTTAATCTGGCTTTCCAGATTTTTTTTTCTTCCCATTACTAACGGAAGAAATCAAGAAGCGCCAGGCAGAAGGGCCCTGCTTCCTCCAATCAGAGCTCAGCCCGGGGCCAGAGCTGGAAGCGCGGCGGTGGGACGCGGTGACAGCCCCTCGCCCCCCGCCCCCCGGACGCGCCAGCCAGGGCAGAGGTCTGTGCGGCCGCTGCGCGACAGCTTCAGGCGCGCGCCTCTCGCTTCCTCCCGCCCGGCAAGTGAGAGGATAAATCACGGGTTGGGGGCAGTGCGCCCCGACCAACAGCGCCCCCAGGGCACAGACAACCACTACACCCGCGTCCCAGGTGGGGTCGACCCAGACGAGCCACGGGGCGGCGCACAGCCCCACTAGCAGGGCGGCCAGGACCCACGCGCGCGGGTCCACGCAGCCACCTATATAGGTGACAAAACACTCAGGAAGCCGTCATGCGGGCCGAGAAAGAGCCCCCACCCAGAGTCACGGACTCCCTCGTTCGAGGGTCCTCGCAGTCCCTTCGGTGATAGCCAAGCAGTCTCGCTGCGAGGGAGGGCGGGGAGGGCGACGGAGTGTCCCACTCGCGGTGACCCGGACCCGTCCCACGAGTGGGTCCTCGCAGGACGCCCTCTGCCGCACACGGGGACCAGCCACGCCGCGGGGGTACCGGGCAGAAGTCAGCGCCCGGGTCCATGCAGTCCCCTCCGCGGCAGACGCGGGGAGCCGGGGAGCAGTGGGGACCGGCCCCCACCCGCAGGGCGACCGGGACCACCGCGCGGGCCCACGCGGTGTCGCAGGAGGCGCGAAGCCCCCGGTGGCACCAGAGGCCGAGACAAAGCCCAGGCGCACGGACCCCGGATCCCGACCCCGGACCCTAAGGAGCCCAGCTCGAAGCAGCCACGCCTGGGGCAGAGACCCCCGCCCGGTCCGGAGACCCGGTCGCCGGTCGCGCCGTCTCACCTCAGGCCGCCGCCTCGCAGCGCTCGCTCCTAGCCGCGGCGCCTGGGCCGACTGGAGGGCAGCTGAGCAGCCGACAGAGCCGCGGCAGCCTCAACAATGAAGCCCCGGGGCGGGGCCGCAGCCTCCGCTTCAGCCCGTGTTCCCCGCTCAGGATCCGGCTGGGATCACTGAGCTGCAGCTGGCGCTGGGCTGCCGCGGGGACACACACTCACAGCGCAGGCCACACGGCCCCGACCGCCGCCCCGCCCCCAGTGGAGCCGGGCGCCCAGGGCCCGCCCCCCGGCCAATGGGGAGCGAGCTGCGCGGAGAGGGCGGGGCCTGGGGAACAAAGGGAAGTTGGGAGGGGGCGGCGCTGGGACTGGGCGTGCGGGGTCCCTCGGGAGGACCGGACCCTAGAGCTGGCCGGATTCTGGCCTTCTAGAAGACCCAGCTCAACGTCCACTTGAAGTCTGCTCTACGGGACCCGCTCATCTCAAGCCCAGAACTCAGGCTTTTAGGGCAGAGAGCGAGATACAGGCTTGCTTTACAAAAAGGGAAACTGAGGTCCAAGGAATAGGATTGCCTGCTGCCCAAAGTCACCTAGTCCCATTCACTCGTTCACCTTGTCATTCAGCAAACATTTGGAAGCACGTATGGTGGGCGTTAGGAGTGAAATAGGGCCGGGCACGGTTACTCGCGCCTGTAATCTCAGCACTTTGTGGGGCCGAGGCAGGTGGATCACTTGAGGCCAGGAGTTCGAAACCAGCCTGGCCAACAAGATGAAACCCCGTCTCTACTAAAAAGACAAAAACTTAGCCGATCGTGGTGGCACGTACCTGTGGTCCCAGCTACTGGGGAGGCTGAGGGAGGAGAATCGTTTGAACCCGGGAGGTGGAAGTTGCAGTGAGCTGAGATTGTGCCACTGCGTGCACTCCAGCCTGGGCGACAGAGTGAGACTCTGTCTCCAAAAAAAAAGAAAATTAATAGATGGGAAGTAGAAGCGAACTTAGGCCTTCCCTGAAGGAGCTCGGCCAAAGAGTACCTGAAATGTCTCTGCATCTCTTTAAGGTCTGATAAAGGAACGAGGAGCGAGCACTAATCACCTCCCTTTCCTGCCTCAGAGCTTTCATGTGTTTGCTGTTCCCCGCCTGAAATGCCAAGTACCAATGATATTTATTTGTTTATAGAAATGGGGTCTCCCTATGTTGCCCAGGCTGGTCTCAAACTCCTGGCCTCAAGCTATCCTCTTGTCTGAGCCTCCCAAAGTGTTGGGATTACAGGCATGATCCACTGTCCCCAGCCCTGATCGTCTTTAAAACCTCTTTCCTCATCTTATTTGAGCTTCCTGCATCATGTGACCCCACACCCTTGGTTTTCCTGTACCTCTATAGCGGCTCCTCTGTGGGTGCCGGGGACCCACCCCTTTCTCTGCCCAACTTGTATATGTCTGGGCTCAGGTCAAATGCCCTTCCATTTGCAGTGGGCACTGCTACAGGAAATCTCTTGCCCTTCCGGGTTTCACAAACCATCCACATGCTCTGCTGCCTGCCAGAGACATCCATCCCAGTCAGATGCCCAGCCCTGACCTTTCCCAAAGCCCCAGCTGGACACAGGGAAGCATCTCAAATTTTCTGCGGGCCAAAACAGAGTGCTTTATTAGTGCCCTAACCTGCTCATCCACATTCTTGTGATTCTCTGTAAACAGCCCCTCCATCCACCCACCTGCTCAGGTGAAAAATCTCACATCCTCCTTCAGTCCTTCCTCCCCGAACCTCTCAGCAGCCCTCTGCCTTCCTAGGACGCTGAGCACCCCTCACTCCCAGCGCCAGCTGGGGTGCTGTCTGAGTGGCTGCCTCCCACGTGGCATGAAGTGTGACCTCTTGCCCAGTGTGGTGGCTTACACCTGTAATCACAGCACTTTGGGAGGCTGAGGCGGGCAGATCGCTTGAGGCCAGGAGACTGGGACCAGCCTGGCCAATATGGTGAAACTAAAATACAACAATTAGCCAGGCATGGTAATGCATGCCTATCATCCCAGCTACCCTACCCAGGAGGCTGAGGCAGGAAAATTACTTGAACCTGGGAGGCAGAGGTTGCAGTGAGCCAAGGTCACACCACTACACTCCAGCCTGGGCAACAGAGTGAGACTGTCGCAAATTAAAAAAAAAAAAAAAAGAAGAAGAAGAAGGAGAAGTGTAAGCTCTCTAAGGCAAGGCAGTGTCCCACTCTGATTCACTTCCATGTGCAAAACAGGACCTGCACTCTGAAGGCACTCTCTCAGGGAGGCTGCTGGGATGGGTGGATGCACAGTTAAGGTCTTCATGGTGGCTGGGGCTGACCCCATCCCCATCGCTCTTCCCACACACACCTGCACACTCATCACTGCCACACTCACACCCACCACTGAAAGCCTGGCCTCTAATCTGATTTGCCTAACAAAGTCCCCGGATGAACAACACATGCTTCCCTACATCTCCCCTGCTAGGGCGCCACCGTGTTCTGGGATGTACTCAGGGATCAGGAGAACAAAACCTCAGGGAGTGAAAGGACATTCCAGGGTGCAGGCCTCTGCATCCCCCTCCATGCCCTCACCCCTGCCTGACACACCCTCACCCCTGTACCTGGCCAGCTCCTACCAATCCTTAAAGTCTCACCAAATTCAATGGTGGCAGCCACACCCTGAAGTGACTGACCCCCCAATGACCTATGCCCTTACATAGTCTTCCTGACCTTGGGTACGAGCAAAACCGGTGACTGGCTTCTAACCCACAGAGCCTGGCAAAAGCAATGGGATGTCACTGTCACAGTGCATCACCTTCGCACACTAGAGAGAGAGGTTCCGCCTGCAGGCGCTGCAGGAGGGAGATGCTGTGCTGAGAAAGGACGTTTGAGGGGGCCCCGTAGGCAAGGAAGCAAAAAGCTGGGCACTTGCCAAGCGGGTCCGAGGAAATGAATTCTGCCAATAACCTCAGCGGACCTGGAAATGGATTCTGCCCTGGTTGAGCCTCAGATGAGGATGCAGCCCAGCTGCTTAGCGTGAGATCCCAAGCAGAGGACCTGCTAAAATGTGCTCAACTCCTATCTTGCCAAAATTGGCTTAAAGGTGTGTGTTGTTTTAAGCTTCTAAGTGTTTAGTTATTGCCTATGAAAGTGTTAAAGCATGAGACAATAACTTAGGTCCCCTCCCCATCACACACACTCTTCTTTCTGGCATTCATCACAGTTATACTTATTGATTTAAAATCTCCCTCTTGGCTGGGCACAGTGGCTCAGGAGTTCCAGACCAGCCTGGCCAACATGGTGAAAATCCATCTCTACTAAAAATACACAAATTAGCTAGGCGTGGTGGTGCATACCTGTAATCCCAGCTACTCAGAAGGCTGAGGCAGGAGAATTGCTTGAATCCAGGAGGCAGAGGTTGTAGTAAGCCGAGATTACACCATTGCACTCCAGCCTGAGTGACAAGAACAAAACCCTGTCTCAAAAAAAAAAAAAAAAAAAAAATTGTCTCTTGCCACTAGCATGAAGGTCCCATGAGAAGAAAAATGGAAACTCTTGCTCATAACAGTGCCCCAAATGCCCAACACGGTGTAGCTCTAGGGCAGTTGGTCGATGGTGGACGCTGCTGGTTGGAGGGCCCAGCTGGCCCTCCCAGCTGCCTTCTTCCTGGTCACATTCCATTATAGAGAACAGAATAGTTTCTTGCCTTTCCAGAGTCCCTCTTAGTGGGGATTGGCCAAGTGACATTGTCCTGCCCCGGGAGACATAAGTGGAAGTTGGCTGAAAGGTTTCTAGCTGTGGTGTGCTGGGGCGATTTGAACCAGGACATGAGAGCTGACCGTCCATTGTTCGGGAATTCTGCAAGTTGGCTGTTCAACACATTCAGTACTTAAAAATATTAAATAATATAAACTCACAAACTAAAAAATGCATTAGACCAGATGCAGTGGCCCACGTCTAACACATTGGAAGGCTGAGGCAGGAAGATCAGTTGAGCCCAGAAGTTTAAGACCACCTTAGGCAAAAAAGGAAGACCCTGTCTCTACAAAGAATTTTAAAATTAGCTAGGCATGGTGGGGTGTGCGTGCAATCCTAGCCACTCAGGAGGCTGAGGTGGGGGCATCGCTTGAGCCCTCTGTTCAAGGCTCCAATGAGCTATGATAGTGTCACTGCACTCCAGCCTGGGTGACAGAGCCAGACCTTGTCTCAGAAATAAACATATTTTATATATTAATAAATTTATAATAAATGTATTTTATATATACATTTGTGTATTATAATTATATATTTAGACATAAATATATATTGTTTGTTTTATTTATTTATTCATTTCGAGATGGAGTTTAACCCTCTTTGCCCAGACTGGAGTGCAATGATGCAATCTGGGCTCACCGCAACCTCCATCTCCCGGGTTCAAGTGATTTTCCTGCCTCAGTCTCCTGAGTAGCTGGGATTATAGGCACGCACCACCACGCCTGGCTAATTTTGTATTTTTAGTAGAGATGGGGTTTCTCCATGTTGGTCAGGCTAGTCTCGAACTCCTGACCTCAGGTGATCTGCCCACCTCGGCCTCCCAAATTGCTGGGATTACAGGTGTGAGTGACCGTGCGCAGCCTATATTATATATTTATATATTATAATTATGTATATTAATTTTATATAATTATATATAAATATAAATATAAAAACTTTCCCTGCCTTCTCTTGTTTCTACCTACAGTCAGTCCCATGACTTCAAATACTATCCACACGTAGTAATTTTAAATGTATATTTTACATATATACATATATATATATATATATATATTTTTTTTTTTTTTTTGAGACGGAGTCTCGCCCTGTCGCCAGGCTGGAGTGCAATGGTGCAGTCTCCGCTCACTGCAATCTCTGACTCCCGGGTTTAAGTGATTCTCCTGCCTCAGCCTCCCAAGTAGCCGGGCTTATAGGTGCCCACCACCACGTCCAGCTAATTTTTGTATTTTTAGTAGAGACAGGGTTTTGGCATGTTGGCTAGGTTGGTTTCGAACTCCTGACCTTAATTGATCACCCGCCTCGGCCTCCTAAAACGCTGGGATTTCAGGCGTGAGCCACTTTGACCAAAATATTTTTCTGTTTCCAAACATTTTACATGACAGGAAAGCGGAGAATAAATCATCTGACACTCTACTGTAAAAAAATCTTTGCGCCTCTCTTCTTTTCATCTTTCCTAAGTGTACATATTACCAAAATGTCTTTAGGTTGAGGTCCCCCTGTGAAAACTTTACAGGGTGTTGTGTCCTCAGCCACCCTCCTGTCTTTTCCTAGTCCTGGCATTTTAGAACTGTCTGGGGATGACCCAGGATACCCACTGTGGCCATGTCTATTGGAGGGTCTAGTGAGTATGAGTATCAGCCCCGGGGTCATCTCATCGCCAAGGACAGCCTGAGGTAGGGGGTAGAGTCTCTCAGGGGAGCAGCTGGATGCTCTTGGCCTTAGAGGAATCTCCTGGTATAGTTTCATCTACAGTGGTGACCCCTTAGGGTCATTAAAATTTGAGGACATTAAAATTATGGACAATACAATGTAATGTCATCAAAGTTAGGTCTTTAAAATTGTTCCTCCAGCCCTTGTTTTTATTCCTCCGAGACATGTTGATGGTCTGCCAATCGGATGCTGACATTGAGAGGAAAAGGCAGAAATGATTTCTGCTCTCTAGATTGTCTCAGACTTGTGAAGAGAGAAAAACTGTCCCAAAGGACAAGGAAAACCCACCCCAGAGAGGATGTGCAACAACCTGAACATGAAAATGCACTGAAGGCGCACAGGAGGACAAAGAGCAGTGCCAGTGCCTCCTAGGTGGTCACTGAGTACTTTACTGAACAGGATGGGTGTCCCGAGGGATAGAATGGCCTGCCGTGACACTTAGAAAGCTCTGTGTTGGAGTCAGCACTGCCTCTCCCTGAGTTTGTTACCTTGAAAAGGCTTGTCCGCTTATTTGAGTTTCAGTTTTTCATTGACTGTAAGATACATTTTGTCAGTACAGCTTGAAAGATAAAAATACTATTTCCAAAGAAGCAAGGTAAAATGATATATTTTATTTGCTAAAAATTCATATTTATTTCTTCCCCAGAGTGAGTGTAGTAAGTTTTAAAGGTCTGTTCTATTTATGGATAATTTCAAATGGAATTGTATTACTTAGCTTTGTAAATGCTACTGGTGAAATAAAAGTGTGATAGATAAATTGATGATTTACAAAGATTCACCAAAATGTCACTTCCCCTCTTGTAGCGTGGTGAAGAATTTATAAGAGTGGACACATCTGTATGCTCTTATCTGGATATATGAGGGTTTTTGTTTTGTTTTGTTTTGTTTTTTTGAGACAGAGCCTCATTCAGTCACCCAGCCTGGAGTGCAGTGGCATGATCTCAGCTCACTGCATCCTCTGTCTCCCGGGTTCAAGCAATTCTCCTGCCTCAGCCTCCCAAGAAGGTGGGATTACAGGCGCCCACCATCACACATGGATAATTTTTCATATTTTTAGTGGAGACGGGGTTTCACCATGTTGGCCAGGCTGGTCTTGAACTCCTGACCTCAGGTAATCCAACCGCCTTGGCCTCCCTTAGTGCTGGGATTACAGGTGTGAGCCACTGTGCCCGGCCTCTGAGGGTTTTTGTTGTTGTTGTTGTTGTTGTCGTTGTTTGTTTTTTTGGAGATGCTGTCTTTCTCTGTAGCCCAGCTAGAGTGCAGTGGCGCCATCTCTGTTTACTGCAACCTCCGCCTCCCAGGTTCAAGTGATTCTCCTGTGTCAGCCTCCCAAGGAACTGGGATTATAGGCACCCACTACCACACCTAGCTAATTTTTGTATTTTTAGTAAACATGGGGTTTTAGGCCCGGCACAGTGGCTCATGCTTATAATCCCAGCACTTTGGGAGGCCAAGGTGGGTGGATCACGAGGTCAGGAGTTCCAGACCAGCCTGGCCAACATGGTGAAAACCTGTCTCTACTAAAAATACAAAAAAATTAGCTGAGCATGGTGACAGGCACCTGTAATCCCAGCTACTCAGGAGGCTGAGGCAAGAGAATTGCTTGAACCCGGGAGGTGGAGGTTGCAATGAGCCAAGATCTTGCCACTGCACCCCAGCCCAAACGACAATGCGACAATGCGAGACTCTGTCTCAAAAAACAGACAAACAAACGAACAACAAAAAGACGGGGTTTTGCCATGTTGGCCAGGCTGGTCTCAACCTCCTGACCTCAGGTGATCGTCCGCCTCAGCCTCCCAAGATGCTGGGATTACAAGCGTGAGCCACCACTCCCGGCCCATTCCATTTTCTTTTTATTCCCTAAATTTTAATATGTTTGAGTTTGTCTGTTCCTTTATCACTTTTTTCTTACATAAAAAAAATTCTGCCTAATCCTTCATAAAAAAAAAAAAAAATGTTGCTGTGACTTCTGGAAGTGTTTTGGTTTTTTTTATCTTTCATATTTGAATATATAATAAGTTGACTATTGTTTATGGAATAGAGAAGAATGCAATGCATTTTCCCAAGTAGATGCTAGCCTGGTTTGCCTCATATTTTAATGTGCATGTGATTTCTTTTTCTATTCTACAGTGCCTATTCTCTCATTCATCAACTTTCCATATAAATGCTGGGTCATTAAGACTTTTTCTTCCCTTGGTCTGCTTGCTCATCTCTCTGCTAATACTGTGCTGTCCTGAATATTTTCGTTTGAAAATCTTAGAAATATGTTAGACAAGCAATCACTCTTTTTTTAGATGACTAAAAATCATTAGACATTTGTCATTTTTACTCTGTATGAAAAAGTAGTTTTTCTTGCCTAAAACAACCTGATTTGGGAATTTATGTGATTTCATAGGATTAACATCTGGAAGTGGTGACATTAATGTCATTTTAAAAAACATGTGTCATATTTCCTCTTATTCCTTTCTGCCTTGACATTGTGCAATAGAAATTTTAAAAATTATTGTATTAGTATTATTAAATATCAACTATTGGTTTTATTTTCTTCTCAATTGAATTTAATAAGCCCATTCTCTCTTGGTGTAATCACATGGAATGGGCTCAACTGCCCAGTTAACAAGCGACAGCACATGTAAAATATTGTCTACCAAGGAAAGTCATTGAACACTTACTGTTCAGACTGTGTTTTGGCGTCTGGTTCCCTAAGCACCACTGCAGTGACACAAAATAATAGATCTTCAGCAGAAAAAGTTCTGGCAAATATATTGCATAAGTAATTCTTATTCTTGTTACTTGGGTTGGTGGAATCCCTTTCAAAATGTAAGTTACTAATACAAACGAAGATTGAACTTTGTGAGCAGGCATTTTTAAGAATAAGTAGTCTCAGGACTGATAATATTAACTCACTTATGCACATCAGGTAGGACTTTATTATGGCAGATACTAGAAATGTACAAAGTGAAGTTACAAGGTAACTCCTGGCAGCACATCTTACTCCCTGTATTCTCTAATGAGATGGGTGTTTCTACTTTGCTGTTGCCTTTTTGAAGAGTTCAATTCTAGCATTAGTACTGCTGTGTGGGAGGGAGTATGTGTGAACAGAGTAAGAGTTGTGACAATCAAGTCATAGAATATATGCTTGGAAATTTTAGAATCATGTACATAGCTTATGAATTGAGTATAGGTTCCCAGTGCTGTCAGTCTCACCTATCCTTCTATACATATGTGTGGAATGTTCTAGGACTCCGTGGCTTTTGAGGATGTGGCTGTGAACTTTACCCAGGAGGAATGGGCTTTGCTAGATTCTTCTTAGAAGAATCTCTACAGAGAAATGATGCAGGAAATCTGCAGGAATCTGGCTTCTGTAGGTGAGAATGACAACACCTTTCACTTAATTACAGAAGTATTTCCCTATCATCAGTGCTATTTGTGATTTGGAATGTGGCAAGGGAATGATTTGGTGAAGAAATCAGACATGGGCACTGTGTACAATGAACATGAAATCTAGTAATGTTTCTACAGTTTGTAATAATTCATGATAATTTTGTGGGTCTGCATTTTAGGAAACAAATGGAAAGACCAGTATATTGAAGATCACTTTGAAAAACCTGGGAAAAATACAAGATAATTTGCACTGAGAAGAGGAAATAAAGTCCTCTCAAGGAATATTAGCATGTCATGGACTTAAAAACAAGCAATAAAAACAAATAAGAGTCACTGTAAATTTCTTTCTTTTTAGAAAAATTTCACCCAAAATGTAACGTACTTCAGTGTAGCAGTCAGTGTTTGGAAAACAGTTTACTTGAAAATAGTACTACAAAATTGTGTATATGAATCTTACTATGTTGGTCATAGCCATGCAGGTGGTAGCTGTGTTTTCAGTAGTAACCCATTTACTTTCACATAATTCGGTCATGGCAAAAAAAAAAAAAAAAAAAATGCATTTTCCCTGGTATTGGCAGCAGTGTAAGTCCAAGACCTATTAATAAGTAGAAAGTTACTAAACCAAGCAATAAAAATGTGCTTGTCATTTTTTTACAGAAATCATATGGCACAGAGACTGTGTGAAAGCAAAGAAGGTAGTCAGTATGATGGACAAGTTGTCAGCCAAATTCCAAATCTTGATCTGAATGAGAACATTTCTACTGGATGAAAGCAATGTGAATGTAGTATTTGTGGAAAAGTCTTTGTAGGTCATTCCCTCCTTAATAGGCACATCCTAGCTCACTCAGGATACAAACCATATGGGGAGAAGCAATATAAATGTGAACAGTGTGGGAAATTCTTCGTTTCTGTTCCAGGTGTTAGAAGACACATGATAATGTACAGTGGAAATCCAGCTTATAAATGTACGATATGTGGGAAAGCTTTTCATTTTCTCAATTCAGTTGAAAGACATCAGAGAACTCACACAGGAGAAAAACCCTATAAATGTAAACAATGTGGTAAAGCGTTCACTGTTTCCGGTTCTTGTCTAATACATGAATGAACTCACACTGGAGAGAAACCCTACGAATGTAAGGAATGTGGGAAAACATTCAGATTTTCTTGTTCTTTTAAGATGCATGAAAGGACTCACACTGGAGAAACACCCCATAAATGTACCAAATGTGATAAAGCCTTCAGCTGTTCCACTTCCCTTCGTTACCATGGAAGCATTCATATTGGAGAGAGACCCTAGGAATGTAAACAATGTGGCAAAGCCTTTAGTCGATTGAGTTCCCTTTGTAACCATAGAAGTACTCATACTGGAGAGAAAGCCTATGAATGTAAACAGTGTGACCAAGCCTTCAATCGCCTCAGTTCCCTTCACCTCCAGGAAAGAATTCATACTGGAGAAAAACCCTATGAATGTAAGAGGTGCGGTAAAGCCTACACTCGTTCCAGTCACCATACTC